>NC_060082.1:36880000-37180000 GCF_922984935.1 Meles meles
AGCTGCCAATGACCTCCATGTTTCCAGATATGTTTGGGAGACATTTTTACATGAAGAGATGAAAAGCAAGATGAACTTAGACTCTTACCTCACAGTGTGCACAAAAATTAACTTAAAATAGTTTAAAAACTTGACAATAAGGGGTCATGTCATAGTGATTCTTTTTTGTTAACTGTCTGTAAAGCACACTTATAAACAACTATGTTTTTACTGAGAAAATAGATTAAAGACTTACATTTAAAAACCAAACTTAAAGATTTTAAGAAGAAAGCATAGGAGAAATAAATCTTTAGGACCATGTGTTAGGCAAAGATGTTTTACATAACGATACCAATACATGATCTACCTTTGGAAAAAAAAAAAAAAACCCTGATGGATGGATTTTTATAAATTCAAAACTTTTGTGCTTTGAGAGGGACTTTTTAAAAAAATTTATTATTTATTTGACAGACAGAGATCACAAGTAGGCAGGGAGGCAGGCAGAGAGAGGGGAAGGGAAGCAGGCTCGCTGCAGAGCAGAGAGCCCAATGCGGGGCTTGATCCCAGGACCCTGGGAACATGACCTGAGCTGAAGGCAGAGGCTTTAACCTACTGAGCCACCCAGGCGCCCCTTGAGAGGTACTTTTAAGAAAAGACAAGCTGCAGACTGAGAGAAAACATTTTCAAATCACCTATCAGATAAAGGAGTTGTTTCTGGAATACACACGAGGATAGGAATTCAGCTGTCGTGCTCACACTCGTATCCCAGGATCTCTTGCAGGGTCTGAAGGTGCTCTTCAGAATCTAGAAGGTGCTCAATAAATATTTGCTGGATGAATGAATGCGTATGGCATTGATGCAGTTTGGGGAAGAGCCTCTAGGAACTTCACAAAGTCTGAGGAGGAAAGAAAATACTCTTGAACATTTGCAGAAGGTTTATGAACCCCTTGCACTGACTATATTTGTTCCTTTTTGTGCTGTGGGTATTATCTCTGTGCCACAGTTATAAACCCTGAGATGTGGAGAGGTGATTTTTCTGCCTACGGTCAGATGTTATTAAGTGAAATAACTGGAGCTCAGACCTTGAATTTCTAATTCTACATCTTGGGAGATATGGTTTCTACCATAAAGCTCTTCACTCCTGAGCTGTTTATGCCTGGAACTGGCACCTTCTCTCTTGTTCTTTCTCCAACATTGTGAAGTGCCCAGATGTCCAGGCTTTTGGCCTGTTTTCCCAGAATTTGCTCTCTAATAATCTGATGGCAGACATACTTTCTGATGCAGTGAAGAGCATGTCCTAGGAAGACCCCGCACCAGTTTGTTTGTTTGTTTGTTTGTTTGTTTGTTGTTGGTGGTGGTGGTTTTTTACTGTTAGCTTTTTAGAGTTTGTCTTCATGGGCTGTGATTCTTACTTTCTACTTTCCCATCAGACTTTGGTATCTTACCAAATGTGCTTTGGCTGCCAACTGGGGTCTTACTGGCCTAAGTTCACTTTTACTTTTCCCTGATCCCCCAGCATCGCTTTTTAAAAAGTTTTTGTTCAAATTCCAGTTAGTTAACATATGGTGTAATATTAGTTCCAGATGTACAATATAGTGATTCAACATCTCCATACATCACCCAGTGCTCATCACAAGTGCCCTTCTTAATCCCCATCACTTATTTCCCCAACGCCCCACCCACCCCCTCTCTGGTAACCATGTTTGTTCTCCATAGTTAAGAATCTGTTTCTTGGTTTGCTTCTCTCTCTCTCCCGCCACCCCGCCACAAAACACTCATTTGTTTTGTTTCTTAAATTCCACATGAGTGATCACACAGTATTTATTTTTTCTGACCAATTTATTTCATTCAACATAATACTCTAGATCATCCATGTTGTTGCAAATGGCAAGATTTCATTCTTTTTTATGGCAGAGTGATAATCCATTGTATATCTACACCACATCTTCCTTATGCATTTATCAGTCGGTGGTTGGACACTTGGCTATTTCCATAATTTGGCTGTTGTAGATAACCCCCACCATCACTTTTTATTCTTGACTGTCAGCAGGCTCTGAATCTCAAATCGATATGCAGGTTAGGTCCAGACAGGCCCAGGCAGTGGAGGGAGCATAAGAGAGTGAGGGCTCCTGCAGAGCCTTCGCGTGACTTCCACCGATAGAGATGGGCATGGTATAACATGGTGCCACTTATCACGCGATGTCATCAGGAAGCCTGTTGCCAGTCTAGGGCATTCTCCAAAAAATGCCGGTGGAGACTGGGAGGAGGCTGTGTGGGGACACAGAATGATAAAGTAGGGTCTCGGGAACTGCTGGCCGCAGCTCTGGCACCGGTTGTGGAGCTCTGTTTCAGATGACCTCATTTTTTCATCCCGTTTCCTAGTCTGTCGAGTGAGGAAGGAGGTCAGTGCAGACAGACTTGAAGGTCTTTTCCATTCTCTGAAATGAAGCTAGGTAGCCCAGCCAGAGTGATCAGGGCTTCTTGAGTCTGGGGATAAACTTTATTCTCTTAGTCACTGGACTCGGTTTTACCTCCAGCTGTCGAAGTCAGTTTTCACACTTCACAGGCGGGAATGGGAAAGCTTAACCCTGGTGGCCTGCTTGCCGGGTAACCACAGCTGCAGAGGAGACAGTGAGGACTATAGATTGAAGACTTAGAGCAAGGACTGAGACCTAACCGTGGTACTTCATACAAACACTGCACAGCCATGGCTCTAAACCACACCTCCCCAGTGAGATGGCATTGGCAGCTTCTGGCCACGGCTCCTTGCTGTTTGTATCCCCAGCTCCCAAACAGTGGACGAGCCTGGGAGGAAGAACCGGGAGCCTGGGAGGCAGGCAGCCTAGCAGGGCAGAGCACATCCTCAAACCATGTGTGGGATCTGCTCTGAGTCCTGCCATGGACGTGCTGTGTGGGGCTGGCCCTCCCCTGCCAAAGTGGGGGCTGCTGCAGGGGTAAACCCATGTGCAGCACTGTGTCAGGGGCAACAAGCCCAATTCCAGCGGCCTGGGAGGCTCTACAAGCACAGCGATCGGGGTGGTAACAACTAAGCCTTTGGGGTTGCCATGGGACCCTCAGCGCAGGCCCAATTTGCAGGTGTGCTGACAGTCATCAGAGCAGCTGCTGGGCAAGGGCGCATTCAGACTTTGAGGTGCTTCCTGAAAGTGACTTCAGCAGGGACTTGGAAACCTCAGGCCAGATGGACCCGCTAAGGTCATCCATTCCAGCTTTCTATGCAGTGGTTCACTCCTCTAAATATCCTTATAACCCATGCTCAAACTCACCCTGTGATGGGAAGTTTAGGGCCGTAGGTAGGACAATGTAGCTTTTTGGAAACTTCCTCTCCATGGAGCAAGCTGAAAGCTGCCTCCCGCTGCTGTTCCTGGGTGACATTCGGACAACAAAGACTTTTCTATCCCATCCACACATAAAAGACTTCCTATTTTTGATTTCTGGAAGGAACCAAGAATAAACACACGCAAGGTCACTGTTTCTCATGTCTGTTAAGGAAATCCTGGTTTACTGAGGGCTGGTAGCTAGGAGGATTATTTTCTCAGAAGGTGATAAGGATTGTGCTGCAGTTTGACAGGCATCGTATTTCAGGAGAGAAGCCCCATTTCTAGCTGTGGGTATTTATTTTATATATTTACAGATGGTACTTGGCGTATTAAATAACCATCTTGGGCATCTTCTGTGTGCAGTGTACTGTGCCAAGTGCCAGAGCAGACAGAGGCATCGGGGGTGTCCTGGTACAGCACACTACTCACACTTTGGTTCACGTAACAGATATTTATTGAGTATCTGCTTGGTGACTGGCTCTGGTTCTTGCCCTCTTGGGCTTGGCAGTCCCTTGAGGGGTAGAACATTTGCTGTTCATCACACCATATTGAACTTATCGTTGACTCTGGCATCCCTTTCCTAGGCTCCACTTTCTCATGCTCCACTTTCCTTGAAGCAGGGCTTCTTTGCTGTGCATTACTGAATTCCCACTACCTGACGCGTGGTAACTATTTGTTAGAAGAGTCAGTGACTGAACACACAAAGTGAAAAAGCACAGACTTTGGCGTTTGGTACTCTGAGCCAGGTCCTGACTCAGCAGCTTACTAGCTGTGTGATAGGGGATAAGGACACGGGGCTTTATAAAACAGGGATCTACTCTGGCATGTGGTGAAGACGAAAGAGGTAATACCCAGAGGGCCTAGCCCAGTGCCTGGCATACAATTCTAAAATAAAAAAAGAAAGGCATATTCCCTTTTTACTATAGTTCCTAAGGTGCCCTTTACATCTATACAGGAAAATTAAGTGAGAAGATACTTCTAGACTGTATCTGTGTAAGACACAGCCCTATGTGAGGGGGCAACCCTGAGCCCTTTGGAAGGAACCCACCTCTGCTTTCCCGTGGTAAAGAGGAAACCCCGTGTTTCACATGAGGCAGGCTGAAGAAGTTCTGGAGCTGGACGGTGGTGATGGTTGCATAGCAGTGTGAGTGTGCTTAATGCCCTTGAGTTGTACATGGAAGACATGGTTCAAGTGGAAGTTTTGTGTTATGTGGGTTTTGCCACAATAAATTAATTAAAAAGACCCCAAACCGTTCCCGTGATTTACAGTTCTTCCAGCAGGTGAGCTGTTCTCCAAGTAAAGCCAGTCACAGAACATTGTCATCCCCTCACCAGGTGTCACTGTGGGACCTCCAGAAGCAGCCAGGGCCTGGCTGAGCCTTTGGTTGCCTGGTGTGGAACTGCGAGATGCGAGGTGGTCCACTATTTCACACGTTATTTTCCCCCTCCCTCCTTCCCTCACTTCTTGGCTCCATCCTGCACGAGTCTGTGAGCAAGTCTTTGTACTTGACCACAGAATCCGATCTGAGTCCATCCCTGTCTCTCTGCCCTCATTTCCAGTGTTTCCATCCTGGGGTGAGTCCTCGTCACCTCTCAGCTAGAGACGGCCATGGCACCCGCCCCACTTCTGTTCCCATCCTTTCTATTCAGGACACCCAGAGTGTTCTTTTTGATACATAAAGCATGCCACTGCCTCACCCCCTAAATGAATAAAATTTAAACAAATGAAAAAATACCGCTCCCCTGTTAAAGACCCATTAGTGCTTCACATCGATGTTAACATGAAGTCCAAACTTCTTACGTACCGCCTTCTCAGATCTGGTCCCTGCCTCCCTTTCCTACCTTGGCTTGTCCCAGCCCTGCTGGCCTTCATCCTGTCCTCCTGTCCTCCAGAGTGCCACATTTCTTCCCACCTCAGGGCTTTACCCAGCCGTCCTGCTGCCTGGAACCCTCTCCCTCTGGTCTTTGTGTAGCTCGTCCTTTCTGACCATATGGATCTCAACCCGGGTGTCACCTCCTCAGAGAAGACTTCCCTGAGCAGTCGTGTGGCCTGCCCCTCTGTCCTGTCACCTCATGTGCGGTCTCTGCTCTCTGACGTTATCTCCTTTATGTAAGTGCTTATCGGTTGTTCACCTCTCCCACCTGGGTTGTGAGTGCCACAAGAAGCGAGACCCTCGTTATGTTACTCCCCTGCATCCTCAGGGCTAGATCAGGGCCCCGCACTTTGAAGGCTCTGACAAAATATCAGTTGAGTGAATGAATGAATGAATACCCACACAGATCAATTGATATAGCAAAGGAGTAAGATGTGGGGGAAGTTCCATTTTCTTCCCCTCACATTTTTCCTGGTATGTTTTCTGATGCTAATCCCCCTCCTTGACCTTCTCCATTTCACTGGTTTCCAAGTAACTGATAACTCATTATAGTATCCCCCAACCTAAGTGTGCCTATCGCAGGATGCTTAAAGACACTCATTGTCCTGGCCCCAAATTCCATCCATGACCATTCACATTTGCAGGAGAAGAAATGTTTTGAAACACCATACATCATAATCCCTTACTTCTGTGTATTTAGGCCCTAAATTTTAGGGGACACGATGGCGACAGGTGAAGCTAGTCATGTACTAGTATGTACTGGTCCTTCTTACTGATATGCCAGTCTGAACCAGGGCAGGAGGATGCCTTCCCTGCCTGGTGGCCAGAGCCCGTTCCCATGTATGCCCCCCACCCCCAGCTCTCACATGCAGCTTCAAGGCTCTCGATGAGGCTGCCATGGAATAATTGGTCTTCCTGCTCTCCTGCCTGTTTCCTGAGCTCCATGCATATCCCTCAGCTTTCCAGGTGTACCACTCTTTACGCCACTGCTCGGGTCTTGCCTACGTCCTGGATGAAGTGGCTGCACAGTGAGACCTACTATTTCCTTTTATGTGGCTTCCCTCTTCTACTGAGTTTTTGGGAATCGGGCTTCCATTAGAACAACTCTTCAAAGTTGGAGGGAAGGAAATTACTATTTATTGAGTACTCACGGGTTTACCAAGCACTGTGCTAAGCCCCGTATTTATGGTATTTTACCTGCTTTGCATAACCTTCCATGAGTAAGGATCTCCATTTTCCCATGGAGAAGCTGCAGCTCAGAGCCTGACATGATTCCGCTTGCCTGGGGCAGGGCAGCCACGTGGGAAGAAGCAGGAATCAGGGCAGGTGGAAAGGGACCCGTTCTTAAAAAGAACAGTCATTTTCAATTAGTAATAATGAGAAGCAGTGAGAGCCTGCACTTTTAGTGGGAAGAGCAAGCAATTCATGGCTTCTAGGGCCCAGTTTGACTCCCAGATTTGTCCTCTGCTATCTGGGAGTGCTGCAGGTTACTTAGCCCCTGAGCTTTCGTTCCTGCACTGACTAGTGGAGGGGCCAGCACCAGCCTCACTGGCAACGGCTTGTGTATTGCGACTGAACGTGGTATTTGCCACCTTCTAGATTCTAAATAATCCCTTCTGTGAGTAGTATTAGATTTCTTATTACTCCCTCAGAGTCTTCTTTCCCTCTTTCCGCCCACCATATTGTGGTTTTCTGTGTTTGTTTTATGCTATGATTCCTGCAACAGAATCTGATGCTTTCTGTGGCTGATGTCTTTGAAAAGGCTGAATAGAAAAAAAAAAAAAAAAAAAAGAAAAGGCTGAATAGGTTTTGGATGAGTGAAAGCAGCTGAAATCTTTGTTCCAATCTAAACATACTTGTAGCTCCCATATTGCAGATCCTGGTGAACTTGCTATCCGTCCTATGAATATTTACTTATGTGGCCAAGGAATGTAGCCTGGGTTTTGGTTGAGAGGAGGGATCATTTCTGTTTTTCGTTTTTGGTTTTTTGTTTTTTTTAAAAAAATCTGTGTTAAATATGATTGGAGGGAGAACTTAGCATCTCCTCAGGTCAGTGTAATAGCCACTGAAACAAAATCAGCTAGCCCTGCAGGTACATCTCCCTTTAGAACTCTTTTTTTTTAAATTAATTAATTTATTTTCAGCGTAACAGTACTCATTGTTTTTGCACCACACCCAGTGCTCCATGCAATACATGCCCTCTCTATTACCCTCCACCTGGTTCCCCAACCTCCCACCCCTCTCCCCTTCAAAACCCTCAGGTTGTTTTTCAGAGTCCATAGTCTCTCATGGTTCATCTCCCCTTCCAATTTCCCACAACTCTCTTCTCCTCTCCATCTCTCCATGTCCTCCATGTTCTTTGTTATGCTCCACAAATAAGTGAAACCATATGATACTTGACTCTCTCTGCTAGACTTATTTCGCTCAGCATCATCTCTTCCAGTCCTGTCCATGTTGCTACAAAAGTTGGGTATTCATCCTTTCTGATGGAGGCATAATACTCCATTGTGTATATGTACCACATCTTCCTTATCCATTCGTCCGTTGAAGGGCATCTTGGTAGAACTCTTTTCAGAAGACTTATGAGTAAGTGGAATTTATCTGTCTTGAATTCCATTTTCCTTGAATCATGTGATGACTTCAAGTAAGTGATATGGTAAATGAGGTACTTATATTTTGGCTTTGTTGTTCTGTTCTCTTCTACCCTATGTCCATGACATGTAAACAGATTTTGAGTACATAAAGGGACCTTGCCATTTAGAGGTACCCAAAGGCATCCTATTGTAATGTCAGTAGTCATCTACTCTACATCAGGTGAGGTGAGGTGCCGGGCATGCTGGGATGTTCCAGGGATGGGGGAGGGGTGAAGCTGGGAGCTAGGGACAGTCAGGGCCTTGGTGCTCAGACCCCAGTGTAGGGTGAATTTCTGTGTCTGTTGCTCATTGTCTGTCGGGACAGAATGAACTCAGGCTTTACTTGGGCAGATCGAACCTGGGAGGCCAGGCTGTTGGGTGGGAAACAATGACCACCATCTAGGTGTTAGGAGGAATGGTCATGCGTGGTGGGCAGCAGCATCATGTTCCAGCCCCCTAGTCTTTTTACTCATAGCCAGACCCAAAGAGGAGAGAAGGACACTAACTAAGTGGTCAGAGGTTTAGGGGGAATAAATGAGCTAAATAGAGAAACCAAGGCAATGCCATTCGTATGGACCAAGCCAGTTTGGTGGTGGCAGGGGAAGCTGTCTCTGAAGGGTCCACCACTGCCCAGGAATTACTGGATGCCCAGTTTGAGGCTAAGCACAGTGGCCAGCTCCCCAGCGTGTGCATGGAGCCCCTCTCCTCTCTTCCCTCCCAGGGGAGACCCAGCTATGGACAGGGTTGCTCTCTGGTAGAAAGCTCCAGGGACTATGGCTAAGAGGAACAGGGAAGGACAAAGCTGACTCTTTCCCACCTCTGTTCTTACCTTTGGTCAGCATGGTTTTGTACTTGAACAACATTTCATTTATGCTGGAGCGAGGAAACATCTGAGATGGCTAGTGTTATAGAAGGGCTCACCTGTTCGCAAAATGTTGCACTCTGCCTTTATGGCCTTTTTTTCTAGAGAGAGAGAGCATAGACTTGCTGAGACACTTTTGCTGCCATAGAGCAGTGTTTCCGCCTCGGAATTGCCTGGAGGGCTTGTCAAATCTAATTGCTGGACGCCACCTCCAGAATTTCTGAATCAGTATGTTGAGGTAGGGCCCAAGAATTTGCATTTCCAACACATTCCCAGGTAATGCTGCTGTGGCCTCACTCCAGGGGTCATACTCTCAGAACCCCTGTCAGAGAGCGATTGATTTATTAACCATGCTCTGAATGTAAATTATGTATTTTTGTCAAGTCCACCATTGCTGTACATTTCTTTTACTGACCTACTTGTCTGTGTCTTTTTTGAACAGGTATTTTGATGTTGGACTCCATGATTTCTTAATCAGGTAAGCCCATAATTTTTATTCTAGATAAAATTCTCAATAATGGAAGACTGGGATGAAATCCTTTTTAAATATCTTGACAAATAATGGCAAATTGTATACTTGTCAAAAGAACCAACCACTAGCACTATGGTTTTTTGGGCCTATAAGAATTTCACATAAAATTATCTTTTTTTAAAGAACCAGAGGAAATTCTGTTTAAGGGGTTCATATCTGCAAGTGATAGTTTCCTGAGCTTGGACAGCACTTACTCCAAGTTACTTACAGAAACTAACTCCAGGTGCTGGGCTACTGGAAAGACATATAGACAATGAAGAGTACCATCTTGCTTCTATACATTAACCAACCACTTAACCAGTTTTCCTTCCACTGAATTTACGCTTTTCAAGTTGAATCTACTGTTTGTGCTATAGTCATGCAGTCCCAACCTTGTTCATAATTGGAAGAGATTACAGATGGCAGTTTATATCCTAGTTCATTGGTGATTTTTACTTGAGTTGGCTTATGGGGCATATTAATTCCAAATAGCTATTAAATCAAACAGAGGTTAAATGGAAATATACCAGAATATTAACAGGGTTGGTGAAAATTTGCATGATATTTTTTCCTGCTATCAACTTTGCTGTATTTTCTAGATGTTTTTTGTATTGAGCATATATTATTCTAATACCTATGAAAAATAGCCATAAAAAAACTCATTAAAAACATATGTGAGGGTGCGCCTGGGTGGCTCAGTGGGTTAAGCCTCTGCTTTCAGCTCAGGTGATGATCTCGGGGTCCTGGGATTGAGCCCCGCATCGGGCTCTCTACTCAGCAGGGACCTGTTTCCCCCTCTCTCTGCCTGCCTCTCTGCCTACTTGTGATCTCTCTCTCTCTGTCAAATAAATAAATAAATAAAATCTTTAAAAAAAATATGTGAGAAGCATATTGAGGTTGCTGAAGGACTGTAAGCTAGTGATTACAAGGAAACAGGATATTGTATAGAGTGATTTGACTGCAAGTATGAGACTTTAAAGGCCAATTCTAAGAGTCTGCTAATAAACCACCTGTAAATCACATGTGATTTCTGGCCAGGCGTTAGAGTGGTTCGGCTCTGCACGATGCATGACCAGCTTTCTGTTGGGAAGATGCTGTCTAAGGGGGAAATGTACATCACTGGCATCACCTTTACTGAAACCCACAGCTTTTCCTCTGTGCTACATCACCTACAGTGTTGTTCCAAGAAGGGCCATGCATTCCTGGACATTTCTTCAGGGCCTCATCCAAGGCTGTGCATGGAAATCTTGTTGGCTTACTCTAGACCTAAAGAACATGGATTTTCCTGGCTCTCTCCAGGGTATCACACATACATGGTAGTGTGATACCCACTACTCTTGACACATTAAGGGTAAATGCGTTTTAGCAGGAGGGATAAAAGACCAATGCTCACCAAAAAGGCAGACATGAGAATTCCATATGTAAACTGACTAGAGAAAGCTGTGTGGGGATACTTGAGCGGGTGGTTTGGATTTTTGAGTTAATGTCTCTGGTACTTTGTATGGCTGCCTTGGCACAGTTCCCACAAGTACTTGCGGCAGATGCTAGCCTGTACCTTCTGTGTTCTCTGGTAACTTTCTGGAGGGCAGGGAACATGTCTTAATCGCCTTTGCCTGATTAGATTGTACAGAATCAACCTTCAACAAATATTTGTGGTTGGAGTGAACAAAATGAGGCAGAAAGGACAAAGAGGGTGAGGATTAAGAAGAAGCCATTAAGTCATTTATTCAACAAATAATGGTTAAGCCTGTTATGTATCACTTACTTGGATATGTCTGGGGTACCACTGTGAGAAACGTAGACATCTGATTTAAGGCTTTCCCTGAGCTTCTTACTAGCCAGGCTTGTTGTGTGAGGGACCTGAAGTTGGGGCGGGGGGAGGGATGGTCTACCTCTGGGACCCTTCCTCCCTTTTCTTCTCCTGGGCTCCAACCAAATCTCCTGTGTTGGGTGGGAAGGAAGGATAGGGGGCGGCTAAGGGCTTCTAACGTAACTGGTGCTGGGATCCCCTTGTCCTGGCAGGAGGCCCTTTTGGATGGGTACTGGTAACATGTTCTAACTGGTCACCTTCATCAGTGTTCTGTGAACCAAACAGAACTGGGGGTTAAGGCTTCTTTCTGCCCTGACATCTCTCTGCACTTGCCCTGTTGTTTGCTCTGGTTGGGATTTGGGGGGTGGGGAGGTGATTGGAGGGAGCAGTCCTCCATCTTTTAGGGGTGGGGATATCATCCCTTTATTTACAACTTCCTTGAGAAAAATGGGTCCTTTCTGCTCCCGGTTTGGGTGGTCTAGCCTGATGGGGACAGAGCGCTATTTCTTATGAGCCCCTTAGTGAGAACTGTTACCCCAGCATGAGGGTCCCAAAGCCAGGTTGAGGTAGGTAGGTATACTGTGTGAGGGGCATGTGAGGGAATGGCAACAACAACTTTTTCAAGAAGTCAAGCTGGGAAAGGAAGGAGAGAAAGGCCAGGCAGCTGGTGGAAAGGGTGATTTGAGTGGGGATTTTTTTTTTCCTTTTTAATTGGAGGAATTTTTGTATTTAGCCACCAGAAGGTGTTAAGTGCCCTTTTCAACTTTGAGAAAGTGGTTTCAGTGGGTGGAGAGAAGCAGAGTGTGATTGCCCAGTTGCCCAGGCAGTGGGAAAGCAAAGCTGGTGGTGGTACTTTGTTGGACCGGAGAGTGCTGCCATGTTCCTGGGACTCTGTCCCTGGAAGGAACTGAGGAGGGTCAGAGGAGTGAGGCAATGCTGCTTGAATCCTTCCCACCCTGTATTGGCCAAGAGAGAAGAACATATAGTCCCTTTCTTTAAGAGGAGGCATTGGTGAAATTAACTACATTCATTGACTCCAGCAAGCTCTTCACATATACTCTGGGTCGTCAGACTGTACTGAATACTTAGTGTTTGGCATGAGAGAAAGTGCAGCATGCCTGAAATTAATCAGCTGCATCTTTTATGTTGATGGAAATAATGCCGACTTCTCCGGAATGACATGAATTTCCACAAAGCCAGGAGCCCTCTCTGTACTCCCAGCCTAGGCAACTGCAACGAGGGGCAGAATTCCTTTTAAGTTGTTGGAGTATTTCACTGAGCTGTAGGGGCAGGAAGGAGCTGTCAAGTTTGATGAAATGTGAGCATTTTTGGCGTTGGTGTTTTATTATGACTGTGGGAAAATTGACCTCAATCGTTTCAGATCTTACAGAAATCAAAGGAAAGACTTTCAGGAAACAGTAATCACAACTCACTTAAGAATAGCCTCAGACAAAGACTCTTGGTTGGGGTCCTACCAATGAAAAAGGGAAGACGTGTCCAATCTGGGAAGAGAGATTATGGAAGAAAATAGCTCTGTTTCATTTTGAAGGATAGGGTAGTGTGTTTAAGTTTAGATTGGGTTAGTTTTGGCAAGAAAGTCAAAATGATTCGTGAGGGTTGGTTGATTTGACCTGAGTTGTAGGCAGCCCCGCCCCTCTGATGGAGGCACATGGTGATGCTCTGTACCTGCCCATCTGTCCTTCTCTGAGCTCCTCCTGTTGGCAAACAGTTTTAAGTGATACACGTTGTCGTCATGACTTAAAAAGAAAACCTGGAGCCATGCCTCTTCTGTGTCATCTGGAAGATTAAATTTGTCTGTTTTCCTTTTACAATTTCGGTGTTGCCCTTGTGCTCACACATTTAAAAATTGGAAAAACAGCACCTGTATTTCCATCTTCTTTTCTATATTATTTATACTTGGCCATATAATGTATTTCAAATAAGGATTTCTTTTTCTAAATAGCAAAAGAAGTTTTCTTTATTATTTTTCATTTTTATTCTAAAGACCGGGTGTGAATGTATCAAAGCCACTAGTTTTGTCCTAAGGATGGTATCTCGATGTCCCATCATGACTAGCAGAAATGCTGAGTGTGATGGCCTGCCATGGTATTTCTTAGGCACATAGAAAAGTTCACTGAGGGGCGCCTGGGTGGCTCGTTGGTTTAAGCCGCTGCCTTCGGCTCAGGTCATGATCTCAGGGTCCTGGGATCGAGTCCCGCATCGGGCTCTCTGCTTGGCGGGGAGCCTGCTTCCCCCCCTCTCTCTCTGCCTGCCTCTCTGCCTACTTGTGATCTCTCTCTGTCAAATAAATAAATAAAATCTTTAAAAAAAAAGAAAAGTTCACTGAGCCTCTGGCATGGCCCTAAAGCTACCTGAGAAGATCTCCAGAGTTGATAATGGTCCTTAGAGAGAAATTCCTTTCTCTAAGTAATCAGATGCTGCTTACAGAGTGCTGTTCAATGCGGTGTAGATTCAGTCCTATGGAAACGCTAATGTCTATATAAAAGTGTTTGCCCTTTTGAGGCACTTTGTTCTGGTGAGAGAGAAGGTAGAATGGGAGAACTGTCCCCTTCCTGTAATGCTTTTGTTCTGGAGGTGGATTCTGAGAGTCTGCTGTGGTCTGGAGGGTCTTTGAATTGCCAGAGGGCAGCAGATTACAGTCCCATGTGGATTACTGGTTCACCAAATTCTGAAGTGAGCCTGGAGTTTTTGGCTTTCCCTTGGTGACATCCTTCACCCGATCCATTCATGAAACTAGCCCGAGAGCAGAAGAGAAGGGTTGTTTGGGCTAAAAAGTGTTGGTGTTTTGAGCTCCATGAATCACAGGAGAGTTTTTAACCTCCTTTATTTTGAGGAGCGCAAAGTCTACCAGCACATTTGCAGGAGTTAATTGTGGCATTCATGGTGTTGATAAAGAAGTCTGCTCACCATCATTTGAAATATGTCTTGGATTCTGTGATGTGTGAAATGTTCAAAAGAGTCTGCCTTGCATTTTTAAGAAGGCAAGTAGTCAAATGAAAGATTAATTTAGGCTAAAGGATTCCTCCTAAGAAAAAGGAAGAGAGCTGGGGATAAGCTTCCCTCTTTTCTGTGTCTCCTTAGGGTAGTTGATACCTGGTTAGGCTCTGAGCTGCTCTGGATGCAGAGAGGTTAAGGACAGGAGGGTGGGCATTTGGTCCTGTGAGTGAGAACCAGATGGTAATAGGAAGATAATTAGAATCTGTACTCAGTCTAGCAGTTTAGAAACATATAAACACACATACACATATACATATTTTGTAGATAAATATAAAGGAACTGTTGTGTATATATTTCTAAACACACACACACACACACAGGATAACTCAGGGAGAATACCTGATTTGTTGCATAGGATTTTGGATTTTTAATTTTGCAAATGTAACATGGACATGAACTTTGTTCAAGGAAATAATTTTTAGTAGTGATATGAAAAGCAAATGCATTGATTAAAAGCTGCTCCCACCTGAGGTGAGCTTAAACTCTGTGTCTTCCAGTCCTAATTACACCCTGCCCATTGTCTCTAAGTGGCACCCCGGGTGGGGGACGACAAGGGGCTTCTGGGGGCCACTGGGTCTCTTTGGTCCCCGCCTGCTGCAAACTCCTCTCCTCTGAGACCACTGCAGTAGCACAGTGTTCTTTTTAAACCTTCCTTTCATTCTGCTTGTGGTATATGAAAACCAGCAGCTAATGAGCTGTGCTGTGTTCCCAGAACAAAGTGTTTTAAATAAAAAGTGAAGAACATGTGAGTAAAGACAGCTAGATTCCAAAGCATGCCCCACAGAGGCAGGGCAGGATCCTGAAGAGAAGCTATCCTGCTTCCATGGGGCTGTCCTCCCCCCTTCCATGGAGCCTTCCCCCCCACCCCTTCCATGAGGCTGTCCCCTGTTCTGCAGTGCTGCCCTACTTCCATCGTTGTTCCCCGCCCAGTTTCCAAATGCTCTTGAGTCTGCCGCCTCAGCATCTTTCACATCACCCATTCCTTCCTGTTTGTGGAGAAAGATGATGCACTTCTGTCTGTAACTCGGGCTCCTTACCTCCTAGAGCTGTAGTGAGGTATGACAGTGTATGCCAATAGCTCAGCTCTGTGCCTGGAAACAGCAGGGACTCAGTGAGGGCCAGTTTGTCCCTGCCCCCTCCACTCCCCACTGGAATCAGAGTAGCAGGGTTTGAGTCCTGGCCTCTCTCCTTCCACCTGTGGGACTTCAGGTAACTCAGGATCCTTTCTGAGCTCTCCATTACTCATCTGTAAGTTGGCTGTTTACCTGAGGCTTTCCCTCCCTACTCAGAGAAGTCAGTGCTTCTCTTTTGCTTCCATCAAAGACAGACCATACCCTCATGTTCCGGGCCCACCACAGTTGGTCTTCAGGCTGGCTTTCCACCTCATCTCACCATATTCCTCTTTGTGCCACCACCCAATGGGAATAGATGTGGCTTTCTGTCCCTCCCCAAATCTCCTGGCTTCTTTCCTTGACTCAAGTGTTCCTTGCGCCTGAATGTGCCTCCTTCCTCCACACCCACCTCCTGGCCCTCTCCGGTTCAGCTCAGTGCTGCCTCCTCCAAGCAACCTTCCTCTTTCTCCCTCGACAGCACTACTTCCCAAGCTTCCTGGACCACGGGAATCTGCCGGGATGTTTTAGATGCACGCCGGCCAGGAATCAGTGCCGTTACCATTTGCCCCAGGTGACCCTTGGAACCCATAGCTTTAAATAGAGTTCCTTTTGTGCATGGCCAGGAATCAGTGCCGTTACCATTCGCCCCAGGTGACCCTTGGAACCCATAGCTTTAAACAGAGTTCCTTTTGTGCATGCCCTACGTTCCTCCTTGACAGTGAGCTCTTTGAGGGCAGGGTCTGGTTCATGTGTGTATTCCCCGTAATAACCCACAGTGTCTCATGCACAGAGGGTCCTTTGAGAGGCCCAAACTTCCTGTTATAAAATAAATAAGTCCTGGGGATGTAATGCACCACATAATGACTCTAGCTAATAATACTGTATCGCAGATTTGAAAGTCGCTAAGAGAGTAGATTTTGTAAGTTCTCATCACACATACACAAATTTGTAACCCTGTGAGGTGATGGTTGTTAGCCAGACTTACAGTAGTGATCATTAACATACATGTGGATCAGATCTTTCATGTTGTACACTGAAATTCAGTATAATGTTTGTTAAAAGAAATACTGAGGTGTATGAAAAGTTTGAAGAGTTTATTTGAGCAAAAATTGAGCCAGTCAGTACAGTATACAATCTATCAGGAGAGAAAGAGGCCTGAGGAGCTGTAGAAAACGGACTTGCGTAGGTGGGAGGGCCAGGAACAAGGAAGTTAAACCAGGCAAAAGAATGGGTTGGTTTTTGCAGGGTCACTTTGCTTATTTTATTTTGCTTTAGGGGATGGCGGGGGTCTATGGGGCACATTATTTAACTTGCTGATCGAGTGATTCCTGACTGACTGGTTTAAGACTCCATTTCTGGAAGGGCAGAAACGGCTGTTAAGTCTTTTGGTGAAATCTTGATGTGGGGCTTAGCATTAACAACTCCATTTTGGGCCTGTTTTCTTGTTTTTAATATGTTAAATGTCAGATATATGTCAATTTTTAAAAAAGTAATGCATTCCCACTTAAAAAAAAAAGAATAGGGCGCCTGGGTGACTCAGTGGGTTAAAGCCTCTGCCTTGGGTTCAGGTCATGATCCCAGGGTCCTGGGATCGAGCCCCACACCACGCTCTCTGCTCGGCAGGGAGCCTGCTTCCTCCTCTCTCTCTGCCTGCCTCTCTGCCTACTTGTGATCTCTGTCTGTCAAATAAATAAATAAAATCTTTAAAAAAAAAAAAAGGAATAAAGCAACAGATTGAGAAAGTGTCGGGCCGGCGACCAGGAAACTCCAGGAAACGTGAGGGAAAGAGGATGGTGAAAAGAAGTTAAAGAGACAAAGAGATGGGGGCAGGAGGGACACTGAGGAGGATGTCCAACAATGCCGAGTTTATTCAGGGCAGCGAGGCATTATATAGCCAACAGAAATAATTACAAAGAAATGTCCATCATTAGCTAATTACGAAAGACTTTGTTACATATGCATGAAACCCTCCAGACTTCCCCACTAACTACTTCCCAAGGTCTAAATGCAGATCTTCCAAGGCCAGTGGTCTTTGTCTTCAGATAATAATTACAAAGAAGTAACAACAAACCTGAGAGTGTTGTTTGAGCTGTGCTGGAACAGCAAGGACCAGTTAAGAATTTAGGACCCCACCCAAATTGCTCTCATCTCACTAGTAAACGTGTGGGAAGTCACGTAGGCGAGCGCGCAACACAGAGCACAGACCCTTTCTCAGTGCAACTCAACTTTTCCGTCCTAATAGGCCTTTTGTTAGGCTATTCGGACTTTAAAGGAGACACAAGTCAGGGCCTGGTTTGGTCCTTGTCTCAAGCCTTATCGTGGCCTCCCACAAGAAAGTTCATTTCCTTCAGTATATGGCTGAAGCCAGTGTCCCCAGTCTGAATAACCCAAGGACACAGAGTGTAGGAAGGAGGACGGCCTGAGCATTTGGCACCACTAATTTAAAAAAAAAAAAATGTTTGAATGAATAAATTGTAACTCTCAAACATGTAACAGGACTTAGTAGCCATGTCCTGATCTTTTCACGTAACCTTTTTATGCAACCAGCACTCTCCCAGGAGCTGGGAGAGAAGCAGCAAGAAGGTAGGCAATGGTCTGCCCTCAGCTGGCTTGCTTTGCAGTGGGTGGAGATAGAGGGTAGACAAGAACCCAAGTGGGCACAGGGATTCCCGTGAGGTGATGGAGGGGCAAGGGCCGAGAGCACTTGTGACAGCACAGGGAAGATAGGAAGAGCCTCTGTGAGGCAGTGGGGGACACTGAGCAGAGAGTGAGTGAGGAGGGGGAGGCAGCCAGAGCAAGGTCTTGGCTAGGCTGTTTCTCGGGGCGGGGGGAGGGGGGGCGGCGGGCAAGCTTCAAGGCCCTGAGAGGAAGAGAAGCCACATGAGTGGAAGGAAGGAAGCCGGGAGGCTGCAGGACCAGGGAGCACTGAGTCCAATGAGGTCTGGAGGCAGAGGCCACAGCCAGACGGTGAGGAGGATTGGGTTCTCTTTTAAATGTCATCAGAGCCATCGGAGGATTTGAGGGAGGGGAATACCATGATTTAATTTATATTTTTCAAAACTCACTGTGACAGGCTTAGCTGGGAAGTTAGTGAAATTGGGATTTCGGAACCTCTGCCATCACCATGCTTTGCCTCCACAGGCTGGAGTTTGGTGACCCAGGCCCATCCTTGCTCCTTAGGGAAGATTCTCTGATGACCAGCAGCTGTGAAGGCTGCTCTGTTGCGTAATAATAACAACCATAAACTATCCTTTAGTTTCCCCCTGTTTGTGTTTGCTTATATATCACAAAAGGTGCAGTCGTGCACATCGGCAGTAATTGAAGGCAACAGAACCATGGTGGAACATGGCAGTAGGCTGTCTCTAGAAGCATGGGCAGCTGGAGAGAGTGGGTCTGGGGCCAGGAACTTCACTCAGGAGGGAGGTCTGCAGCCTTCTCCTGGGGACAGGTCATCATCTTTTCTTGGGAGCTCCCTGCCATCCTGGCCCCTCCTTCCCTGGTACTTTATCTTAGGCTTTCAGTGCTCCTGTCTTGGTGCTGCTGCCCTTGGACGTCAGCCAAGAGGCCTCCTACATCCCCAACGCTGGCTTCCCCTCTGGGACAGCCTGGAGCAGAACCCTGTCCGGTTTGCTCATGAAAACTGTTGGCTAATGCATTGGTGTATTCTCTGCTTTGTTATAAGAAACTGAGCCCCCTTCCTAAGTTCTTCCATCACGGTCACTGTCCAAGAAAGTTTTTCTTATTTATTCTCTAGACTGAAACCCTGGGAGTGCTTTGCAGTCCTTCACTTTCCTTTGTAGAATTTTGGGGTTGGAATGGCCCTGATGACTCTGTTCTACGTTCCAGTAATTTTCAGTTCTTAGATGATTTCTCAGATTTACTCTTGGTTCTATCTTACAGCTACCACTTTTGAGGAAAAAGTTTTTGGAATTATTCGTCTTCATGGCTGTGCTATGTTAGGTTTGTTAATTAGAAAACCCAGATTAAAGGAAAAAAAAACTAAAAAAACCCTTCATGCTCTGAGTTGAAGTGCATAATTCACTTCCTACCATACATAGCTTCTATCAGTACAGATGTTCCAGTGAATAAATGGATCTTTAAAAAAAAATGAAAAAGAGCCACTGGCGAACTAATTGAGAAAATTTGCAATGTGGGGACATTATTTTAAGTGTAAAAAGCTCTGAGCCAGGGCTGCTGCTGAGCAAGACAGGCTGTAAGCTCCATGGTCTAAAGCTAGTGCTGATGGGTGATTGACAGGACGTTTGTTAAGTCATGATGGTGGTAGCGCCTTTTTTGAAAATTCTTTTCCTGATTCCCGGGATCATTCTGCCCTGCGGGGCTGCCACACCAGGTAGAAGGCAGAAACTTGGTTTCCTTCACTGTGGCAAGGGTCTCGGATTCCGCCTCCCCCTGATGTGGACTCTGGCGAGAACAGGTGTGTGCAGGTAGGACTGGAATGCCTTCTGCTGAGCCTGGCCATGGTGACATCCAGCTCTGAGAGGCAGAGGTCCCGGCTTGGGGCCTGCACCTGGCACTGGTGATTGGGAGCCGCTCCCCTGAGTCAAGTGGCGGCACAGTAGGGTCCCTGTTGTGGCAGGGGGTGGTGTGAAATTGTCAGCAGTTCCTGACTGCATCACCTCCAAGCCTGGATTGGAGACCCTCTCCCAGAGACTGTGCATACTGCCCGTCCTTCTCTAATCAACCCCCTTTTGGAGTCAAATGAGTTAGAACGGGTTCTGTTATTTGTAGCTACACCTGATGGAGTTCCTTATCCAGTGGTGTCTGGGATGTGTAGCACCACGGGGCTGGGGGTGGTGGTGGGCGCTTTGCCCGAGAGCCACCACAGTTCCACACGCACGGGAGCTCGCACTGCACCTGTTTCTGTGTCGGGGCAGAAGCAGTGCGTGAAGGGGTCAGGACGCTGGGTTGGATACAGAAGGCCACGGCCATCGTCTGCCTGCCTGTTCTCTGGCTGCATTGGCTTCATGCAAGTGCCTTCTCCTGTTTGGTCCTCAGTTTCTTTATTTGGGAAATGAGGGAATTATACCCGATTAACTGCACAAGGTCCTTTCTAATCTCAATAGACTCCAATAAGCAGCTTTGGTGTGTTTAATATTAAAGGGTCACTTCTGTTATCTGGATCTGCACTGTCTACTATAGTAGCTACTAGCCATGTTATTTATTTTAAATAAAATATAAATTGGTTAAAAGTCAGCAAGATTACAGAGTTTGGTTCCCTAGTTGCATGAGCCAATTTTAGGGGCTCTGCAGCCACATGTAGCTACAGGCTATCATAGCAGACTGTGGAGAGCAGGGAGAGAACATTTCCATCATCACAGAACATTCTCTTGCCTAACACTGGTCTAGATGATACCGCCTTTTGTCTACTTCCCTTGTAGAAAGGCTGGGTGTTCTGTTGTAGTTCTGCCAGCCTACTTGAATGATCAACATCTACCTTATTAGCATTCAGCTTGCCTCAAATGGGACTCTGCCCCACCTACCCAGCCGTGACCCAGCCCTACTCTTTTCCACCCACCCCCACTGCCCCATCTTAGAGGGTGCTGCTCTACCCACACCAACCAGGATAGAAGCCTTGGTGTTATTCTGGAAATGTCCTTCTTCCTCACGCCCCACATCCATTTTCATTCCTAAATTCTGTTAGTTCTTCCTATTATTAACTGCACATGCCCAGTTTCCCTCATTCCTACTCTGTATGCCAAAAACTGAGGCCTCCCTCAGCTTTCACTTGCCCTATATTGTGAACCTTATATTTATCTTCTTCCTCCTTCCAGTCTGTCCCCTGGGGCCATTCCCATGGGTATTGAATCAAAATAGTCCAGAAACAAAAGGCAGTTTCAGTCAGCCCTCTCCTCCCTCAATCATTTGTTCAAGGGCTTTTCTAGACCTAACAGCCCGATGAACAGTCTCCTTAGACTTCCTTTTATTCCCTGGGCAAGACTCATTCATTTTTTCTTTTTTGTGCATGCTGTTTCTGGTTCTTTCTTTCTACATAGGCCCCCTTAGCACCTGGTTCAGAGGACACCTCTTTTGCAAAGCCTAGCTGACGCACCTGAAAGGACTAGATAACTCCTTCTCCCCCTGACCAACACACTTGGTCTTGTGGATCGCAGTCAGTGGCGTGGGGCTGAGGCTTGAGCAGTCTGGGTTTGAGAGCTGGTTGCATCCCTATTGACTCTGTGGCCAACCAGGCAGCTCTGTGCTTGACTTTTCTCATCTGCAAATGGGTAGTACTGGTAGTAGTAATACCTACTTCATAGGTTTTTTCTGAGGATTAAATGATATAATATATATCATTAAAATAGTGCTCAGCACAGAGTGAATACTTAATAATTACTAGCTGCCGGGGCGCCTGGGTGGCTCATTGGGTTAAAGCCTCTGTCTTCAGCTCAGGTCATGATCCCAGGGTCCTGGGATGGAGCCCCACATTGGGCTCTCTGCTCCGCAGGGAGCCTGCTTCCTCCTCTCTCTCTGCTTGCCTCTCTGCCTACTTGTGATTTCTCTCTGTCAAATAAATAAAATATTTAAAAAAATAATAATAATTACTAGCTGTCAGCATCATTATCGTCATACTTGCCACCCCTCAGGACCAGAAACGTGAGCTTGGTTTCTTCTGCATTTTCCCTTGCGCACCTGGCAATGGATGGCGTGTCCATTGCTGGACACGGCTATAGCCCAAACCCTAGTTAGCTCGGGCACTTACTAGTTCTGGGACTTTTGATCAGCTACTATTAAATATTATTGCTTTAGTTCCCCCCCCTGTGAAATGCTGCCTTAGGAAGACAGTCTGGTACTTCAAAAATCTGAGTTAAATCACGCAAATAAGTAAATGCCAAATGGGTAAGATCCATCATTCTAAATGTATGGCTCCTCTCACTTCTTTATCAAACAGTTTTAGTACCTGCTGCTGCCTGCTCAGTGCTTGGAACAGAGCAGTTAGCAAAAGAGACATAGTTCCCACTCCCATTGAGCTTATCATTTAGGAGCAGAGAAATGTTTGTCAGAGACCATATGTGTGTCTGGAAAAGTAGAGCAGTCAGTAATGCCAAAAAAGGAGGAACACGTGGTCCTACAATTGTGTGTCACAGGGCACCTGATCCAAGGGTGGGGCAGGAGCCAGCCATGGGGAAGCCTCCCCCAGGAGGCAATGCTTGGGATCGAGGGTACAGGGAAAAGCAGACCCAAAGCCCTGAGGGGGAGAAGCAGGGTGTCTTCCAAGAAGAACAGAAAGAAGGTCCTTGTGGTTGGGGTACAGAGTGAGGCAGGGAAGTTATCCTGGGCCAGGCCATGCTAGGCCTTCCATGCCATTCCGGCCAGCCCAGATTCTCAGCAGTAACTTGGGAATGAGTGACTGAGCAGTTGGCTGGGAAAGTGTAGCTATAGTTAAAAATGACATATGCATGTGTATCCTAGCATGTTCAAAGTCCTGACTTGGACGATGGCATAGACATACTGAAGAGAAGAAACTTGCAATAGAAAATGTGTAATATAGCCTATTTACTAGAGTGGAAGGATCTGTTGTAAGGAATTTTATCACCAGTGTTCAACATTTACGATGACATACACTTTTGTATTAATTAGAGAAGATTTATTTGCATCCAGATGCTTTTACCCGATTGAGAAGGATGGGTGACCGTCTACTCAGTGAGCTGGGAACCGGGAACAGCCCGCAGTCTGTGGGAACAGGGAGTTGCCGGGGTAGCGGAGAATGAGTATGAGGTTGGGAGTCAGTGTAGTGCTCTACTTCTCCATCATTTGTTTTGGAGGATTATCAAAATGCACTCATGCAAATGCACTCCTACAAACATTACTTATTAAGAAGTGCAACCTTGAAACGCTGGGGTTGCCTTCAAATATTGGTGAACTTTTAAGATCGAGTTCTGTTGCTGTGAGGATACACGTTGTGAAGCTGGTGTGGGCCAGACAGAACGCTAAAGCGAGCAGGCTCTCAGGAATGGGGGCAACTTGCTCTGGGGCAGGAGCTTAGTAGGGCAGCAGCCTCGTACCAGGAGGTTGGTATATGCTAAGAGTAATGTAAGACTCGCTTGTTAAGTGTTGTGGACATTTTCTCCATACTCTGGCTGTTCGGTACCTTTAGAGCGCCCTCTGGCTTTGGAGAATTTCTGACCTTCTGAAGCCCACCTTCTGAAAATACAAGTCAAAAGTCACTTTCTGGGTCTCCCTTACATCTAGGGTCAGAATGTATTCTGGGCCCTGACACTCTGATGTAGCAGAGAGGCAGCTTTGATTCGCAAGAGACAAACAAGAGGTACCCTGGTGAAGTGTTTCTGGCGAGGGTCGTAGAGAGATGTGCAGCTTCTAGACGCCGCTAGACCGGGTTCCCATGCACCACGGGCAGTTGCATCCACAGAGCCATCTGGTGGACCAGTGTTCTCTGAGCCCAATCCGATTCGCTGGCCACCCAGATATTCTGTGACCTAATGCTTTTGAAGAAATTCCTTCTCTGCTTAAATTTGCTAGAGTAGATTCTGTTGATTGCAACTAAAAACTCTATCATGCTATGCAGATGGGCGTGGTCAAGGTAGCAAGTAGCTCTGTGCTCACGGCAACTCAGTGCTGAGGAGGGACCTCAGGAATCACAAGGTCATGGGATAAAGTTTTGTTCTTTTGGTTATGGTATCTATTTAGGTATTTCCACTAAACGAGGCCAGCAAACTCGAAAATCCTCAGGTATATAAAATTGCACACACAAAATGCACAGGATTTATGGAAAAATAGAGTTGGCTAGATCACTTAAAACCTACATAACACTGTCCAGGGCACGAAGAAAAATAATAACAGCCCTAATAAAAATAGCAGCACAACTGGAGAGTCACGCTGCATTCCTAGGAAATGAATATTCTGGTAAGGATCTAGTAAATATGCTACCTTTATGGTAGAAAGGGCTCTAAGGAGGGGCCCCAGCCACTGAGTTCTGGAGACAAGGGCAGAAGGAGGTGGGGGGAAGGCACTAGCAGGCTTTATACAACTTGAGCCATGACCGAGATGGGTGGCTCTGGGTCCTCGTTCTGTGTTCTTTTACACAGGGTCTTAGAGAACCATGTCCTTGGTTCTCAATATTTGATTCGATTTCAGTGCTTCTGAGAGCATGTGGCCCAACTAGGCCAGTGGGAGAAAGGGGTGGGATGGACAGGTATCTGGTGCAAGAATGCGGTCAGCTCTGTTTGTGAACTTTGTGTTTGGATGCTTTTACTTGGCTGAGAAAAAAAAATACATATAAACTGACATAATTTCTGTTTTATATGGACATTGTTCTCCTGTCTACCCATTTCATAGGAACTATGATACTTTAACATGTGTTGTTATAGACCAGACTGTATTTGGATTTAAAATGTTCTGTAAACCTGTAAAGGTGGAGGACCCTTGACGTGTTGATAAAGGGACTGTGGGGAAATGATCCCCCAGCATTGAATAAGAGGAGGAACCCCAGTGGAAGAGAAGACTCTTATCACGGGAGGCTACGGAGAGGTGGAATTGGATCGCAGTGAGAAGCACAGGCTGTGGACTAGACCAGCTGGGTTTGAATTCCTACTCTCTTTCATACCAGGTCTGAGCCTTGATTTTGTCCTTTGTAAAAGGGAGATAATTATGATGCCGTCTGCAATCTGTTAGTGCATGTAAAATGCACGGAAACTACTTAGCTCCCCAAGGGAGGACTTTTGTTGTTGTTGTTGTCAACTTCTCATCCATTTGTCTACAGCACCGTCTGCTTCAAGGACAAGAAGGGAGAACTCACATGTAGTACCTCTCTGGGGTCTAACAGGTGCCCAGTCCATATTTGTTGAATTTGAACCTGATGAGAAGTAGCCACAACCAACACTCTTTCCGTTCCTCCTCCTAAGTCAGTGTGGAAACTGCTTTGCCGCAGAGGTGGAACGATCTTTACTGAGAGAAGAGATTGAGAAGCACATTCCAGACTGGCAGGCTGTGAATCCCAGTGCTCTGGAGTAATGTGAAATCCCAAGGGAAAGCCAGACCTTTGAAACGGATCCTGAGGAGAGAGGAAGACCAGTTTGCTGCCAGCCTGGTTTCACTCATGACCAGGCCATTTAAAATAAAAACACTTTAGAATCTGAAAGCCCACAGCATCTGTTTCTAATTGAAAGTTTATCTGTCGACAATATATTTTTCATAGAGTGACGTTTGTGTTTATTAATACATTGAGTCTATTGCAGTGAAATCCATTTTGTAAGTGGAAATAGATAATTATTTTTGAATCTTTTAATCACTTTTAAGCAAAATCATGAATTAGAAAGCATTTAGCTGAGAATGTGCAGCTGATTACTAAGCAAATTATTCAGTTGGAGTGAGATGCAAATCTGTATTGTCTCCTTCTGCTCTGCTGGAGGGTGGTTCTGTAAGGGCCTATTTAGCCAGAGCAGCCCCGCCCCGGTTGTACTGTCATTTTGTTGTAAAACTTGGATTGACCTTGGGCCCCCCCCCCCCAACTTGCTTAGAGGCAAGTCCCGGAAACCAGTCCCAGGTAACAAAGTCCAAGTACAAGGGTGGGTAAGGCCAGGTGGAGATATTCAATCAGTGGGGGCACCGAGCTACCAAGGTGATGGGCTAGTTTCCATGGCTACTGTGGGGTGAATTGTAATTCATTTAGCCACCTGTGTGTGGCCAGGCCCAACCACTGGGCCTTTGCTCTATAAAAGTTAGTCTGGAAAGCAGGGAGGGGACGTCCTCTGTAAGGGGCGACCCTGGCCGGTCTGTTGGACGGTGGTCTAATTCCTGATGCTTGGCGCTAAATAAAGCTTTGCTTGACCTTCGCCTTGTATCAGTCTCGCTCCTTTAATCACGGACCCATTATTGGGATACCCAATTTTGGGGGACCCAACAGTTCCTTACATTTAAAGATGTAGAGACATCTTTACTCTGATCTGGTACTTCGGACAACCATGAGTCTAGTCCTGGCCTTTTCCTTTACTCCAGGGCCCTGAGAGTCACCAGAAGTTTCTAGGCATCAGTCACTCATCTGTAAAACACCTTATGATTTGAAAGATCTCTTCTAACTTGGATCCTATATAATGACAGAATTCTGTGACTTGATGAAAGTGGACAGATTCCTGTAAACAGTTGAGCAATCCAAGATCTGGTCTTTTGGAGAGCCCATATCCAAGTTTAAAATACTAGATACTCGGTTTCATTCAGCATCATGCACAGAGCTCTTACTATACACAGAATATATAAAAACCAATGAGGGGACAGAAGAGGAAGCAACTGCTTAATTTTTCTGTGGTCTAGTTGGAGAAGGAAAGCAAACATAATTCTGACATAATTCTGACAAATTCATAATTCAAACAAAATACAAAAACATAATTCAAACAAAATTCTGACATAATGAGAAAGATCAAGCCGGTCTGAAACACCAGAGTTCAAGTGTTCTCTAACTGTGGAATTTGAAAGGAAGGAAGAGTCCTACCAGAGAATGTGGAGAATGGGACACAATACCAAAGATAATATTTATAATTACATAATGGGACTTGGAGTTGTACTGTATTTGTGAGCCAAATCTGGACTCTTTATCTTCTTTCCATCCTGGTTTTTTTGGAATATAGTTGCGTGGGTCTTTCTCCCTCCAATTTATGAGTACCTTGGCCACTTCTCTTCAAAATTTGTGTTTGATGATTACCATGACATCTAGGATAGCACTTTGTTTAAGGTAAATATCTTGAATGGCATTACTCCCCCCACCCCACTCCGTGATTCTTTTTTTATTTTTTAAAGATTTTATTTATTTATTTGACAGACCGAGATCACAAGTAGACAGAGAGGCAGGCAGAGAGAGGAGGAAGCAGGCTCCCCGCTGAGAAGAGAGCCCAGTGCAGGGGCTTGATCCCAGGACCCTAGGATCATGACCTGAGCGGAAGGCAGAGGCTTTAACTCACTGAGCCACCCAGTCGCCCCACACTCTGTGATTCTTAACTTCTTGGCCTTACCAGTGTTCACTGGCACCTGAACTTGAGCACGAAAGGGAGAGTTAATCAGGTGAGATGGAAGTAAATGACACAGAGAAGCTTGGCTCTCTGGTAGGTAGTTTTGCTGTTTGCTTCAGAAGATACTTCTGGGGTGATGGTCAACTCCGGAGAAGCAAGTGTGGTTGGCACAGCTGTCTCACTAGAGGCAGCCCTTTGGCTTATGTCTGGAGATAGCCTTTGCCCTGTTTAAATATGTTTGCAGTGGCCTCGGAGCCTCACCTGCTAAAAGCCTCGCAGTCCTGTTGCTGATGTATCTTGCTGGGCAGGCAGGTGAGCCGTAGCTTGCCCACTGTGTGTTTCAGGTGTCCCCATGGGGTTGTTTTGAGAGCAACGGAACCCAGCTGAACCATGGGTACCAGCAGCTGGGGGTCTTTAAAGGGACTGTGCAGTCCTGCCAATCCAGCTATTAGATCAAATGAAGCTTAGGGATTTTCTCTGGTGTTGATGTCCTTGGCTTTCTCAAATGAGAATATTAAGATGCTGGTAATTTCGCTTCATTAAAATTTGTTAAACTTCTGAGAAATCGCCCCTGACTCTGAGAGCTAAAAATGGGCGGAGCATCAATGAGTCTGTGTCGGCACAGACTGTCTGCTCACATGTCTGGCTGCTCGGTGGGGTTTCACCATGAAGAATGCTGCCGGGTTCCTGAACCGCTGCTGCCGGGCAACCCCAGAGAGCCAGTGGGAGAACTGGGAGTGTCAGGCTGTGGCACAGAATGGAAGAACACCTTCTCACACCTGCGGGCTGCCCCAGGACTAAGCTAGATATGCTGTGATTTGTGGAATGCCCTCCTCGCCGCTCTTCTCAGGGCTGCTGAACAGGTGCCTATAGGCCCAGCCTGGCGTCGGACTCCTTCCTGGCTCTCTGATGGCGCATGCAGAGCCCCGTGGCTTTTCTTTTTAGACTTTATACTGTGTCTCCGCCCTGGTGCCCTGAGGGGATTTGTCCCTCCTGTCATAGTTAACTTGTTACCTGAGGGGACGGAGTGATCATTACTCACACTACACAGAGTGGAGATGCATGCATTTTTTATAGGGTCTTGTTGTAGCTTATTTTACTTATTTATTTACTTGCATGCTCTTTTTATAAAGCAGCCCTCCACCCCATAAATCTCCTACTTCTCGTGCACACAAGCAATAATAAAATTCCTAGAGAAAGCCCAGATATATAGGATTTAGATTTGCTGATCACATTAATACCAACACATGCAGAGTTGTACCTCCTGTGTCTAACTTCACGGCTGTTGACGAGGACTGTCTGATCTCTCTTTGCTTTCCATGGAAAACTAACAGTAGACTGCACCACTGGATGTTACCCTTCAGTAGGGGTTTGACTTTGCATCCACATTTTCTTAATTAGTCTTCCTGATGAGCTGCCTGCTTTTTGTAAGGTTGCCGAGTTGCACTGGTGATCCCGGAAGGGGCATGGCGGCCTCTGTGGGACAGAACTGGAAGTCAAGCCCTTGGGAGGGCTGCTGCTGTGCACAGAGCTCTGGGCTAGAGGACTTGGCCTCGGATGCCAGGACCTCTGCTACCTGGCTATGTGAGGGGTCCTCTGTCAGTCTCCATTCCCCGTCTGCCAAGGGAAGGCAGTGCCTAAGTCACAGGTATGGGTTAGATGATCTATGTGGGAGAACTGTGTACCTTGCAAAGTAGTGTACAGCTGGATACAATCCTGTTGGTTTGACCTGCTGTGCTCAAATTCTGTGGGGGCAGGGGACTGAGAAACAGGGTGATGCCTTTTTGCTGATTTGTTAGGTAGAAAAAAAAAAGGACCCTGTTTTCAAGGATGTAGAAGAAACGTAAGAGATATATAAAAAATCATCTGTCTTTTGTAGTTGATGATTCTCTGGACATTGGCTGGAATCCCTGTGGTTGGTGAGGGAGAATGATAGGAGAGGGGAGACCAGTCAGCTTGGTGTACAGATCGCTCTGTCCCCACATTGGTTGAAATTTTTTGCCGTGGGGGAGAATCCTTGTGGATAGCATACCCATGGGTGAGTTTCCAAGAGCCAAAAAGCAAAGTAAACAATATTCCAGACCAAACCAAAATAACAACAGAAAACGTGCAAATGTGCTAAAAGCATAGCAACCAATAGGACTCCCTCAACTTTGAATTCCAGAGCTTGGAAGAGCAGCCTGGGTGTGCTCAGGGTGTGATCCTAGCAATTACTCAGCCAGCAGCCTAAGAGAGAGCTGCCGCAGGCTCTCTGTGCTCCAGAGGGACTTGGAGCATATGCTTGTCAGGTCTAGCCACTGCTTGTCCCTGGCCTTAGCCATCAGAGTGCTGGCCACTGACTGACTGGGCTGCCTTAAAGTGGTGAAATGTTTTCTTTAAGAAACATTTTCTTCTTTTTAATTGGGGAAAATACCGTGGTGAGCACTGCAGAATGTATAGAATTGCTGAATCACTGTTATACCTTGAAACTAATATAACAGTGTATATCATCCACACTTGAATTAAAAAAAAAAAGTTTTTGAACCAACTGACATATTCAAAACATAGGATGGGTGTTGGTAATACAAAGACAAATAAATGTGGATTAGCATAGTAAAGATACAGTATGCATGGAATTACCTTAATACGATGTGGCAAGTGATACATGGAAGTTAAAAAACCAGAAGTAAAATTTGTTTTGGGAGCCCAGATAGGAGAGATTATTTCAACCTGGGAAGTCCAGGAAAACGCCATGAAAAAAGTATGATTTGAAAAATAACTAGCTATTACCTAAATATAATTCCTTTTTCCCCCTACTAAATGGATATGTGTTTCCTACCAAAAGTAAAAACTTAGAGAGATTTTAGTGAGCTAATCATTGAAGCCACTGCTGTGACCTCTACAAATAACCATATGAATGCTCTGAGGACATTTATGTAAATTTAGTGCATTCCAGCATCATCCCCCACCCATCCAACCCAGAGCCTCTGATTTCTCTTGTTTCCTGGTGGTTCACAGTGACTGCTGGTATCACGAGGACGAGTTTCAGAGCATCTTTCTGATGCCCCTTCAACACTGTTTGTCTGATCAGACGAAATGCCTCCAACCCACCCCTGTTTCCCACCGGGGAACACAGCTGTCTGCGGATTTTCACGCTTGGCTGCCGGGTCACGCTGGGTTCAGCACCACATTACTGCTAGTGGACTGGGAGCTTTTCTGCATCTGTCCTTTTATGGTTAGATCGTGCTTGCACTGTGTCGTGTGCCTCGAAGAGAGCAAAAGCTGTCCTTTCTGCTTTAAGGATTTGTGTATTGTAATCAACAGAAAGTGTAACTGTGGCATTCAGATAACAGGTATGGTGCTAATACAGGTGATGAGAGTAGCAAAGACGCCTGTCAAATCATTCCCCTGTGGGCTACTGTTCGAGCTGGACCCTTGCTATAACACCGGATTTCTCAGCCTCGGGACTGGGCATCTTGAACAAGACCCTTATTCATTGTGGAACGCTGCCCCGTGTTCTGGAGGTGTTTAGTGACATCTCCCGCTTCTCACTGAATGCCAGTAGTACCCTCAGTTGTGACAGCCAAAAATGTCTCCAGACAGTGGAAACTGGGCTGGGCGGGGGGAGGGATAAGAATTGCTCTCAGTTGAGCAGCCCAGCTCTAAAACAACACCGTGCCTGATTTTGAGCTGTATATAAAAGAGGATGTGAAGAAGGTGGCCACAGGGCTTCAAGTTTTAAATGGGGTCTGTCTGTGGCCTCTGATACAGCCTCAGCCAGGTGCCCACGGTGATGTCTAGAAAACACGGAAAAAGAGGAGCACGATAAACACTGGAAAGCAGGACTAGACTTCAGTCTGTTGTCAGAGCACATGAGATGTCTCCTTCACCATGGCACACAGAATAGGTCAGAGAGGAAATAGTGCCTCCTGTCTGCCTTGCCGGTTTGCAAACCCATGATCTGTGCCCACCAGGAAAGCAGACCGGCGTCCTCCAGCCATAGTTATGTTTTGTCCCAGTGCAACTACTGTGCTCTTCCTCCATTCGTAAGCACCCTTCTTTCTGCACCACCATGGAGCCACCCCATGGTATCTAAGTAAGTCAGCAGGAAGGAGAGGGACATGGGGCTGACCGTCAGTGGTGCCCGTCCATACTGCCTCCTCTGCGAGGTGCTTCTGGATGTGGAGGCGCCCACAGAAGGGGCCCTGCCAACATGTGCACAATTGTCACTTTGTTGTGTCAGACGGGCAGGGAAGTTGACAGACAATTGTGTTCCACTGCACCCCCCCCCCCCGAAAGATGAACTGCATCATAGAACACCTGTCAGAAACTTGGAATTGGACTAGGTGCTGGCACCTCATTTTGTCACCGTGTGTATTGCCTGCAGATGAGATTTGGCTGTTGCTGAAGAAGTCAGAGAACAAAATGAAAGGCACGAACTGTTTCCCTTTTTCAATTGAAGAACAGTTTTGAGGGAAACTACAGTCATTTGAAGTCCACCTTCATTATTAATTTTATAGAGAGATACTTTGTGGTTCTGGGTGTGGGTTTTGGGTTTTTTTTTTTGGTAAAAAGATGCATTTTTTAGATGCTCTGAAATTTTTTAGTGATTTTCTTTTCTTCATAATTAGAAGTAGTGATTAGAGTATCTTTTATATTACCTGACACTTTTCCTAAACAGTTACATGTATTTTATATTCTTTGCTTTTCTCCATAGGCTTTAATCAGAATGGATTCATTGTGTACCATAATTTGCTATTATAGTGCATCACGTATGTGAATTATTTCCATCACTGAACTATAACGTGCAGTGTGGTATAAAAAAGACAGCTAAGAGCAGTAAACCCTTTATTGATAAATATCAAGTTGTTGATAGATGCTAAGTCTGAATACATTTTACTTCATCTAGGGATTTCTAGGGATTTCTGTAGAGAAAGAAGTTGTATGTAGCCACTGAAAAAATTACATATAAAGTAAAGGGCACATCACCCTAGGTCTCAAAGGAAGAGCAGATCTATAAAGTGATTTATTATAAGAAACAGGAGAAATATTTAAATTTTTTTTACTCTCCTCGGTGTGATATAAAGAAAATATGGCATAAAAGAAATAGGAGTGCCATGACATAAATAGAGGATAAGAAGGGAAGGGAATGGAGCTAGGTGAAATAAGAAAGAGTTTTTGAGGAAAAATGAGGGTACAATCACATCATTAAGATCCACTTTGGAGATCAGAATTGGTACTTTAGAATGATGACTCATATGTGGAAGGCAGTGTTGAGATGTTCTCCTTCTACACTGTAGAAAAAACAAGAGATGGTATGATGAGAGAAAATAATAAATGTGAAGAATCACCATAGATTGTTGAGGTTCCTGAAAAATGAAACTAGAACAATGAGAGCAGAAGCAATTGGAAACAATAAAATATAAAAGAAGGCTTTTTTGGACTTAAAGGATTAACCACATTACAGATAAAATACCAGAAAGGGAGCCATATGGAGGTGTATTCTGCCATAATTTTAAAATCACTGAACAAAGGAGGAAGCTATGCAGGGATGCAAGCAAGAAAACAGGGTTACCGGTAAGAAGTAAAAAGATGTCAGACATCTGCTTGGTAACCCTTCATGCTAGACATAGTGAAACATGGGCTACTGGGTACTGAGAGAAAAGATGGTCATTCTAGAATTTTATATCCAGTGGAGTTGTTTCACTGTCTGAAGTCAAAATAGAACTGCTCTCTAAAAATGCCTGTTGTGGTCAAACCGTCTCCTCAGAGAATCGTCTTCACCTGAATGGACTCATGGAGTAGGTGGGCACCCGAGCCCACCTGAGCCAGGTGCCTTGCCATCTCCAGCTAACCTGATTGGACCAAGAGTGCAAATCTCTCGGAAGTAACCTGTGACTTCAGATCTGGCAAATAGAGATGAGCTGGGCCAACAAGATCCTTCCTCAAGGATTTTGGAAGAGTGAACTGTTGTGGTTGGCACTGAAGACTGAAGCACCAAAGTTGTGGAGATTATAGTATCATTTGTGCCATGGCAGGTCCTATGATGTGCAGGATAACTGCCCAAGAGAGGCAGAAACTGTGAAGAGGCAGAGAAGTAGATTGGTGGAGGGAGAAAGGAAAAGTGAGGAGGGTCAGCGAGAAGCAGAGAAGCCATGGAAGGAGGCAGAGTAATAGTCTCAGTACCTTTCTTGTTCCTCCCAGCCTTTTTCACCCTCTGAGTTTTGTCCCTTTTCCATACAATAAATCCTCATGGACAAGAGCATGTAGTTCTTCCAGTGAAGAAAACTTCTTAATACAAGGACATTTTCAGGTAGTCAAAGACTTACAAACTATAACACCTTGCAATGTTTCATTGAAAATGTTGTTTGAAGTAGAATAAAAGTTATAAATCTGATAATGAGGTAGTATGAAAAGACTGGATTGCTCTGTGGGACTCTCATAAGGCTTAAGACTCAATTTATCACTAAAATCTTGAGGAGACTCTTCACCTAGTGAACTACTCTCTTACTTAGCCATGCTCATGACACGGAAGATGGTGGAGGGTTTGCTGCTGCTTTTCACAATGACATCTAGACAATACTTAAAAGGAAAGAATGTTGTCTGGGATCATTATTCCTAATTTAGGCAATAGTCCTGTAATCTGACGCAAAAGATATTCTGAAACAGCCTCTCTCCCAGGTAGCATTTATCAGAATTATAATTGCATCCACATAGCTACAGCGAGGCAGCCAACATGCAAACAGATCTACAATGTTGCCTAGGAAGAACACTGGGAGAAAACATACCAAAATACTGACATGATTTTCTCTATGGTAGGATAATAGGTAATTTATATGTTTTTCCTCTCTCTCCTGTCACACATGTACACACACATGCATCCATATACATACACATGCATGTACATAGCATGTGTGTATATTTTCTTCAGAGTGTTGATTTTTAAATCAAAAGATAAACTTGCTATTAAAAAAATTAGACATGACCCTGAGAGACATTTCCAAACGAAACCACAGTAATGACCCACTAAGAACCTACAGTGCCTTGGGTACCATATTAGGCTCTTTACTTTGTCTCTCCAAATTTCTTGATGAATCCAATAGAGAGTGTGGGTTATTGCTATTTTCTAAATAAGGAAACTAAAGCTCTTTGAGGTTGAAGACTTGATGGGGTTTCTCAGGCAGTAAGTGGCACACCTGAGGTTTTGAATCTGGGTCTCTTGCATCTCCAGAGCCCTCTCTCTACCCTGTTCATCGCCTCTTCTGAATAAGCCAGGGCTGGCGACACAAACCTGGCGAGCTTGTGTCACAGCACTGGGATTAATCACAATGCAGAAGAGTAGACAGTGGGGAGAATTCAAGAATTCCCTTCTTGTATTTGAAGAAAGGTTATTTAGAGAAACCACCAGTTTTATGGTATGAAACAAGTCTTCCCTCTGCCCCTTGTATGCGTCAGTTTCTTTGTGAAACTGGAGGCTTTGGCTGCTCAGTCCTGGCATCTTGTCACTCTTATGTTCTTGAACTCATCTAAGCAATTGAGCCAATAGAAATTGGCCTTCTTTCTTTATTGTTGTTTTTGTTTTTGCTTTAGCAGGGATTTGAGTTGGGAATGAAAAATGAATGAACAAGTTGTAAAGCATGGTAAAGCCTCATTAGAGAGCATTGTGGTGAGAGTCTTGGAAAGCAATTGTAATTATGCGATACATAATATGGATTGAACAGTGATTTGGAAACATGGGATTACTTCTTCATCTGAGTTGTTCATTTTCATAGAAAACACTGATTTTTTTTTCAATCCCATCTGAAATCATAACACATGTTCCAGTACTTTCTTTAATGACACAACTTACATATTCACACACTATTGTGAATAAGTCAATTGAACCTGACCACAAGTGAATATCTTAATTTCTTTCCATTTTTGTGCTTGAACACATCATGTTGTACCTGTTTATTAATGAAAATAATAGCAAAGGAGCCAGAAGATTGTTCCTGTCTAAAAAACTGGCCAAATTATTTCACCCCTTGGACCTCAGTATTCTTGAGAAAATGAGTTGAATTATGCCCATTCCAACACTTAATGCTCTAGTCTACAAACTATTTTCCTGACTTTTGAAGAAATCTTGACTCCTCTCAACTGACAAAAATACACAGAAAAGATGACAAGAGGCAACCTTTATTGAGTACTTACGATGTTCCAGATACTTACTAAGTGTTTTTATAGATATGACTGTGTGCCTTAAACCTTTTGAAGTTGGGAAGTACTATTATTACTCCATCTAAAGTAAGAAATCTCGGAGAGTTTAAGTAACTGCCCAGAGTTGAACAGCCAGACGTGCACTCAGGCAGTTCAACTCCAGGACCAGAGTTTTGGTCACTGACAATACTGAGTCCACGTGGGAGAAGCAGAGGGGCCCCTGGATAGCAGTGCATACGTGGCTAGGGATGAAGAGCTGCAAGAGTAGATGAAGATGAAGCAATGAAGATGGTTTAGGGTGACACCCCCAAATTGGTATTTGTGCAGCATCAGTGAAGGTACCCTCTGGAAACATGTTATGCACGAAGGTTGACTCTCGTAGAAAAGAGTATCTCCCGCCACAGGGAACTTTGGGGAGCTGAGGTGGAATTGTCTGCATCCTGATCTGAGTGACTCAGCCTGAGGTCCACCCCAAGTTCCAGGCCAGCCACGTGGCTCTCATGGTGAATGTCTTCTGGATTGGCAGGGAGCCCGTCAGGGTTTATTCTGGTGGTTCCCCACTGAGTTCCGGTGTCTAAATGCTGACCAGTTGGTGAATTCATCTCTCTCCTCCCTGGCTCTCTCTTTCTCCTCTCTCTTGATATCCTCTTGTTTTTAGAGGTGTTTGGAGGCTGCTTTCTCTGCCACTAGCTCTATTCTTTTTTGGGTGGCAAAGGAGGGTGAAATTCAAACTGTTTTAAGATTGGTATGAGATTGTCTCTTCTGACAGAAATGATATATTTGCTTCCTTAAGGACCTTGATTATTCTGCTTACCCATCTTCCAGCCTTTCCCCACCTCCAGGTAGAGAATAAACAGGTGAGGGGTGGAGATTGGTCTCTCCAACTTGCCTGGACTTCTTGCTGTCGCTAAACTGTTACCCGTCATTACAGAGTCATGGTTATCTCACTGGTGTCATTGTGTTTGAACAACACATCTTGATTCCTCTCCAGTCCAGCAGATGCATTAGTTTCTTTCCCTGGTTTTGCTGTGTCACTGTTAGGTTTAGGAAATTAATAAAATTCTGAAGGTGTTTTTGCTGCTTCAGTGTTTTTGTTTAAAGGAATCAATGTTATCCCAAATCACATTAAATATACATAGTGTGTGTGTGTGTGTGTGTGTGTGTGTATTTTTCATTTGGTTGTTTTGTTCTACTTTGGCAAATTGCTTAGGGGCAGCTCTCAGAGCTGGGCCAGCAGAGTGGGTTCATGTGGCACAATTGCTTGCAGGGAAGCGTCGTGGGGTAAATTACATTACATCACCGTAATGATCCGAGTTAAACAAAGGTTTTAATTTTCTTATCCCAAAGCCTCTGGGACCTGTTGAGAAAGGGCAGGCATTTTTAGTGAGCCCATGGTCAGGAAATGACAGATTACCCTTTTAAAAAAGCAGATGTATTTTGGAGGAAAAGAAATTCATCAGGTTTAATAAATGTAGGCTAATGAGGAAGACAGGGAAGGGGGTGGCAGGAAGGGTTAGCTGTGTGAGTGGGATGGTTCTGCATGCTTTACCTGAAGAACTGAAGGAGTTGTTCAGATAATCTCTCTTGACACTTCCAAACTCAGATTTTATGAATTACTACCTTTTGTACTTTCATTGTTAGACTGTCTTCATTTCTTCATGGGACCCTTCCAGTAGCCTTCTCTCTGTCTTCTGTATGATTCCCTGTGTTCTTTTGCCCTTTTAGTCCATCCTTTCACTACCTTTTTACCTTCTCAGAGCATGGATCAGAGTCTGCTCATCTCCTGAGAAACTCTGAAAGCTCCTTTCTGCCCACTGGGTGAGGGTCCGAGGCATTCTAATCTGAGGCCTTCATATTGGACCCCACCCAGGTCACCTTCCCAACGTTAGTTTTCTTCCTAACCTTGTTTTTCTGCACTTATACCATCCACCTTCCACTGATCCTATGCAGCTGAACCGGTTGTTAGTCCCAGAACGCACTGTTGACATTTCTTCCTTTTGTGTCTTTGGAGTGTAGATGAACTGTGGGCCATCTATCAGGTCCAAGATAGGTCTGTTCCTTGTCCGTGGCCTTTAAACACCAGGCCTGATAAAAGGACAGAGAAGGAAATGTGTGCATTGCCCATCTCCTCTATTCTCCTACCCCTGGACCTGGGTGGGATCTTTTCAAGCTCTGGGCATCTCCACTGGGATGAATATAGCTGGCAATGCATATAGTCCTAGTGCATTTGACTGTGTGACTTCCTGTCGGTGATCTTGTCAGGTATCTTTATTTAGGGAAAGTTAGAAGGGTCTGAAAAGGTTCCAGGGTGTTGTTCAAAGCATACAGTGCCAGCAATTCATAATCCAGCTTTTACCTGGTTGTTTTCTTATAGGTGGGTCCCTCACCTGGTTCATCCAAAATAAGACAACTCATGGTCTTCCCCCAAGGAGAACTAAGCTCTTTAAGAGTTGTTATCTCACAGGTGGTGCCATCACCTCTCCTGCTACATGTAGCAGACCACAGGTGTCATCTCTGATACCTCCCTTGTAGCTCCCATGTACCCCCATATCCATCCATTACCATGTTTTGATTCTACATACCTCATAGCTTCCAAATTTGCACACTGTCTCTAAATCGCCATTGCTATGCTCTTCTCTAATCTGGACAACTGAAATAGTTTCCCATCTAGTCAGTACCCACTTAGTCCCACACCCTACCATTCTCCATATTGTATTGAGAATGAATTTTTTGACACAGTTCCAAATCGTGGCACCATTTGCTTAAAATACTCCAGCACCTTCCACTGCTTTGAGAATGAAGACAAAATTCTTGAGTTGACCTGTGAGACTCCCTCGGGTCTGGCTTCTTCTCTTTCTTACCTCTCTTTCTTACCTCTCCAGCCTCACCCAGGATTTTACATCCCTCACTCTGCGCCCTTCAGCCTCATGAGTTCTCTTTCCTTCCTTGCAGGTGCATTTTCCTTTTCCTGCCACAGGGTGTACGCATAGCTATTCCATCTGCTTAGAATACTATCCCTCTCTCACTTGCTTAATAAACTTTCCTTTTAGAACTCAAAGGGCCTCTTCTGATCTCTCAGTCAGATCCTCCTATTATTTTTCTCTAAACCGTATGTTCTAACTCTTTGGGGCCTCATTACAGGTTGTTTATTTGTTTTTCGTTCATGGAATGATTTGGTTGTTTTTCTTCCCTCCTGGGTCTTAAGCTCCATTAAGGCAGGAATCCTGTCTGGGTTTACTCATTATTATATCACCAACACTTAGCTCAATACCTGACATTTAATAGGCTCCTTTAAATATTTGCTGAAAGGCATGAGGAAGGGCATTTACCATACGCTTAGTGCGTGCTCTTTTCTCACTGAAGCTCCTCTTCTTTTCTTCTTTTTACTTAAGATTGAGTCCAGATGTCTCACCTTAGCTTGCAGTGTGCTGGTCCTCAGCAGCCTGGGTTACTGAGTAATTCAGCTGATCATGTCCACTAACATTCTCTCAGGGCTGCTGTGCTGGGCAGCACCCTACACTGTGGGGATAGAACAATGGGAAGGACATGGCCCCTGATACAGAGTAGGGCCACAGCTTATGGAATGTGGTATGTTTGAGGGCTGTATGAGGGCTGTGAACAAAGTAATAGGGAAATACAGAAGAGGAAGCATCAGCTTGGCCTGGGGAAGCCAGGGAATATTCCAGGGAATGTGACACAGGGGCTGAACTTGAAGATTTGTGTGTGATGTTGCCATGGCAGGCCTGGCAGTTGGGGGAAGAGAGCATCTTTGGAGAGGAAACAGCCAGAGCAGAGGTGCAGAGTGGGAAGATGGGTGTGGGTTTAGAATGAGTGAGGTCCCATGTGACTGGGGCAGAGGCATCAGGCCCATGCAGGGGACTATGGTGAGAGGAGGGCCTTGAGGGACAGACAGGCCCGGGTGCTGGGACTTAATCCTGCTCGTGCAACAAGGAGCTTCTGTATGGTTTTAAACACAAGATCAACAGGATCAGATTCATGTTTTTAAATTGATAACATCAGCATGGGGAGTGTGTGGCAGCTGGTAGGGGCAGGCGTGGAGCCATAGAGATAGACAGGAGTTGTTGGAAGGATCTGAGCGGTGAATGAGGAGGGCTTGAACCTTCACCACGAGAGTGGGAGTGGTCAGGATCAAATGATTTGAGAGACACCATGAAAGTGGAAGAGACAAAACTTGATGACGAATCTTGATGGTGAGGGTGGGGAGAGTGGAGGCAAGGTGGCTCAGGGTTTTTCACTGGAGGGAAATGACAGATAATGATATCTTGAATGGAGGGAGTCCCCAAGGCTCCTTGGGATTCAGATGGTCCTAGGTGACTCCAGTGGTCAGTAGATGGCAGGGCAGGTTGGAATGTAATACAGAGAAGTAAATTTGATAAATTATAAGAAAAAAAAGAACTTTTTGATTCATAATTTGAGTAGATCCTCAAATTTTGCATTTGTTCTCTGTGAGGAAGGAAATTGCTGGACTTGTTGATCGTATTAATAGAAAATTTCATTGTGATCCCATTAAGAAAATATATCCCTGGCCCCCATGTGGCACTTGGGCTGGTTGTGATGAGGGCACATTGGTTTTATCTGCTCAGTAAGGCAGGTCCCGAAGGACCCTGTATTTGGCAGTACTCCAATAATCGTGTTACTCTTTCTGTTCTCTAAACTTACCAGACAGCCGTTATGCACTAACATTGAGTTGGGCACTGTAAGGAAAACGACTGAGTCGTGAATCTCATGTCTTCTTAAGCCTCTGGTAACTCGGCTCCCATTTCGACCTGAATAGCTTTAATCTGTAAATTGGGCTGAGTCCTCCAGTAACTCTAGAACCCCACTCAAGGGCCATTTTCTTCTGCCTGTATCAAACCTGGGCTATTTGAACAGGCGTGTCATACCACAAAGGTAGTAGTTCCCAGATGTGTGTAGAGGGTACAGCAGATTGGTTTGGAAGTGCCAATGGCTTTAAAAAGTCAAAGTATGAAACCATTCATATTTTATGGGGGCTGGGCATAAACAACTATGTGACAAGAGTTTACAGGAAGCAGAGTCCAGAAGGGCTCTGGAGAAGACTCTGATGGGACATTTGTACTCTCCTTTTATACCTCCTGTACTCACTGTCCCCAGAAGCAATGGACCCTCCTTGGGAGCCCCCACTATCTATTGAACATAAATGTCACTTTACCCTCACTGCTCACTCTTGGGTACCAAGGCAAAGAAAAGCTTCCACAAACACCCAGGAAAGGGGCATGACTCCATTACCAAGGCCAAGTGGGTGGCTCTGAACACAGGACTGATGGTAGTGTGTGTGACGGTCATGCTGTGGCAGACAAGAGGGGCTCAATGACAGGGATGCAGGCTAACAGAGTTGCTTGAAAGGCTGTATCCGTTGAGTCTACAGGCCTGGAAAATTGTAACTCTTTAATAATCATTTGTAAGCTGAATGAATAAATGAACAGTGAGATGAATGAAGAACAAATGGATGAATCAGGGTCCAAGCGAAGGACCTTGAGTAGGAACCACGGGACTCGGTGGAGCTAGTGTGGCAGGTTGGTAGGGAAGGTTGAGATGGGACCCAGGAGCAGCTGGATGCTCATGTGGTTCCTAGGGCTTCTGTTCTCCTCAGTGCACTGGCGATCAGGCAACAGGATGTTGGAGACCCCACACATGCACTAATGGGAAGATGTTCTGTATTTTAGCACCAGATTCAGTGCCTGGGCACTGTTTCTCCGATGGTAGATAGAAGTGCCATGAGGTGGTTAAGAGCATGGACCCTGGAGCCCAGCTCCTGAGTTTCACTCTTGGCTGCACTTATTAGCTCAGTTAGGCAAGTCTAATCTCTCTGGGCCTCAGTTTGCTCATCTGTTAAACGGGGATAATAGTAAGACCTGTCTCAGAATGTTATTGTGAGGATCACATGCATAATACACTTAAAGTTGAGTTAGGTATTTTTATTGTTGTTATTTTACTGTTGGGTGGGGAGTAAGGAGGAGGGGTCAGACAATGTCTGAATTTTCAGTGTAGGCTCCGGTTCTTAGAATGAAGATTTGGCATTGAGCCATTGACAGGCCATTTTGTCGATGGTATGCGAAGGCTGATGTCGGGGTTCAGGTTTGAGTCTGTATCCTCTGGGGAGTCCAGGGTAAGCAGGGCTCCCCGACTCATGATACCGTATAGAGAAGAGTTTGAGGAGAGGTGAGAATGGAGGGGTGGCAATCCATAGTGCTAGTGTAGTTCTCCAAGGTCATTTAACAGATGACATCCATCCTCTTGAAGGGTCTGGTGGTCTGGGACCTGAGTTCCCTGTAAGTTGGAGGAGTTGTAGGGAAGGTGTAGGGAAGGTAGGCCTCATTTCCCTCTCTTTGAAGTGAGCAGAATAATACATATCTTGCTTAACCAATGGCATTATTACAGGATAAAAATGTCAAAGGAAATAGTTTGGAAAGATTAAGATATCCGTAACAGCAATAAATGATTATTGTTAAATTGGATCCCACTGCTCACTTGCATTCTGCTTTTAAGGCCTCACTTGCATTCTTCCCTTGTGTGGGGTGCCTGGGTGGCTCAGTCAGTTAAGTGTCTGCCTTTGACTCAGGTCATGATCCTGGGATTGAATCCCACACTGGTCTCCTTTCTTGGTGAGGAGCCTGCTTCTCCCTCTACCTGGCGCTCCCCCTGCTTGTGCTCTCTCCACTCTCCCTCTCTGTCCCAAATTAAACAAACAAACAAACAAACAAACAAACAAACAAAAACTTAAACCCAACAGCATTGTGGTTCATCATCTTTCCTGAGGCACATGTACCAAAGGCTCAGCAGGGCCAGCGAGGAGGGGACTGAGTGTCTGCAGGCATTCCCCCCCAGCCCACCTGTGCCCCCCACCCCCACCCCGCCACTGTGGTGATTCCCAGCCACAGGCCTTCATGCTGGTTCCTGAAGTGTTGGTTCTTCCCGCCTCCTGTCATCTCAGTGTAGTTCTCCCTCAAGCCTGGCTGTTTGATTATTCTAGCCACGCAGGGTTCTGTCTTCCGAAATCTACAAATTAGCACTGACTTATTCTTCAACCCCAGCTGGTTTGGGTTTCTAACTATCTTGTAGGTGACTTGAGACAACTATATGTATATCCGAAAGTCTGCTGGAGAAAGGAGACCGGCTGGGTAGTAGAAACTGCATTTGGGAGCTTGAGCTCAGCATCTTATCTCTGCCTCTTACAGTTTGTGGACCCTTGGCTAAATTTTTGAAGTTCTCTAAACTTCCATTTTCTCACCTGTAAAATGGTGATAGTAATACCCACGTCAGCATCATTATGCAACTCAAATGATAGGAAGCTCAAGGTGTGACAGGCATTCAGTCAATGATATTTCAGGTTGCCTCTCCCCTGCAGAGGAAGACCAGGGGTAGGGGTGAGGCGGGGAAGAGATATTTCTAAGCCTCACTGAAACTGAACATTTCATTCTTACTGTTTGTCTTATCTTCAGAAATGACTTCTCAAACAGGACTGAGATCTTCCTCAGGCGGAGCGAGAGCTCACGCTCTGTGGTGGTAAGAATGCTGACATAGGCCGGCTTGGGCTTTCCTCAGTAACATTCAGCTCATCTCAATAGTCGTGGGTTCCTTGAACCACACAGCGTGCACTCCAGCCACCAAAGCCAAGTGCCCACAGAGGTTCCTGCCTGAGCAGCTGGAAGGAGAGAGCCCTTCTGGTGATTCTGCACCATTTTAGAGACAGCTCAGATCTAGCAATTATCCTGAACATTCTAACTCCACTAGGAGATTGGTCGCTTTTTGTCTTTTTAAAATTCTGTTTCTGAGAACCCCCTAGGAGAGGCAGCTGGGCTGTTGGCTCTTGAGACTGCCTACTGGTGACTTAAGGTGATTAATGCTTTCCCCCTTCATTATTCAAGATAAAACTTTATCATCACAAGGAACTACCTCATCAAAATGCCAGGATCCTCTTGGTTACAAGAAATTTATTGGAATGATTCTTTTTTTAATCTCAAGCCATAAAACCATTTTAAACTTTAAATGTCATAACAACATTAGTGAATGATTTATTGAGGGCAAAACAAATTGGTTTATCGGCTCATGGGCTGCTTTGGCAACCAAGGTACTTTGGAGAATCTTTTGTCTTTTTAAATTTATGTGTAAGCTTTGCAGAAAGGAGGAGATCCCAAAAGTTTTGCAATGCTGAAGTTTGGAAAGTGGACCTAATATTTTTTTTCATTCTCAAGGCCATTTCAATTATGCCTGAGCACTAATTTTCTGCAAAGTGGCTAAAATAGATAGGGAAATGAGCTGTTCTTACTGACAGTTGACTATAATGTGAAGAGTTGAATTTCCTTTTCTTCTGCTTCATAATCCATGACCAGCAGTTAAAGAAAAATGTAAAAAGTTTGCAGTCCCATTGTTTCCTCAGCATTACTGATTGCCTTGAGAGTGGCTTGCTTCCCATCTGTATTCCTGATGACAGCCCTAACATTTTGTTTCTATGAGGAAACAAAGTTGCGAATAATGAGGAAGATGCACAGAGATGCAGGTGGCAGGAAGACGTTCTGAGAATTCCTCAGGGCATTGTAATTTTCCACAGCAACTCCTCCAGACCTCTCATGACTTCCTCAGTGCTCTGGGGGAAAGTTTGCATATTTGGCAAATAATCAATGCCTTGCTTGCTTAAAATGTAAGTAACTTATGCATCAGATTTGTCTCCTTCCCTGAAGCCTTACTCAGCCAACCTCTGCCTGTGCTTGGCCAGGAGAGAGCAGATTATCTGGGAAACCGACTGTGAGATGAGATCTGAGTGCAGGTTCTTGTTGCGAAGTGCTCTTGGGATGGGCCCCTGTGAGGGAGCGAGGGAGGCAGGATTAAACAAAGGGAAGGTCAGTTACAGAGAGGCCTCTCTCAGTAGACCCCATGGGCGGCTATGGAGCGGGGATGCCCTTCACACTGTCCCGCCTTGAAACAAGGAGGCTGGACCTTAAGAACCTTCTCCTGAGCAAGTTATGGACAGAGCTGCCTCCAGGAAGGGGCTGCTCTGTGGTTTCAGCATCTTGTTAAAGCCATGGCAGACTGCGGAGGGGAGGAGAAGAGAGGTTTCCAGAGGCAACTCTGGAAGCTTCTTGCCCCCAGTGGCTCCATCACTGACCAGAAGTGGGGGACCAAGGTCGGCTTCTTGGCTTACCACAGAAAGGGCCAACTTCTGTGATGTTGGACCCCACCGAATTTTCAGAGCGTGGAAACCCCTGCTGCTTGTCCTTTGCTCTTAGCCTGAGCCCTTGCTTTTTAGAGGCCCCCTCAGGAGTTGGGGCTGAGAGAGGCAACATAGCTTCCCTCTTCTCACAAACCTTCCAGACAGAAGAGAGGGACATTATTTCTTCCACTGAGGCACTTCTGGAATCGTGGAGAGGACAGACACACACCCGTGGAGGCAGAACAGAGAGACCTCAGGAACATGAATAAATGCAGGGTAACAAGGCCCAAACCCATGTGCATTTTTGAGTCTGCTCACTCAGCATGGGGTTTCACAGTCTCCTTCCAATTTCACCTGTATTCCTTCTGAACGCTCATCGAGCACCCCGAGTCCCCTTCCCCAATACCAGAGTCACACTTCTGCCATTGAGAATTGGCTGGGTTAGGTCCCTGCGATGTGAATTTCCCTCATCACTTCTCTGTGGGCCTGGATCTCCTCCGCTGCAAACAGGGCTGGACTCAGAGCTGTTCAGTCCACACTCCCCCCACCCCCCTCTGTGGTTTGCCTGGGGCCTTGGCTCCTCCTGGTGCTGGTGCTTATCCACCTCATTACTCACCAGCTCCCTCCCTCTCCTGTTGGGTTGATGTGTTATTAGAAATGGTCCTGAAATTGTTTTCTTCACTGGATAAAATATTCATCACTTAGATCTGTATTTTTATTGAAAATTTCAAGTGGAGCGGGCTGTGTTTATGTTGTCATACATCATAGGCATGCGAAGCTTTGCATGAGCAAGCGGAATCAAGGGTTGACGGGGTTTATGAACACTGTGTGTGGAGAGACAGGGAGGAGGGGAGCAATGAATGCCCGTGGTTTCTTTAGCAGGCATTTTCACAAAGATAAAGCAGCAGCAGCAGCAGTAATATTAATAATAATAATAATAATAGCAATAAAAAAGGCTAATAATTCCAAGATGGGGGCACCCACTGTTATAATTGTGTAATTAGAGTTTTGTTCACTGCTGTCTCATCAGTGCCCTCTAGAGTGTCTGTGATAATGTAGAGGTTCAAAAATACTTGTTGAATTAATTATGTAATTAATTATCTCCAGGAAAATCATAGCTTTCCACCCTAATTGAACTAGGGGCATAGCCTTGTTTGCTGCTTGGTCCTCCTGGCTTCAGGTTAGTGTTGTGCTTCAAAGACACTGGAATTCTGAGGGCCAAGGAAGTGATTTCACCATTCCAATGACGTATTGGACAGAGCTCAGTGTAGGGTTTGGCTTCTGAAAGTTGAGATTTGGGTTTGGGGACAAAGATACCATTCTCTACCCAGAGACCAGGCACCCTGTCCTGTGTGTGTGAGTCATGGATGTGTGTGTGAGTACACAGGTACATGTGGTGTGTGTGCTGGAGGAGATGCTGGGGAGGAAGGGGGTAGTGTTCAGCTTGAGCCTATAAAGGTGCTGAGAGGTCCTTTGAATGGGAAGATGCCATCCCTACATCATGGTCAGGGAGTGGGTTTTCCTGGGCTGCCTATCTTTATGGAATCATGTAGTCTTTCTAATGGTGCCCCATGTGGTCAGTGGAGATATGACCTTAGAGTGGGTAACTTCTGGAACATGATGCCAAGAGAGTTTTCTTTTTATTCTGGGAAGCTGTTGAAGACCCAAAGCTGGGACAAGAGCCAATTAACCCTACATTCTAAGTTCACAGTGTGCTCCCAGAGCTTATTGAAAGTCCTGACTCAGAGAAGCAGCCTTACAGGCTCCTTCCCATCACCTGCCTGCCAGTAGTAAGGGACTGGAAGAGAGAAAGGGGTTTAGGGTTTATAAAGAGGTGCCTGTAATGAGAGGCTGTTGTGTCCTCTATTCCCCGGTCTTGGGGGAAGGAGAAGAAGTGTTTTCCCTCTCTAAAACGGGGAGAGGAAGACCCCCAAGAGAATAACTCATACAGGTTAGGGGTGCCCCAAATTCTTCCTCCTCAGTTAAACCAGGGCTAGCAGTTACCTCACTTTTGAAAATCATCAAGCCACCACGTTTGCAAAATGCCCAAAGCTGCTGTGGTTTGAAGACAAGGTGGAGGTCTGAAAGAGGTGCCATCCAAGCAGTCAGCTGTCATTCATCTGGCAAGGCTAGAGTGCATGAGGCTCATGTCTGTTACATGGGCCCATTTGAAGGTGGCTGGGCTTGAACCACCTTATGGAATCTTCTATTTCCCATCCTACCACCTGCCAAGAAGGCTGCCTACCAGATAAGGAGTCCCAGAAGCAAGAGGATATGGATTGGTTCTCCTCTGAGAGGGACCCAAGGATGGGGGAGTGTGGTAAACTTGAGATGGGTATCTCTCACCCAGGTGTTGGAGGAGAAGGTCCCTCTAAGGAACCAATAAACACTCCCCACAAAAGAATGACATTTGGACATATTGCCACAAGGAAGAATTGAGCACCAGCCAATCTGAAGAAACAGGGACAGTCCACAGAAAGAGGACTGCCTTTTTGCTCTAAACACTCACCTGAGATGACTTCTTTCTGCCTCTTCCTCCCGAACCCCCACCCTGATACCAGAGGTAAAGCACACAAGGGAAGGAGAGACATTTGTCTATAGACTTTTTGGTCTTTCTCTCCAACAAGGTTGAACACACAACAGTTCCTGTCTATGCTGGGGGCAGGGATGGGGGGGTGGTGTGCAGGAAGGAGAAGAGTTCAAATCCATGCGTGGGACTGGAGTCTTGGGGCAAAGGGCTGGAGAAGTCCTGGAATTGGGCTGAGATCCTGCTAAGGGCATGGCCACCCAAGTTTGGGGGAGTGTATGGGAAGTAGAGATGCCATGGACTAGTTGGGCAGTTGGAGAAATGTTGGAAGAGGTGGTCACTAAATCACTGTCAAAAGCAAAAATTCTCTGGTTTTCAGTTTCAGAGGAGAGTTTGCACAATTTCAAACCAGCCAGTCTTTCCCATGCTATCCCTCATAACTGTTAGGTAACAAGATTGAGTAGTGATGAAGCATGCAGGTTGAAACCTTTAGGGACTAACCAACAAACCAGCTGATCTAATGGCCGGAGCCTCATGTATTGGTTGATAGACACTCGGGGACAGAAATGCTGCCCATCAGGTCCCCTTGGAAGCCAGTGGTGAGTTCTGCACTGGTGACCTCATTAGTATGCATGTGTGTGGACTCTCAATCCAATAAGGGCTCGGAAGTGTCATTAAACCTGGCAAGGAAAAGAGGGCCAGCTGAGCCTGATTAGTATTGATTGGAATTTCTTGCCACCAATAAATTTACTTATTAATGTCGATGTTTAGAGTCCTGTTTTCATAAGAGCAGCTATCTTTGTTCTTTTCTTCCCCTTGATTTTTTTATTTGTTTGTTTGTTTTCAGTGACAGTTTTCATTTGAAGAAACATTTTGGGAAAAATCAGAACTGTAGTCTGCAGAGGGCGGGTTTTACTCTGCTCCCTTGTTGCTCTTCCTTTTCCCCAACCCTCTTTGTCTCAGCTTCTCTCTACCATGTGGTGGTTGAAGAGGGGTTGGGAGGTGGGGGTGGCGTCACAGTTCCACCAGCCCCTCCAGTGCTGTTTCATGTTTCCTGACTGTGCAGAAAGTTTCCTCTTACAATGGTATCTTTCTCCAGGTTTTCTTAAAACAAAGAGGCAAAACCCAAAATCTTCTATAATTTGACTCCACCCTCGTTGAAATGTCAGTTCTTTTTTTTTTTTTTTAATTTTATTTATTTATTTGACAGAGAGAGAGAGATCATAAGCAGGCAGAGAGGCAGGGGGAAGCAGGCTCCCTGCTGAGTGGGGAGCCCGATGTGGGGCTCGATCCCAAGATCCTGAGATCATGACCCGAGCCGAAGGCAGTGGCTTAACCCACTGAGCCACCCAGGTGGCCCTGAAATGTCAGTTCTGCTGGGGCAAGCACTGTGTTTCTTTTGCTGGTCACTAGATGCCCTCACTGTGTTCGGTCCCAGGCATTTATTAAGTGCATGATTACATACCAGCAGACATACCCATCCTGTTCCCCACTGCTCCTTGCTGCTTGCCAAGCACTGGGGGCTGCTCTCCCTGCTATCAGACCAGCATGGCATCATAGTCCTGCTCCCACATGTCCTTTCTTTCCACTGATGCACACATATGAATGTCATCTTGGAGACCCAGAAGCAGTCTGAAGTCTGATACCAACAGCCCCGCTCTCTTGCCACATTTGACTGATGGTAGTTTGGTAGATGTTGTTAATTAGCTCTTTGAGTTGGAGACTGGTACTGATGAGACCAAGATTATGGACTCCAACCTCATATAATTTCCCCCAAATGACAATTCATTGACCATAGATTTTACCCCTAACCTGACCAGCCACTCACAAAAGGGTATGACTTGTTCTGGGAGAGGAAGTGTATCAAATTCAGTATAATTCAGTGCCACTGGCAAAGCACCTCAAAGCCAGTGACCTCCTGAAGGAGTTAGACATTTTGTCCTTTTATATGCAGTATTATGGCTGTAGGGGCACGGGATCCGCATATGCATAAGGCTTCCTATAGATGGTGCTGGTTGTTGCCCATACTCAGTCCTTACCCCTGAGAGGCTAAAGGAGCACCGAGAAGGGTCAGTGGGATCAAAGACTCATGGATGAGAAAGGGACCTCAGAGAGAACGGCTATATGTTGCTGGGACCAGCTTCTGAGTATATAGCTTATTTAAGGAATTGCATGTATTATGTTTGCAAGTGACAGTAAGTTGCTAGGTAAGTATACAGAAAGAAGATGTTTATTATGTCAGGGACTGGTTTGTTATAGTAAATACCCTCACAGATGTCAGTTTCCTCAGATGATAGGTAAATCTCAGACTAGCCAACCTCTTCTCCCCACATTTCCAACTCCACCGACCCCTGTTTCAGCATTGAAAAGTTGTAAGCTTCTCAGCCTGAAGGTCATAACCCAAGTCACTTTTCTGCGTGCATGTCTCCTGCCTGGGTAATTGATACCCAGGGCCAGTTATTTGTTGGCTACTGTCATGAAAGGAGTAGGCGAGGTTACTGGCTAATAATCTTCAAGGCCAGGAGATGTGGGTGGAGCAGGTCAGATGACACTGTCCACATGGGCATTTGGATTCAGTTTTTAGAGGGCCAGAAGAACAGTTATCCTACTTGGCCTTCAGTGTGTCTTGGGCAAATGGGTACACCTTATGTGGACCTGGATCCCTAGGATCTGTTCTTTAGCTTAGGTGGTGATAGTGGTTGATTCTACTTTGTATTTGGAGATAATACTATATTGCAGGTTACTTGGTGGCAAAGATTTCTCTTCTTACTCAGGTTTGAATTTCTTATAGCATAGGGCCTTCTACTGAAAGGCATCCAACAAATGAATGGTAGTTGGGTAAAAGCCAAGTGAATATAAAATGTTATTCACAAAGCATAGTGGTCCCTATTACAGAAAGAATCAGGATAGTGGGAGCTTTTTTTTTTTTTTTTAAGATTTTATTTATTTATTTGACAGACAGATCACAAGTAAGCAGAGAGGCAGAGAGAGAGGGAAGGAAGAGAAGGCAGAGAGAGGAGGAAGCAGACTCTCCGCCAAGCAGAGAGCCCGATGTGGGGCTTGATCCCAGGACCCTGGGATCATGACCTGAGCCGAAGGCAGAGGCTTTAACCCACTGAGCCACCCAGGTGCCCCAGGATAGTGGGAGCTTTAATTGATGGTAGTAACTCCTACCTGACTGACCCCGTGTATCTTTCTTTTTTACTTCACCTGGAAATAAAGACTGCAGTTGTCCTGAAGGTCAGACACTTGTCCTGAAGGTCAGACACCTGGCACCTGCCAGGACTTGACTTTGGGTCTTACATATCTGTTTTTGTTGGCTTGAGTAGTTTTTGGTGTTTAGGGATTCTAGTGGGAGAACTGCTAGGGGGAAGGGACAGGAAAGGAAAAATTAACTTTCCAGTGTTAGGAAATGGATTTGGTAACTTTCTTGCTGCTTTCCTGATCAGTTTTGAGGGTTCCTGGTTGAAAGGGCTTGCAAGTTTTAGAAAAGTGGGGAAGGAAAACACTTTCATTTTCAAATGGGTAAACAATCTGTCCCCTTTCCTTCAAACCTCCAAAATAGCTCTAGAGCTGTTTATTCCGTTAGAATTTTGTCAGTTATTCTAGTGGCCAAGTATCCATAGATGGGGAGGGTCAGATGGCTGGTATGTGGTTTAATGAGGCATCCTTGGGAAAGGTGCCCAAAGAAATTGAAATGGAAAGATTGGGACTTTCTTGGGGTCAAGGATGTTGCAAGGATGAGAAGTTATATATAAGAAGTCTTGTTCTGGAAGTAGTCAGGAAACTGCATTTCCAAAGTTTCTATTTTGTAATGATGTCATGTAGTAACTCACGGGATTAGATGATGTCTGACTTGCAGAATATTCTTTAGTCAGTTCATCCTTAGTCGCTGATGGAAATTTGCTGTGTACTCGGTACTCTAATGGATGCCATAGGGAATAAAGACTTACAAGGCTTGCTTTGTATACCCAAGAGCTTTATCTCCTAGCTCAGGATATAGATCATCATATAGAAACAAGTAGTGATTACACCATGCCATCTATGGTGGGATTCTAAATTATGTGTTCTGACTCTAGCCCTTTATCTTGCTCTCTTTCTTCACAGAAATTATTAACTATTATGCCCAAATAATGGGTCCGTGATTAAAGGAGTGAGACTGATATAAGGCGAAGGTCAAGCAAAGCTTTATTTCGCGCCAAGCATTGGGAATCTAACCGAACATTCGGGGCCACACCTCTTACAAGAGAGGGCAATCCTTCTCTGTTTCACAGACTAGCTTTTAAGGGCAAAGGCCATGCGGTCAGGCAGAGGTGACCAATGAAATTGTAACACACACAGGAAACTCCAGTAATGCTAGGTGACCAATTGAATTACAATTTACCCTAGTAGACATTAGAACCAGCCTATTACACCTTGATTAGGATTGGCGCCAAAAGCTCCCAGAGGGCGGGGGTCCCTACTCCTTGGTAACCAGGGAGACAGTATGCAACCCCCCACTGATCTGATGTCTCCATCTGGCCTGACCCACCCTTGTATCTGGGCTTTGTTACCTGGAGCTGTTTTCGGGAACTTGTCTCCAAGTAAATCCCCTGGGGGAAGGGGAGCAGGGACAGTTTCTAAATAGGTCCTTATCGTGGAAGAAGCAAAAGCGCTCTTTGGGGTTTCTCTCACAAAGGCACTAATCTCTTTCCCACAGGCTCCACCCTCAGGACCTGATCCTGTCCCTGAGGCCCCGCCTCCTAATGCCCTCTCCCTGGAGGCTGGGATTCAGTGGATTAATGGGAAGAGACACAATCCTGGCCAGTGCGGAAGTTAGTGGTTACTGAGGGCCGGGTCATCTTCAAGGTTCTTTTGTATACCTTTTCTCAGAGGAAGAGCTGAGAGATAGGATGATAGTGGCCACCTCCTTTTCTGGTTTAAGACAGAATCCTTTGCCACATCCCAGTCTCTAGCTGAGGTTTAGGCTGAGCCTTGTGGGGCCAGGTAAATTCTTTCCTGGCCTATGCATTCCTTGACTCTTTTTAATGGCCTCCAGGCAAGATTGTGGGCTACTTTTCGCAGCAGATAGAGGGGTGTTTGGTTTAATCATGGAGTTGGTAGGATTTGAAGAATAAGAACTCTCTCTCTGTCTTTTTTTAAATTAACATAATTGTGTTATTTGCCCCAGGGGTACAGGTCTGTGAATCAGCACATACCCTCTCCAATGTCTATCACCCAGCCACCCTATCCTTCCCCCATCTCCTCCAGCAACCCTCAGTTTGTTTCCTGAGATTAAGAGTCTCTTAAGGTTTGTCTTGCACTCTGGTTTCATCTTGTTTCCTTTTTCCCTCCCTTCCCCAGTGATGCTCTGTGTTATTTCTCAAATTCCTCATATCAGTGAGATCGATGATAATTGTCTTTCTCTGATTGACTTATTTCACTTAGCATAATACCCTCTAGTTCCATCCACGGAAGACTAAGAACTCTTAGAAAAAATAAACCTGTTTGTAATTTTAAAATATGAGCAAGGCACTTAACCATTCTGTACCTTATTGCATGTATTTTGTATAAATCAGTATAAGTGCATAAATAAGTCTAGGTGAAGAAGTTGAGCTAAGAGTTGGCATGATTTGGTGACAAGATGCCAGTTTCAGAGACAGATCTGAGTCTAAAAGTCACTTTTCTCATCTGGAAAATTGGGAGTTTTTAACTTACCTCCTACGCTTAAATATGGCAGGTGCCCAGCCAAGTGGCTGCATGTAGAAGGTATTGGATAAATGTTAAATCAAATCCCTTTTGGGGCTAATTACACTGTCTTACACTGCTGTCTTTTTCCATGTTTGTTTTGTCTGCCCACCAGATTATAAACTTACTGAGAGTAGGGGTTTTATCCCTATCATCTTTATATTCCTCATCATGCCCAGCACAATACCGGATGAGTACCAGCCACTTCATAAAATCCTTAATGAAGCTTCATTTACAGCTGGTGAAACAAGAGCTGCCCAGTGGCAAGAAATTTCACAGAGACATCACAGAAGTGTGTGAATCCCCAGCATTTAGCCCATAGTGGGAGCCCATAGTAGGTACCGAAATAATAAATGAATGAATGAATGAAAATGACAGAGATTTAATGAATATGACATAAACTTCATCATACTATATCAACCACTACAGAGCCCTGGCATCACAAGGACTAATGAAGCCTTAATTATAGGATTACAATTCACAAATACTATGCAATAAGCTAGTTCAGTTTTAGGTAGCTGTTGAACACTTAGGAGATAGGGAATATACTGATATTTCTAGAACTCTCCCTAGTGTAAAATATATTAGTTGTATAAATCATACAAACATGAATTAGAGAAGATACTTAATATGTGTGTTTTTCTTATCTGAACAGTTGACATTGGGCCTCCCACTCACCCAGTCTATTAACGAATGTGGTATCAAGGGGCGGGAGGTGGGGGTAGGTGAGGAATTTGAAGTTGCTGTGGATGTGAGGACATTAATGCTTTGATAGAAGAGCAGGAGCTCTTGCCGTGTTTTTATGTGACCGCTTCTAAATGTGTTATCGTTGTCACAGCCGACATCTGATGTCTATTAAGTGCTTGCTGTATGCCAAGCATTGTTCCAAGCTCTTTCCCTTCAATATCTCAGTTAATCTTTACATCTCTATGAGCTTTATACTCTACCAATTAGGGACCTGAGGCTCAGAGAACATAAACTGTCTGCCACAGCCTCAGAACTAGTAAGTGAAAGTGGGATCAGAGCCCTTGAGGGAGCCCAGGCTCTGTTATAACCATGAGTCTCTAACGCCCCTCCTTATCTTTAGTGCCCTGGATCAGGTGGTTCTGTCTGTGGCAAGCACCCAGAGGAATACAGAAATGTACTGGGCATGTGGGGTTATGGATTCAAGTAACATACTAGGTCTCAGCCCTGTGGCATTCCCATAGAGTCAATGAAACAACTGAAAACTTGAACAGTTACAAAAACTGTAAGAGTTTAAGAATAGCAGAAAAGATGGTGTTAGAGGTCAGGGCGATCATTTGGGTTTGGCAGATTTAATGATGTTAATCGGGGAAGGGGCTGAAAGGTGATATTGGGGTGGGGATAGTGGAAGGCAGTGTATGAAGTGGTGGGTGGGAAGCATGATGGGGAAGGTTCTTCAACACTGCAGCGGGGTGAAAGCCAGAGAGAGCTGCCGCAGGGTCACCTCACAAGGGTTCCCATGCACAGTGATTATTGGAGGCTGATTTCAAGGAGGGGGTAGTGAGGAGCTCCTCCCACTCATTCAGTGCCACATTTCAGTGATTGCATGACACATCCAGCTGAGAGCTGGATGGGAGTTTTGTCTCGATGCTTCTCTATCATCTTTCCTTCGTTCTTTTTTTCCTTCTTTTCCTTGCCTTCATACTGATCTTCACATGTGTAGTCATTTCCCCAACAGTACTCCTTGCTGGAGCTCTTCCTCCCCTTCCTCTTGCCTTCTGATTAGTATAGCAGACATACCTTGAGCACCTTGTGTATACTAGCATCACTGTTTACTTGTTCTGTGTGTGGCTGACTTGCCAGCTAATGCGGTATGTGAACCACACTCCAATAATTGCTTTGTTAATGAGCTGATACAGCTTCTGGTGTGAACACAGAGAGGTCTGGGGAGAGAGGCCCCAGAATTTGCTGATGTGTTTAGAACTAGCCAGATGATGAGAAGAGGGTGGAGACTGAGAAATGAAGGCTCTAGAGGTAAAAGGAAAATGAAGAGAGTGGTTTCACTGGAGCCAAGGGAGGAAAAACTGTGGAAACAGACGGTGGAGATATGGAAGTATGCTCATGAACAGGTGAACAGAGCAGTTTTCTAAAGTGGTCCGTATGTGATCATATTCTTATGAGAAGTATGTATCTATGTGTATTTATAGAAAAATGTCACAGAGGATATTTTTAAAAAGGTCATTGGTAGTTGTTATTTTTAGATTTTTTAAATGTATCTATTCCTAAAATTTGTATAATGAATTTAAGTTGTACTATAATGGTAAGACATGGAAGGTGCGGTCCATACCAAATGTGACAGACATCTTCATGTAACAGAATGATGTAAATATATCACTCAACTTCAACAATCTAGAGGATGTCAATGACCTTGACAAAAGTTCTTTAAACGGAACAGGGAGGAATAGTCAGACTGCAACAGGGTAGGGAGTGGGTGGGAGGGGAGGACTCAGAGGCTGGGCATTGACTGTTCTTTCAAGAGTCTGGAAGGACTTGGCCATGAAGAAAAGAAGTTAGGATCGAAGCTGATGATGTAAAAGTTGTGGGATGAAAGAAATGTCTTTATAAAGTGGGAGGGGCTGGAATATGTCTTTATGCTAAGGAGAGGACCAGTTAAGATAAGCTGGTTGAGGGTGCAGGAGGAGAGTGAGATAACTGATGGAGGATGGTCCTTCAGAAGATTGAAGGGGAGAGAATCAAAGCACAGAGTTAGTTTTGTCATGGGAAAGCTGTCCCTTACACTATGGGAACACAGATGAATGAGTGGGTAGGTGTCAGTGGAGATAAAGATGTATGTGGTTAGGAAAGAAGATGAAGACACTCTTATAGAATGGTCTTGACGTTCTCAGAGAATCAGCAGGTACAAGCTTTGGTCTTATATAAAGCTGCCCCCAAAATAAATGTCCCTACGGGTTTTGTCAGTGTAATAAGTTGGATGTAAGCTCTGTGAGGGCAACCTTACATGGGACATTCCCATGTGTCTTCAGTACTTAGCATAATACCTGGCACATAGTGGAGGCTTAGACAATATTTGTCATTTATTCGACTCTATGATTAGAAAAAGAATTGGTTATTTCCAGTCTGTTCTTCATTATTCATGCATTCCTTTTTTTTAGCTTTTTAAAAAAAGTTTTATTTTAATTTTTTTTATTTTTAAAGATTTTCTATTTATTTATTTGACAGACAGAGATCACAAGTAGGCAGAGAGGCAGGCAGAGGAGGGGAAAGCAGGCTCCACACCGAGCAGAAAGCCCGATGCAGGGCTCGATCCCAGGACTCTGAGATCATGACCTGAGCTGAAGGCAGAGGCTTTAACCCACTGAGCCACGTGCCCCAGTTTTTTTTTTTTTAATGTTATATATATATTTTTTAAAATTTTTTATTTTTTTATAAACATATAATTTTTTTTTATTCCCAGGGGTACAGATCTGTGAATCGCCGGTTTACACACTTCGCAGCACTCACCATAGCACATACCCTCCCCAATGTCCATAACCCCACACCCTCTCCCAACCCCCCTCCCCCCAGCAACCGTCAGTTTGTTTTGTGAGATTAAGAGTCACTTATGGTTTGTCTCCCTCCCAATTCCATCTTGTTTCATTTATTCTTCTCCTGCCCCCTTAACCCCCCCCCCCATGTTGCATGTCCACTTCCTCATATCAGGGATATCATATGATAGTTGTCTTTCTCCGATTGACTTATTTTGCTAAGCATGATACCCTCTAGTTCCATCTGCATCGTCGCAAATGGCAAGATTTCGTTTCTTTTGATGGCTGCATAGTATTCCATTGTGTATATATACCACATCTTCTTTATCCATTCATCTGTTGATGGACATCTAGGTTCTTTCCATAGTTTGGCTATTGTAGACATTGCTGCTATAAACATTCGGGTGCACGTGCCCCTTCGGATCACTATGTTTGTATCTTTAGGGTAAATACCCAGCAGTGCAATTGCTGGGTCATAGGGTAGTTCTATTTTCAACATTTTGAGGAACCTCCATGCTGTTTTCCAGAGTGGTTGCACCACCTTGCATTCCCACCAACAGTGGAGGAGGGTTCCCCTTTCTCCGCATCCTCGCCAGCGTCCGTCATTTCCTGACTTGTTAATTTTAGCCATTCTGACTGGTGTGAGGTGATATCTCATTGTAGTTTTGATTTGTATTTCCCTGATGCCGAGTGATGTGGAGCACTTTTTCATGTGTCTGTTGGCCATCTGGATGTCTTCTTTGCAGATACATCTGTTCATGTCTTCTGCCCATTTCTTTATTGGATTATTTGTTCTTTGGGTGTTGAGTTTGATAAGTTCTTTATAGATTTTGGACACTAGCCCTTTATCTGATATGTCGTTTGCAAATATCTTCTCCCATTCTGTCAGTTGTCTTTTGGTTTTGTTAACTGTTTCCTTTGCTGTGCAAAAAAGCTTTTGATCTTGATGAAGTCCCAGTAATTCATTTTTGCCCTTGCTTCCCTTGCCTTTGGCGATGTTCCTAGGAAGATGTTGCTGCGGCTGAGGTCGAAGAGGTTGCTGCCTGCATTCTCCTCAAGGATTTTGATGGATTCCTTTCTCACATTGAGGTCCTTCATCCATTTTGAGTCTATTTTCGTGTGTGGTGTAGGGAAATGGTCCAATTTCATTTTTCTGAGTTTTTTTTAAAGATATTTATTTATGTATTTATTTGAGAGAGAGTGTGCGTGCATGAACAGAAGCAGAGGGAGAAGCAGACTCCCCGCTGAGCAGGGTGCCTGACATGGGGCTCAAACCTAGAACCCTGGGATGGTGACCTGAGCCAAAGACAGATGCTTAACTGACTGAACCACACAGGTGCCCTATTCATGTCATTCCTTAAGTGGTTCAGTCTACTTTAGGCACCATAATCCCAGAGGAACCCAGACAGATGAGGAACTATCTAGAAAAGGGGGCGCTATGACAGGAGATTTGAAACCAGATATAGAAGAATGCATAAAGAAACGGAGGGTATGTCACCTGCACATTTAAGCTTTTGGAGCAAGAGGAGGACTTTCATCAGATATTTGACAGGCTGCTTGCTGGTTGAAGACCTACTACATTTGTTCCATGTTTCTTCAGAAAGGAGAACCAGGACTAATTGGTAAAAGTACAGAGAAGCATTGTCTCTTCAACCCAAGTTGTCTTTAAAAAAAGAAAAAAGGTGAAAAAGACTTCTTCAAGAAATGGAGAACTCTTGGCCACTGCAAGTGTTGATGGTTTGGCTGGACGACTTTTGGTTGTGGGTATTGTACAGGGGATTTATACATAAGATGGCCTCCAAGATCCTTTCTTCTTCCTTCTGAACTTTGAGGTGATATAATGAGTTTCCACTGGGTTTACTTGAGTGGAAAAGCACTGGATTATTTTGTCATCTTGTAGTGAATTTGGGCACTCTATAATCTAGAACTGTTATGCTTTGCTGCTACAAGGATAATTTAGGTTCACAAAAATGACTCTGAGGCACTAAAAATGCTGAAGTACCATCTAAATGAAGTGAAATAGTATCTAAAGCACTGAGCATGGTGACTGACACCTACTAGGGACTCAATAGACATTTTTGAAAGCTAAAAAATACTGGATTAAATATTAACTGTCTTTTTAATGTTAAGCATATAAGTTATGTATGCCTAACACCCATAGTTATCTTGGAGAATCCACTTGATTTAGTGAAAAAGCATGCATTTTGGAATCAGACCTCAATCTCCATCTTCCCTCCACCGTTAGCTTTGTTTGGAGCCTTTTCTGCCTTTAGACAGCTCAGACTGAAGGGAAAAAAAAAAGCTTCCTTGTAATGTTCATCGGTTGGTCCAGGCTCTGCTCTCTGGTGCAGCACAGAAGAAGTCTGTCTGCTCTTTGATTGGGAAAGTAAATAACCTCTCTCAGCTTCATTTTCCTCATCTGTAAATTGGAGTGGGGGGTGGGGGAGTTCCCAGGGTAGTTTTGAAAATTGAATTAACATCTATAAAATGTTTAGCACAGTGCCTGGCTTAAGTGAGCAGTCTGGTTTTTCTCTCTCCTCTTTATTAAGCAAAATATTTAACTCAATGGAAATTATTTCCCTGATTATTATAGATAATAGGATCCCTAATATACTGTGTTCCATATACTGTTAGTAGAATCATATTTTTTTTATGTGAATTTTCAGTTCCTTTTCATTCCTTTTGTTTTATTTGATCATCATACGCAATCCTATGAGGTGAGCTGGACATAGATTATAAATGCATCTCCAAGAGGGAGGCTCTCTGGTCCTGCCTGGGTCACAGCTGTTCAGGGTGATGGAGGTGGAGGCAGAGCCCGGCACATACCAAGGGCCCTGCCTGTTGAGCCAAGCTCATTCCTGGAGCAGCAGCATCAACATCCAGCGAGGCGCGATGTCTAGATGCCCTTGGTTCCCAGGGAACTCGTTAAGAAAGTATCATTTCATTTTGTGTCTCATGTGCCCACATGTCCCCTTGTAGCCTATCATTTTGATTACATTTAAAAAATCAGCAACTCCTAAGAGTATTTTTCCTCAAAGATTTGAGCTGGCAATGATAACTGTTCTCCTCTGACACTGGCTTTGGTGACGTTTTACCTTGAGCACTGCGTGCTGCACTGGGAAGTATTTGAGCTCACCCAGAGCTGTGGGGGCAGGGGCGGCTCAGTCCTTTGTCGGGGCTGTGCTGTGAGGTATCTCACTCCCAAGGGGACTTGGGATGAGGATCCTCCAGAGAGCTACATGGCCTCCTGGGGCTCAGCAGAGACCCTGATACAAGCTCCCCACCAAGAGCGGTGTTCAGCACATGACACTGCAGTGTGGTCCCGGCAACCGAGAGGTTCCTAGAGAGCTCAGGAGATGCTGGGGAGAACACCGAAGATTCTGCAGCTGTGCCAGCGGAAGCCACATGTGCAGCTGCTGGTGCTGAGGACAAGAAGCAGCCACAGACAGCCTCAGCCAGAGCTAGGTGTTGGCGGGAGGAGCAGAAAGGTCCTCAGGCTGGGGAGACCATTTAGCTAATGTGAGATGGGAGTCCCCTTGACATCCAGTGTGGTGTTGAGATTTCTGTCCCTCCAGCAAACTCATCACTGAAGAGCTGGAACATGGAGAGCTGATGGGACTGAGAATCGCAGTACTGAGACTCCCAGTGGAGGTCACTAAGGCAGAGCCCTCCAGTCCAGCCTAAAGTCTCAGAGGTCTTGTCATGACTGGGATGCAGCAGGAAAGTGTGGCAGACATGATGACAACCAAGCGGGCTTGGAATACTGATCCCGCAGTTGAACTCAAGAATAGATTGGTTGCCCCCTACCTCTCACCCACTCTAGTGTCCCTTGCACGGTTCTTGGCTTCTGGCTTCCTGAGAAGAGTTGATGTTTAAAGCTCACAGCTGCATCTTAGCACCTCCGTGCTCAACAGTATAGGCAGCTTGCCTTTCTCCTGCGAGGTTCCAGAAACTCCTTCTAGAAGAAGGGGGAATGTTCTGGAAGTAGGTTCCCGGTCTCCTAGCCATGATCATGGAATGGAAAAAGGGTGTGTCAGTTGAGCTCTCAAAATAAACTTCATCAATGCTACCTAGGTGGAGATAGTAAACTCAGTCAGCTACTTTCTGCCTTACACCTTGTATTCGAACACATAGCCCAGATTGATCGCATTTCTTCCACACCTTTTCCTTTCTCATCAGGAAGGGTGATGGTGTTGGAAGCCTAGGCCTGCTGCACTGGTTACTGGGCCTTAGATTTGTATTAGTGGATGTAGCCCAGGCAGATGAGATGCCACAAGCAGGTAGGAGCTCTGAGGGGATGCTGTTGCTCTTTAGCCCCCATGAAATGGCTCCTCTTGGGAGCTGCCCTTGTCTGCGGTTTCACTGGCCATAGTCTTGGATGTCAGGACCGTGATGTGAGAGGGAAGATCTGGGAATAACACTTCTTTTATTTGAACCCCAGCTGCCTCTCTGCTTATCTAGATGCAAGACCTCATTTGTCACTGCAGCCCCATTAGGTACTCATAGCTGGGGACCGCTATGTTACTCCCCATTCTCTCTGCCCACCTTTCTCAGGAGTAAGGTAAAAGTCAAGCACAGTACCCTCCAGCTCATAAAACTTCCTTCCTCATCCTGACCACACTTGAGAAGGAGCCCAGGAAGAAAGTAAAATGCCATTCTTATGGTCTACTTCTATCCCCAGCCCTGGGGAAGAGATGCTTTCCAACACGGATTACCACGTTAATATCCAGTTCCACGTCTGACGTCTGTGGATTTCTTATGATTTTACTGCATGAATGGTGGCATTTTTAATCTACAGAAGACTCTGCATTTTGTGATACACATTGAATGTCATTCTTAGACTGTCTCTGTAAAATGCCAGCTCTTAAAATATTAATCTCTAATGTGCACTCAAGGGTTCATTCAATTACCGTGGGATCTTTCAAATAAGCAGTGTCATCTGGGCAGCCTCTCACTGCATTAAGGGGAAAATACTTATTGGGGCATTGTTTTCCGGGCATGAGATGATGTTCTTGTTTTGTTTCCGTAAATGTCGCGCTAGCATGGTTGTGTTGGACGGCATTGCAGATTTATTGCCATTCACGCCCAAACCCAAGCATTGTCAGTTTTTCCTTCCAGAGCCAGGCCTTAAAAGGTATCATGCCTGATAGGGATTATGGATCATAATTATGACAAATGAGAGGCAGTCGAAACGGTGCTGTCAGAGCTGATTTGTCAGAGTGCTGACTTCAGTCCGGAGGGGAGTAGCCTCATTATTACTACCAGCAGCCATTTTGCTTGATTATTTTCTGAAAATCATTCCGTGCCTGAGACTTTTATTTTTCTTCTTCCTGAAAACAGTCTTGAATGGCCTTGTGTTTAAAATGGTGCCTGTATGATATCTGCTGGCATTTTTTCTCCCACTTTTTTCCCTTTCTGGGCATTGAACCCCATCTGTGGCCACCCCAAATGAGCATTTTTATTACCAATCGGTTGTTACTCTTTAAGGAGGTCCAGAATATAAATGTCTGAATTGGCAAAGCAGATAAATTGGTGGATGGAAATTTGCTACCAGGAAAAGATCCATCACCTTGAGTCAGGATTCCCTGCAGGCTTCCTTCAGATAACCCTTTCCTCATGCATTTCATATTAATTCATGAGTTAGCTTTATGGCAACGGGGAGGTGGAGAAATGGGGAACTCAGAAGCATAAGCTCATAATTCAGGTACTCCATGTCTTGAAAATCCATTAGAAAAGACAGATCGTCTCTGTTTTAGCAGAAACCAGTAGCAAAACAGCATGCCATTGTGAATGATCATTCTAGAACATTCATGTTCCAAGTTAGAGACGTCACCCCCTAGTTCTCCCTTAGCCCTTGATCTCTTCTTAGTTGTACACCAAGGCCCAGAGAAGGAAACAGCATTCTGAAGTCCATGACTGTGACTTACCCATCCAGACTCCCACCTTTCTCTATGCTCTAAGGTGGTGTGTGTGTGTGTGTGTGTGTGTGTGTGTATTCATTCATTAATCCATGTCCAGCAATGGTCTTGACCCTTCAGCTCAGCTCAGTTCTGCTCTTACAGCCAAAGCACACACTGGACTTGGAAGTGACATTCATGGCAGAGGAAGAGATACTGTCCAAAAGTTGAAGGGTTCAAGCCACACTCCTGTTGGCCTCAAGAACACCCTCCACTCACAGGTACCTAACACTGATGGTCATGTCCATGATTTTATTTGAAGCTTTTGAAGTTAACATTTTAAATCTTAAACCTCCCAACTTAGGTATTTTAATTTTAAAAACATTTAACACATTGGGGCACCTAGGTGGCTCAGTTGGTTACGTGTCCAGCTCTTGGTTCTGGCTCAGGGTTGTGAGATCGAGCCTGGCATTGAACTTCACGGTCGGCATGGAGTCTGCTTGAGTTTCTTTCTCCCTCTCCCTCTGCTCTGCACTCTAAATAAATAAATCTTTAAAAAAACATTTAGCAGTGAAGTTTTGCTTTTTGGTTAACTCTTCCTTTTCTTTTGGGTAGCTCTGGCAGTTTCCTGGGGAAGCTGGAGTTGGTACATGTTCCACCTCTCAGTCCTGCCAGCTATCCCCTGGCTCAGGACATCTCCTGTTGGTATCTGTGAATTAGTCTGACTTTGTAAATGTAACTCTGCAAAACCCGCAGCACCTTAGAGGACAATGTGGTGGCAGATGTGAATGATGACATTTACTTATGAAGCTATATGTTCTAACTGGAGAATCATCTTTTGTTTAGAGAGAGTGACAGTCAAAGAAAAAAAGAAGAGGAAGGAATCAGGGAATTGAGGAAGAGGGAAAGAAGGAAATTGGTCAGGATTTACTGAACATCACCTGAATTCAGAGGCTAAGGTAGACTCAGGGGGAAATAAGGGAAATGTAACATTTCCCTGTTCCATGTCTTGGTTGTGAGGTGGGGAATTGTACCTGTCCACGGACCTGATGAAGTCACTCAGAAATGCTAGAAAGCAGCACAGTGACGAGTCTGAGGAAATTAGGCCCAGTGAATACATGTATGCTGAGGAGAGGAAGAATCAAAGGGCCACCAGCATTCTGTGAGACTGGCAGGGGAAATTTTCCTTGAGTGTTTGAACCCCTTTTGAAAAATCAAATAGTGGCAGTGATGGCCAGGGGTCTTCCATGGTGGGGGGATGGGCTCGCATGATTATAGGGCCCAGACTTGTGTAAAAATGCAGTTCACTGACTAGAGTGGACAACCCATTTTGCAGACTCAGAAGATGGAGTTGGTGGCATAGGAGGGAGCCAGTTGGAGAATGACTTTGAAAAGCCATGTAGATAGGTTTTAATTTAGGATATACTGCCATGGGAATTCATTGTAGGTAGGACTCCCTGAGGATAAGGACTTGGCTACCATTGTCAGACTAGATGCTTCCCAAGGACACAGAAGTTGCCTTGTCCCTTCCTTAGCTGTTAATTTTTGTTGTGGCCTGCATGACCAACCAACTGGACTTTATGTGTGAGATACCGTGTTACTGTGGGAACACATACGATATACCCATCAGGGCCCTAACACAGATGTCTCACAATCATTACACCATAAACCCAGATGGAGAATGAAATGCCTCAGCTCTCGGTTAGGCATTTCTTTAGTGCACTTGACTTCAGAGCACTTTGTTCTAGAGACCCTTGAGGCATTGTACCTGTGCAGCAACTTTTGAGTTGAGTTGTACAAGTTCATTTTGAAGTGAACATTTCCCTAACAGTCATGATAAATAAATTAGAAGGTTAGACCAGCAGGATGGCACTGGATAGGATGCGGGTGAGAGATCGAAAGGGAGCATATGAGAGAAACAGTACAGTTGCTTAAGAGAGGAGTTGTGTGCGTGGGAGTGCCGTAATTTTGACCCCGGGCTTGGGATTTGCCGATGAAGCAAAGGCTGGGAAATGTGTTAGGAGTAGCAGAGGATGGTGTCTTTCCCCTTAACCCTTTCCCTCAGACTGTGAGTGGGGAATCATACAGACCTACATCATGCAGACAGCTGGGTTTGCCCCTTCTAGTCTGACATTCCATACACCTCTGCTTTTCATCTGGTCTAGGGAAGCTTATAGATGCTTTTAGCATCCTCTTGGGAGGAAGGTGGGGAGACAGGCAGGCAGCCAGGAAATCTTGGTGGTTATTAAACTGAGGCTCAAGGACCTTTTTATTAGCGATTAGACTCAGCTCCATGGCACTAAAGAGTATAAACTCCCGCTCTGTCTCCTCTGCTCAAATCTCTAAAGAATCTGTTTCATATTGTGTTTATTTATAACCCAAAATAGACACGGGCCCCAGAGCCGAGGCTTCAGTGTGCTCCTAAGCTGAAGAAGGTTGAAACCCCATGAAGGGAAGCAGTTGTGTACCCCTGTCTGTGTTCACCTGCGCCTGGGCCTTTCCTTCCCCCACATGTGACCGGAAGTTACTTTGGAAGTATAGTGTGTTAAAGAGTTGTTTGTTTGTTTGTTTTTTAGTTCCAGTCTGTAGTGTGAGAATTGTAGTGCTGCAGAGACTCATGTATCACTGAGGATGGAACCTTCTGGAACGTTATCAGGCTGCTTTAAACTGGTCGAATGAGTAAACCTGTAAAAGCACATTCTTGAGGCCCTGCCCACCCAGTAGTCACCCATTATAAGGACAGGATTTGGCCAGATGGCTCTTGTATTCTCTAGGTATGAGGGAACCTGAGTGGAAGGCCAACAGTGATTGTAAGTGAGATGTTGGTGATGGACCAAGTTGTGGTTGGGACTACTGTACTCTGACGCATCCAGGTACCCTCTACAGGCCCCTCTGCAGCCAGGATCAGATGTTTGGAGAACAGCTGGCCTCCATCTGGGCTAAGCCTAATCAACAGGTCCGCATGGGTGGGTGTTGAATCCATAGCTTAGACCCCTGAGCGCTAAGTAGCTTGGTTCTGATGGTGGCTTACGTAAGGCTAATGGTTTTAAGTAAAGAACATCTCTGAGCAAGCAGTTCAGAGCTTTGGTGCCTTCAAATACTTATGGAAGATACAGGAATGGTATCTGATCATTATGATAATCTGATATTATGATAATTTTTCTTTTTTTTAAAGATTTTATTTATTTATTCAACAGAGAGAGATCACAAGTAGGCAGAGAGGCAGGCAGAGAGAGTGAGAGGGAAGCAGGCTCCCTGCCGAGCAGAGAGCCCGATGCGGGACTTGATCCCAGGACCCTGAGATCATGACCTGAGCTGAAGGCAGCGGCTTAAACCACTGAGCCACCCAGGCGCCCCAATTTTGCTTTTTCTTGAATGCAAGTGTGGTGCTGCTGGCTCATTGTTAGTAACATGCCTCCTTCTGTTCGTATGGAGTGTTGACATCTCCAGACTCCTTACACATATATTGTCTCCTCTGATCTTCATAGCAGCTCATACCCAAAGAGGGTTTCAGTGCTCCTAGCATAGGATCAGTGTACACACTTAAGCTGAGTAGGCTTAATTGATGAGCTCAAGGTTACAGAGATTGGTAAGTGGCAGAGCAGAACCAAGGTCACATCTACAGGTCTAAAGCACTGCCCTCCGGCTTGCCCTAGGCTTTGCTGATGTTGCTACTTGAGGAAGGCTGGGCTGAGCCATTCATCCTCTATCAGCCTCTTCTGTGGTGAGGAAGATAGAGGTTTCGGGGAGCTGGAGTCTGGGTTTCAGTCTATGAAGTTAGAATGGGAATCTTTCTCCAGGATAGATGTTACAGGCTTGAGTTTATCAGCACAGCACCTCAACCCACTCAGCTACAGACTTTGTGGAATGAAAAGATTAATTAAAAAAAAATGTTGGCATCTAATTATGTGAACCTGGAAGTTTAAATGCAGACTAAATATAGCCTGAGCTTAATCTCTATTTTATAAATTCCACAATGTTCTGTTGCCAAATAGGACATATCATTTTTAATAAGCAATTTTTCAGAGTTGCATATAAAACTTACAGCCAGCATCTCTCGGTAAAAGAGCCAAGAATTAGCCCAGCTCAAAATGTGCCCTCTGCTTTGAACGTAGACCTCTTTTAGCCTTCTGTAGATGATAAAGTCTAGAGTTGTCCATTAACCAACTGCTGCTTTTTACTTATTAAAATTCCATTATGATCTGTACTAGACAGAGTGATTTCTTTACTGTGTGCATCTTCTTTTGAAAGCTTTTTATAAGCAGATCTGTAGCTTCTTTTGTGAGGTCTAAACACCAGCTGTTTGTCTACTACCCAAAGGATGGGGGTTGGCCTGGGTTGTGGGAGAGAGAATGCAAATGTGGGCCAAGGTTAGAGCCAGGGTCAGTTCAGGGAGCTATTGCCTATGACAGCTGGGTTAAGGAGAGCCTGGCCAGCTCTGTGAAGAACTCCTCTTAGGAGCTCCTCTTAGAGTCCACGTGAAGCCAAGGTGAGGTTACCTCACCAACAATGTCTTGCCCTTCCTGCTACTAATGGCTCTTATCTTTACAGGCCTAGTACTTGTCATCTGTGAATTCTCCTGAGGTTAGGATAGGTTTAGTGGTTTGGAGCCACATGCTTTTGACCCTAATAGGAGAGGTAGGATTACAAAGTGTGGAGAGACTTCTACATCCTTCAAGTGTCTGTATTCTTTAGGAACAAGTGTCCTCTGAAGTTTCTCCCAGTAACTGGGGCAGGACCTTACAGTCTTCCCTTGGTTCCTGATTGCTTGTAATAGGTCTGTGGTCATGCTGATAATTTATCACAAGTTTAAAAGCTACTGGGGACTGTGAAAATTATGTTGCTAGGTACATAAATACCGTTGACTAGGAACTATATAATAATACATGCACGCATGTTCACACATCACACATCTAGTCCTTCTGTAAAGAAGTTTACAACTTAATTGAAATGACAGTATAATAGAGGAGACATTTTTTGGTGAATAACTGTTCAGTCAGTGGTACAGTGAGTAGGTGCTCTGGGTTAAACAGAAGAGTGGGCATATTCAAAAGAGACTTCTGGGAGGAGATAGAAAAGGGACAAAATTTTGTAGGCTGAACAGAAGTTGGAAAACCAGAGAGGTTGGAGGATGTGAACATGGTATGACCAAAGGCGTGGAGGTGTGAAATCCCCATTTGTTCAGAATTTCATGATTTACCAAGAGAATTTGTGGGAAATAAGGATAGAAAGAGATGGCAGAGCTGGAGTAGGATGGACCAGCCCTGCCAAGCACAAGGTAATTGAAGATTGGGACCCTGTAAGCCTACCTCACCTCATTCTACCAGAGAATAGAAACAAAGTCGCAAAATATCCTCTGTCCCTCGTCCTCGTACCTCAAGGGGGGTTAGGGATTAGGCCTCAGCAAAGAGTTTGAAGATAATACGTCAAGCTGGGAAGCTGTTGTGTAGGTCTTGGGGAAAGGGAGTGTTACGGTTTTAAGATTAATGCTTTTGCCACATGGATTTTCACCACCCCTTTCCCCAACTGTAGGGCATATTCCTGAGTTGTTTCTCATAGTGGATCTGCGAAAGAGCCACGTATTTTCTTCTCCCTTCATGTATACCTACTCAGCAACCACCCCCCAAACCTGCACCTGACCATTGACTTTTTACCCCCCACTTTTTTTTTTTTTTTAAGATTTTATTTATTTATTTGACAGAGAGAGAGAGTGGGCAGAGCAGCAGGCAGAGAGAGGGGGGAAAGCAGGCTCTGTGCTGAGCAGAAAGCCTGATGTGGGGCTCGATCCCAGGACCCTGGGATCATGACCTGAGCTGAAGGCAGAGGCTTAACCCACTGAGCCACCCAGGCACCCCTACACCCCCCACTTCTTTATAGTCAGACATCTGCAGGATGCCAGCCTGGTCAGGATAGCACGTATCCACTTATGGGACAGAAGGAAACTAGTCGGCCTGTTTAAAACTTGAACTTATACCCCTGGACTTTTGGCCAAGTGTTCCTTGGCCTTTATAAATGCCTTTATAAATGCCTTTATAAATAATAAGCATCTTTCTCCCCAGCAAGATTCCTTTCCGACAAAGGACATCTCTTCAGTTAGCAAAATGCTGGTGAATGTTTTTGTGGAGACTGCTTTGAAGATTTGGTTAAATAAGAGGAACATAACACCAAGAAATGTTTCTATTAACAACAACAACAAAAAAGGCAAAATAGGACCTAGGCCTGGGAGTTCTGAAACCAGAACATTCTAGGTTCAGATTTCACCTCTTCTGTATAAAACAGGCCTAGTCACTAGTTCCTTGCTAGGTTGTTGTAATGGTTAGAAATAGTGTACATAAAGCACCTGGCTCACGGACATTCCATAAAGGGTAGATGTTATTAATAACATCTCCATTTTATAGAAGTTCCTCCTTCTGAGTTGGGGGTTTGCTATTTGTGCTGGTTCCATGAGGTGGTTTTAAATTAAGGTGGCGGCTGTGGATGGATGCTAACTCCTTCAAGCAGCATTCTCTGCAAGCCGTGATCACATGAGGCCGCCTGGCAGGGGCAGGCCCTGTGCAGACTGAAGCTCACAGTCACTGACAGGAAAAATCTTTTTATTTTTTGCTTTGTGGGGAAGGCGGTACCGAAAGCTTTCTTCCTTTGGGAAATCAATTTCACTGTGCAGAGGATCTCAGTGAGTGAGGTCATACTACTGCTTTCCTGCAAGAGAGACATTTCTGCTTTTATTAATCATGGAACTGACATGAGATTGGTAGAATTTGTAAAAGAAAATAACTTGTTTACTCTCCTTTTTGACGCACCTCCTGCCTTCCAGAGGTTAAGAGTGAAGAAGGGATTTTTATCTTCCAGTCTGGAAGCTAGACCCTCTTCAGGTTTAAAATAAGCAGCCTCATGTCCTTGGAGACCTGCCGTATATGAATTTTAGGAATAAAAGAAATTCTTAGATTTTTGTCGGCTGTCATTTGGAAGGCAAAGTTACAAAGCCATAGTGCCAAGAGTCCCTAAAATAGCTGTGCGTGTAATTATGGGGCTAGACACTTCCTTGTCACAAGTATGAGAACATGTCCTTCTTGGAGTTGAATCCAATATGAAGGACTGTTGGTGTGGATGGATGATGAGAGGCTTTTATTCTACACTGAGTTTCCTGCCGTATATAGGGCCGTTCACCTTAACACAGTGAGATATATTAAGAGGTCAACATGAAATAGTTATCTTGGGAGAGAGGAGTATTGGTATTAGTATTGCCTCTTTTTACAAAATTATCGGTAGTTTCTGTCAATAGCAGCCATTCCTCATTCTTTTGAAATTGGTTTGAACACCTGTTTCCCCTCTCCCGCTGCCTCTATACATACACACATACACATATATGTATACATACATACCTATCAGGCATGCATATATATATGCATGCAATATATGCTCATGTATATGCATGCAAGCTTCTTACACACAGCATTGTAGGAAGTGAAGTGTGCAGACTCATGGAGTACCATGGTGGGGCAGCAGCTCCCTCTGTGCAGGTAGGAGGCGAGAGGGAATTGTGGCCCATTTTTTGCTCCTGCTAAGGAGTGTTCGCACCACTAACCAAGCCGCCTCTAGGGGGCAGCAGAGCACCAGCTAAAACTACTGTGCCTGCGGTTGTCAGGCTTTTCTGGCTCATTGTCTAGCCCTTCTAGGTCCATGATACAGCACCCACCTTCTCCCCTTGTCCCAGCAAAATTCATCCTCTTGGCCTTGCCAGGCTGTGGTCCACTTGCCTCCATCAATCCCTTCCCCACACTCAAACTCTCCTGGTCTACTTTATAGTGTATTGTCTAGCTTAATGCTGGGCCATGTTTGCACCTTTTCCTTTTTGGCTGGATCAGTGTTTCAGGTCTCTGGGTTTCCCAGAGTGCCAGAACTGCCCTGGAGGCCTGCATAAATGCTTGACAGCAGCTGGAGGATCCTGTAATCTGTAGTGAGCACTTGATACATGTTTGCGAATACAGTTGTCAGGATGGTCTTGTTTTTGCACAAGAGAAGGCACTTTATTTGCTTCACTTATTTCTGAAATGGCTACTTTCTCACTTACACTCTGGTTTTAGATTGGAGGGTACAATGTGGGTGTGGTGGAGACCATGAACTTTGGGGCGGTAGTTGCAGGATGGCTCCTCTCCTTCCTGGTTGCGTGCCTTGCTCAAGTTAACTTCCCAGCCTCCGTTTTCTAGCCTACAAAAATGGGCCTTTTTAAGCTGATTGTATAATTTTATCTAAACTGGAGCACATTTGAGAGTGAAGGAGGATATTTAAAAATACCTATCCTATAGTTTTTTGAAATATTTATTGACTGAGGAGTGGTTTTCATTTTTCTTTTTCTTTGACTTCTCTATAAAATTATTCTATTCAAAAATGGTTTTCAAAATAAGATTTCCTACAAAATATTAAAATAATATACAAGTTGTATATTGGAAACTGACTGGCATACTGGAACAGCAGGTGTAAACCATGTGGTGCTTCAAAGAATCAAAGCACGTAATGTGTGTGAAGTGTGTAGTGCTGTGCCTGGGACACACTGTATATTCAGGAAAAGGAGATTTAATTTTCCTTCCTGGAAGAAGGTTGAACAAAAATGCACTCACCGCAGACCAAAGATCTCTGGGTTTTTTTTAAAGGCTGTTTCCAGGAGGCTTTTCTCCTAGCTCTCTAGATTCTACCAACCCAAGGTGTGAGTTTTGCCCAACCCTAGGTGGAAAATACAAATTAAAGTCCTGCTTCTGTGCAGTCATAGTGCTGCCTCAGCGGTAGAGAGCAGACCCTGGGGGTGCTGTGCATTCTGGGTAATAATTTGGCTGACCTGTGAGCACAGAGCTGTTCCCTTCACTTGCAAAGTCACTACTCCTTCTGGGCAGCTTGCCTGGGAAACCTGAGCAATGGGTCTTGGCACCCTTGTTCTGCATCCAGCTCCTGCTACTTAGGAGCTTGATTGCAACAATTGTGCTTAAATATTGGGCTTACCATAAACATAATAGTTGGAGCTGTAAAATCTGTACCTGTCTTGAAGGTTGGTGTCCCCATGTAATTGGAAGCTTAATTGCCCTTCTGAGATTCGGCTTCCAGGGAAGGGCACACCTCTTTTAGAAACTAAATTCACCACCCCTAACCCTGCCTCTCTCGTAAGTGCTATTTTGCTCTGGTAATGAGAGCTCTTGAGCCTGTGTGTTCATTTAACCTCAAGCCCCTCAGAACTGAGGCTTGTGTTTTTGCCCGTTGCTGGTGTGTTGGAGAATGCAGGGAGTACTCTGTGGCTTCCTGGAACCAGGGAAGGATTTCCACATGGTTGCTAGCAATGTGTGACAGGAGAATCAAGGGCAGAAGCAGGTAGTAGTGAAGAGACAGCACACTGCATGGCTTCTAACCGCCTCTTCTTTCTCTAGGTATGTGTACATTCCAGTAGGCGGGTCCCAGCATGGCCTCCTGGGGACGCTGTTTTCCACCGCAGTGACATTTGCCTTTGTGAGCTTCTGGCATGGTGGCTATGACTATCTCTGGTGCTGGGCGGCCCTCAACTGGCTGGGAGTCACCGTGGAGAATGCAGTCCAGAGGCTTGTACAGACCCCGTGTGTCCGGGACAGCGTGGTGAGCAGGTGGTTGGGGACAGCTGAGCTAGGTGGACTGGGCGTGGGGGGAAGGCGGTCATCAGATTCACCCCAACATGGGCCATTCTTGCCAGATGGGTTCAAAGAGTATGTGCCCAGAGGTAGCAGGGGTTTTGTTTGTTTGTTTGTTTGTTGTTTTCTGTTTTACATAAGTGTTTCAAAGCAATGCATGCCTGTTGCACAAAAATAAGAAAATTCACATAAGAGGAAAAGAAAAATACCTCTTTAACACAAATTGTTACAACTGTTCTAACTTTTTCTTTATATATACACACACATGTATAACGTTTAACACAAATGCTGTTATTCCAGAGACATGGATGTATGAGGACTACCTTTCTATGTCACCAAATCCATTTCTTTTTTTTTTTTTTTTTAAATATTTTATTTATTTATTTGACAGAGAGAGATCACAAGTAGGCAGAGAGGCAGGCAGAGAGAGGAGGAAGCAGGCTCCCCGCGGAGCAGAGAGCCCGATGCGGGGCTCGATCCCAGGACCCCGAGACCATGACCCGAGCCGAAGGCAGCGGCTCAATCCACCGAGCCACCCAGGCGCCCCACCAAATCCATTTCTAACAACCCCTTTTAATGGCCACATAGAACTCCATTATGTGGTTATGCCATCATTTATTTCGTCTCTTGCTCTTCGCAATTGTGTCATTCTAATTTTCTTTGCAGTTGTCAGTCAAAATGGAGATGAGTATCATAACCAGGACGAATCTTATAAGTAAAATTGCTAAGTAAAGGTTTTCCTCACCCCTTTCTGCCTCGCATACAGCTTCACTCTTCCTTCACTGCTCTACAGTCAAGGTGTACCAATTGACTTTCCTACCAACAGTGTACAAGGATGCCCTTGCCAGTACTGAGTAGTGGTGGTATTTTTAACCTTGGCTAATTTGATAGGTACTGTTACTGTAGCATAAAAAAACCGACACACACAGCTAAGTGCTTAAGACAAATTCTGATTCCACAGGAAAATGATTTGGAAAATTAGGCATTTTATACACATAGGGTACACCGATGTTTTATCATATAAAATTGATATACAGTGTATTAGAATCTTGTAGGAAATTGTCAGTTCTTAATATGCAGCAGTATTCTGATACCCCTGAAAAAAGTGGCTAAGAAGAATATGCTGTCATCAGTGTTCACGGCAGGCAATAAAACACAAGAAATTTACTGAGCAGTGATTAATGTGCCTAAACTCCCCCAGTGTATGCAACTAAAGCAGATATATTTCAGAAGCCCAACACCACCAAATAGAATACACAGAATAGAAGACTAATCAGTTTTTTTCCTATAAAAATAGTCGTAGTTAAAGTAGACAGTGATTTCTATAAAAACTGATACAAAACACATAGCAAAATAATACATCTGAAGGAATTTAAATATGCTCATGTATGTTTAAAGATAAATATTTTATTCAGTAGTAGTACCCAGCAATCAGCAGGAAAGAAATGTCAGTGAATCTCAATAGAAAATGGAATTTCAATGAAAGTCATGGCTATGTAACACAAAGAAAAACCACAAAAGGTGGTATCATCAAGGTTTCAATCTCCATCTTCCAAAGCCTGAAACCCAATGATCATCTGTGAAAGTCAGAAAATTCTTTTCCGCCTAGGCTGAAGCCCTGTAACACATCTCTGCATTCCTTCACGAAGGGTCTAAAATTAACCTTGAACTTAATGTTAAGCACTGCTCTGTAAACTTTGAGCCGTGGCTTATGTTATTGACAAATATTAAAAATCTAAAATGTTAAAGGAATAACCCAAATTGTGCTATATGGCCTATGGCTTGTTAATTTTGGTTAAAAATTAAGACAGTGGAAACCCTACTGACAGGAAGCACGTGACTGCTCTGCCTCATCACACTCAGTCCAGGACCCTCATGTGTTTGACTCATTTGAGCTCCCATCCATTCACAAGTCACACACCTAAGTGTATAGTAATTTTTGAGTGTGCATTTTTTGGTGAGATGTTTATCTTGTGTATTATGAATATGGTATTTAGGGTACATATTTGTTGAGCGAGAACATATTTTGCAAAACCTATTTTTTTTTTTTAGATTTTATTTATTTATTTGGCAGAGATCACAAGTAGGCAGAGAGAGAAAGGTGTAAGCAGGCTCCCTGCGGAGCAGAGAGCCCAATGTAGGGCTCAATCCCAGCACCCTGGGATCATGACCTGAGACTAAGGCAGAGGCTTTAAGCCACTGAGACACCCAGGCGCCCCGGGAAACCTATTTGATCATCTTCTATCTGGACAGGCTGGTAGTTGGTTGTGGCTATGCAGCTGAGGAGCTTCTTGAGTATGAGATCAGGATTCCGTTACTGTTTATATCCCCAGTGGTTAGCTCAGTGTCAGAGTTAGCCACAGTGTTACGTCTGTGCACAGTTGGGTTGATTCTTTTTTTAATTCAGTTAGCCAACATACAGCACATCATTAATTTCAGAGGTAGAGTTCAATAATTCATCAGTTCCATGTAACACCCAGTGCTCATTGCATCATGTACCCTCCTTAATGCCCATCACCCAGTTATCCCTCCCCCCTCCAGCAACCCTCAGTTTGTTTCCTAGAGTTACGAGTCTCTCATTGTTTGTCTCCATTTCTGATTTCTTCCTTCAGTTTTTCCTCCCTTCCCCATGATTCTCTATGCTATTTCTTCTATCCCACATGTGAGTGAAACCATATGATAATTGTCTTTCTCTGATTGACTTATTTTGCTCAGCATAATACAATTGGGTTGATTCTTTAGTTGTTCTTCCACTTGTCCACCCAAAGACTTTTCTTCCATTATTCTTTTTCTTATAGAGTTCAGCATAGATTCTGTTTTCCTTCAGAAAAACAGGACTGGTATTCCAAATATTGTGTGACCTTTTGAATAAACTGTTTCTTCACTTGGGTCACTCTCTTACTCTCTCTTTTCATGAATCCATTTTCTGTTCTTTTGTCTTAATCCAAATGAAGACTTAATATCTCCTTAGCACCTAATTTCCTCTGACATTAGTTGTCCATGATTGATCTGATAGTATTTTTACAATGTGAGTTCACCTCTCCCCCAGGCTGCTCATATACTCTCTTCATGGCATTAATCCTTCTTCTGTTTTTTTAAAGATAAGTAGGAAGATCCTTGAGTAACAAGGATGATCATATCTTCTTGTCCCGTATTTTTTTCATCTTCAACCTGGAGCACAAAATACAGTAGGATTTCTCAGTGTTGATGGAATGACAGTTGAACATTCACCAGAAGACTAATCAGAGCTGGGTGTTGTGGGAAGCATTCTGGTGTTCTTGGCAGGGCTGTCCAATTGAACTTTCTGCGGTAATGGATATGTCCAGTGAAGGAGTCACAAGCCACACTGGACACTTGAAATGTGGCTACCATCACTGAGAAACTAATTTTTAAATGTATGTAATTTTAATTATATGTAAGTAGCCAGAATGTAGATTGTGACTATAATTTTAAAAGGTGTTCATTAATGACGAGGTACTCATATATCCAATGGCTACTGAGATGTTGCATTCTTGTGTATCTCACAGATATCTCAGACTTAGCATGTGTAATACTGAACTCGCATAGCCCATCCCCCCATAATTCCAAGTAGCTCCATTCCCTCTAGCATTCTTTACTTCTAGAAAAGTCATCCTCAATCTAGTTACCCAAGACCAAAACCAGCAAGTTACCCTTTATACTCTCTGTCCCTCAGTTCTACCTGATAGAATACTGTGTATTCTCCCAGGTAGATCTTATTTTTAAACATTATTTCCATTTCTGCTAAGTCATCCTAATCTTACTATTCTTATTTCTTGCCCAGTCTACCACATAGTTTCTAACTGGCTTCCCTGATTCCATTTTTGCCTTTTTAAATTCATTATCCTCACAGTGCTGAGTGATGTTTCTCAATGAAAACCTAACCATGTTGTTATCCTTCTTAAAATCCTTCGTGGTATCCCATTATTTTAGGACTAAGCCCGCCAATATTTAAGATGACCTATGAGGCCCTGCCTGATCTTGAACTTGGTATGTATTTGCTCTCCCCATCCTCTCTGCTCCCACCCCCCACTTCACGCTGTGTTCTTCCTTTTCTTCATTTGCACATCTTGCCCCTCTAGCCTCAGAACCCCCACATGGGCTCGTCCATCTTCTAAGATGCTGTTTCTTCTCTCCCTCCACCTCTTTATCCTTCAGATTGCAGTTCGAGTGGTATCTTGTTTGTCCTCCTCTGACCCTCCTGAGTCAATCAGGTCCTGATTAACGAATCATTTGGGGCACCTTGTTTTGTTTGTTTAATTTTTTTTTATTATGTTATGTTAGTCACCATAGAGTACATCATTAGTTTTTGATGTAGTGTTCCATGATTCATTGTTTGTGTATAACACCGAGTGCTCCACAAAATACGTGCCCTCCTTAATACCCACCACCAGGCTAACCCATCTCTCCATCCCCCTTCCCTCTAAAACCCTCAGTTTGTTTCCCAGAGTCCATAGTCTCTCATGGTTCTTCCCTCCACCTTCTTTTTCCCCTTCCTTCTCCTATTGTCCTCCATGCTATTCCTTATGTTTCTCAAATAAGTGAAACCATGTGAAAATTGTCTTTCTCTTCTTGATTTATTTCACTTAGCATAATCTCTTCCAGTCCCAACCATGTTGGTGCAAATGTTGGGTATTCATCCTTTTGATGGCTGAGTTCCATTGTATATATGGACCATATCTTCTTTATCCATTAGTCTGTTGAAGGGCATTTTGGCTTCTTCCACAGTTTGGCTATTGTGGACATTGCTGCTATAAATACCTGGGTGCATGTGGCCCTTCTTTTTCACTACATTTGTATCTTTGGGGTAAATACCCAGTAGTGCAATTGCTGGGTCACAGGGTAGTTCCGTTTTTAAATTTTGAGGAACCTCCACACTGTTTTCCAAAGTGGCTGTACCAACGTGCATTCCCACCAACAGTGTAAGAGGGTTCCCCTTTCTCCACATCCTCTCCAACATTTGTTGTTTCTTGTTTTGTCAATTTTTGCCATTCTAACTGGTGTAAGGTGGTATGTCAGTGTGGCTTTGATTTGAATTTCCCTAATGGCTAATGATATTGAACATTTTTTCATATGTCTATTGGCCATTTGTATGTCTTCTTTGGAGAAGTGGTCTATTCATGTCTTTTGCCCATTTTTTGACTTGTGTTTTGGGTTTTGAGTTTGAGAACTTTATAGATCTTGGATACCAGTTCTTTATCTGTAGTGTCATTTTGGGCACCTTGTAGGTGATCTCTTCTGTTGTACTTATCATAGGTGCAATGAAATATTTTTGTACAATAACTTGTTTAGTCCTTTTCTCCTTCACTGAACTGTAAGCCTCATGAAGTCAGAGACCTGTATCCATGTATCAAAATGCCTGACACAGAGTATGTGTGTAGTAAATACTTGTTAAATGAATGAATGAATGTTTTCTGACTTCACTGAGGGCAGTATAAGAGGAAGTAGGCCCATACAGCACCATGAAGAATATAGATTGAATACTGGAAGAACTTCCTAAGGCTGAGGCTTAGGAGTATTATACAGGGAGATTATTTTTTATCTTAGCAGCATAGATAGTAATTGAACTAGTGATGGCAAAATGCTATTTTAATGCTCAGTAAACAAAAGATACATATAGGAAAGAAAGGGTTAGGGAGGAATTAGCCTATCTGATACCGTGCTGCTTTATGGGAGGGGGGATTATTGCTTGTGACTCACTGGGGCGCAGAGCTGTAGGAAGCTGACAAAAGGTACTTTCACAAAGCACCTGAACTGGGTGGATGAAGAGGAGTTACTGCTGAAGCAACATGCTTTTTCTCTATACAAGCACTCTCTCAAGGAAGGAGCTAGAATTTGTGTTCAGCATTGAAATCTTTTAATAAGTGGAAACATTTTGAAGCATCAGCAGAGTGACATTACTTCTTGCCAATTCTCAGTGTGCCCTCTCCTTTGAAGGAAGATACCTTCAGGCTGCTTGTCAGTTTTTCCTACAAAAGGAGAGTCAACATCTCAAGCAGCTCACCGCCCCCTCCCACCCTTTATGCTCATTTCATTGAGTAATTTCGGTATGTGGTCCTCCCCCTAGCCCTAGTCTTCTCTTCTTTGCCCCAAGAGTATCCTACTGAGCTGATTTATATCCTCTCTGAAGCAGTAAAATTTCTATTTATAGACTTAATTGAGGAAAGGCGCCTCCAGTGATAATCAGGGAGGGTCAGTCTAATGGTTCTGGGAGGGAGCTGGTGTGTCAGAAGGAGCCCAAAGACCACAGATCTGTGATGATATCCATTCAGTTTATCTGCTATATTGGTCAGTTTGACTTTGAAGATGTAGGTTCAGAAATCCCATGCATTTGAGGGATCAGTCAATTTAAATTAATCAGTCAGTTGTAAGAATTATTGATAGGATCCAAATAATGCTTACTTAGTTTTCTGGAATACCAACCCACCAATTAGCCAGATATACATATCAGTTGGCCTCATAAGAAAAACTTTCACTTGAGGTCAGTGACACCAGCCCTGACTAACTCACTGAAGAATTACAAAGCAAACTTAGTCTAAGAAGAGTAGTTCTGTTTGACAATGACCCATGATCTTCTATTTCTCTAATACCTGGCTTGATTCAACAAATAGAGATCAAGTACTTATTGTAGATAAGACATTTTCTCAAGACTGGAAGGCTTCCTAGACTTGGCCATTTACTCAAAATCAGTCTGGTTCTTTGTTTCTTAATTTGCTCGTTTAGGGAAAAAAAAACACCAACATTTTCTGTACCCTGTGTAGGAGACACACTGCAGAACCCGAGGGAGCTCTGAGTGAAAGACCTGTTCCCTTCCTCAAAATTTCTTTTCTTCTTTTTTTTTTTATTTTTTCCATCTCTTTCAGTCCTTCAATGCCTTTAGTGTACTAGTCTGTCATTGTGTAATGGTGGAGTCTATTATTAGTTCCCTCCAAGAACAAGGTATTTTGTGTGGCCTATCAGTATAGTCATCTTTGCGGTATCTGCTTTGGAATAAAGAGGCAAACAAAACAAAACAAAAACAAAACCCAAGAACAAAAAACCATGATATGAGAGGTTTTCTCTAGGAAGAGCTAAGTGATCTATATTAAAAAACAGTCTGGTCTTCATAAACATCGTAAATACCAATTGGCCTAGCCTTCCCTGGCATTGCTCAGAAGAAAGGTCTCGGCTAGAGATAGACATTGGGAGCATATAGTTAGTATTTTGGAGCCTGGAAAATGTTTGAGACTTTCCGGAGAGAGTGTAGAAAAAGAGCAAGAAGTGGAGGCCCAGAACTGAACCTGAGGAACATCAACATTTGAAACTTGGGTGGAGGAGAAGGGGCCAGAAGGTGGAGGAAAATCTAGAGTGTAATTTCACAGAAATGAAGAGAAAGAGGGTATTTCCTAGAAGGGGGCATCAATGGTGGTGATGCCATTAAGGGTTAAAGTAACGTGAAGTTAAAGAGTGGTTATGTCTCCAGGCCAGGGTACTGACAGTGGGAGGAAGGAACTGTGTGGCATCGTCCCGGTGCCATAGGAGGTCACAGTCCAGCTGGAGATGCAAGACGTGTGCCCATCAGTTGAAGACCAGAGTAAGGCATGATGGGCAGAGAGCAGGATGAGTGATGGGGCAGCTGATGTTCACAAGGCGCGATGGTCAGTGAGAGCTAAGCTTTTAAGAATGGTTCATTTAAAGAGCTGGGGCATGAGTAGGACTCTGAAGAATTCAGAATGGGGCTTGGATAGGTCTGTAGAGAGAAGATAGGCATTCCAGGTTCAGGAGCCTAGCACCCATAGAGCCTAAAATCAGGAATAGGGTTGCCATGGAGGTGAGGAGGCAGACATGGCTGATGAGGGGTTATCACTCAGGAGGAAAGAGGAAAGGAAGCTAGAGAAGCCAAATGGTTTCCCATATAAAGGGATTTGAATGCCAAACTTAGAAATATAGAAATGCGAACCACTTAACCAAACAGGAGAGCATTAAATTAACGTATTAATCCCACACGTCAAATTAGCCTGTTGTGCCAGCTTGTTAGCACTCATCCAGGCCTCTCTGTCTGGAAAAAGCAATGCATGTTGTTATGAACAGTGTGTTCCTTGGTGGATGACGACCTGTTGGTGCCCCCTCCATTGTCTTCCACTCTGAAGGATCATTTACGAAGCAGGAAGCACACTGCACAATTCACTGCTTACACATTTTCTTCTCTGTTGGAATCTGAACCTAAGCTTTAACCCCTCTGGTCTGAGAGGTGGAATGTGGCAAATAATTCCACCTTTTAGTTGAATACGTTTAGCATAGCAAAAGTCTTTTCACAGGTTCTTTTTAAACTTTCCATTACTGAGTCTGCTATCTGCAGAGAGAAGGCTTGGAACTAGAGCCAACTTCCATTCATTTGTGGCCTGGTGAGCCTCCCAGCTTTGGCCTGCTCACGGACTTCTGCAGCCTCCCCTGTCCCTGTCAGGTTAAGGCAGGGTCACCCTCTCATCATCACTGCTGCCATGGTGCTTTTGTTCTTTCTTCCTGTCAAGTGCACAGCACAGTCTCTTGGCTTTGGGAATGGTAAACTTGGGAAAGAATACTAAGCCAAAGATGAGATCTATCACTTGAATGTCAGTGGTTGAAATGAGCTTTATTGGTGTCTCATGGGATTTGACTCATTACTTGAGAGTCCCCAAGTCCTGCTTCTACAGCACAGATAAGTGTGGTTACTCGAGTCACAGCCTCGTGCCCAGCAGCTCTCAGTAGATGAGCTTAGGAAAAAGCAAAATCTTACTGTGTATGTGCTGAAGCTCTGGATGTGTCTTTCCAAATCTAGCTCTTTTCCTCCCAGAAAACCCATTACTCATGGAAGGTAGCAGAGCTTGAGTTTCCGGTGTTCCTATTATCCTAGAAGGATGAAATTAGCCCCCCTTTCCCAAAAATAATACACACATACTTTGTGCAATATATTTCTACAATATGTATTAAATTTAAAATGTATACTTATGCTTTATGTGCAATGAATATTATGTATGTGTGCTATAACTGTATCACACATATATGAAGTACATTATATGTGTGTGTGCGCATATACATATATGTATGTTTATATGTGTGTTTGTATATATGTATCTGTATATATGTTTGTGTATGTGTGTTCATTTTATAAAGCTCTGAGGAGTCAGAGATGTTCAGGACTTCCAAAATATCTCACATTCCTCTCAAGACCTAGAAATAAACACTGCTTTAAAAAGCCTATGGAGCAGCTGCTGGCCTCATTTGAGATGAGCTGAGCTGGTATCAATGTACTGTGATTGCCAGAACATATTGAAACACAATTTAAGGGGGCTTTTGCTTTTTCCTCTGGTCTGAACCCTGTAGTCCACCCAGTAGGCTGGAATAAGAGCTGGAATGGCCACCGTTCATCCCCTGAGGGGTGGCAGGAAAAATGTCATAGAAAAGGTGTGGGACATCTATCCAGTTGACTAAGCCACCATTGAAAGGAGTGATTTTCAAATAATTTCACTTTAAAGAAAGATGGAAAGGAATAAAGAATAACAGGTATAACAAAAATTTATTTTTATTTAAAGGTACCTGCAAATGCAGAGAAGAGCATAGAAGGTTACACCCTCCAACATTAATGGTGGTTAGCTTTTTACTGATGGGATTATTTGTGATACATATTTTCTTGGTTTTACTCACTTATGTGTTCAGCCTTTCTACAGTGCAAAGGTACTATTATCTAATTAAAGGTTATTGAGAGAAAAGGGTACAGGATGGGTCCACCCTCAGGAGGCTTTGCCTAGCTGACGGTGGGAATGGAAGGACCAGACTCACTTCGGGTTGTTGTAGCTGCCACCCTTTGCCAGGGAAGAAACTGTATCGATCCTGCACAAGACTCTTTCCCATTTATTGTTTTATTTAAGCATCACAACAACCATGCAGGGTAGGTGTTCCTTCTCTTCATTTTTATAGATGAGGAACCTACGGGCTGGGAATGTGTGTGATTTGTGTAGGAACACATGATTAGTTCAATTAGAAGGGGAGTCAAGTTCAGTTATACACAATTTATTCTAAGCATCCTTGATATCAGATAAGAGACATCTGCTTCGATAGACCTTACACACTTATATTCTTTCATTTAATTTCTCCTTGCTACTCATATACATTTGGCATTAGATTTTCTTTTTAACCAGCAAAAGTGGGTTTTCTAGGGAATAACAAAGAATTGCAATTCAAGACAAGCAAGCTATAGCCAAACCATTTGGCGTTAGATTAATTGACATTCCGGTCCTCAGTTCTTGGACAATTTATGTTTCAGTTGTGGCTTCACTCAACCTGTCTATGGAAAAATTGGTCCAAGTGAAGTGGGACTGCTCACAAAACCATTTTTTACCCAATTATGTCATGTGGTTTCAATAGTAGCTTTATAGGTAAGTACTATCTTTATCCCTGTTTTGCAGTGGTAACGAATGGAAATCCAGAAAGCTTAAGAAATATGTGTTTCTGGGTCAGAAGTCAAATCATGCTGCAAGGCTTTCTTGAGATAAATGAGTCTTTGGTATCCATTTCTCTTGTGCGTATGTCCTTGTCCTCAACAGCAACACCTTCTAATTCTCTAATTCAGTTGTTTCTGACATCTACCTCTGCCTTTCTAAAATCTTTTCTCTTATTTCTTCACTTACGAGTTATAAATATTAACTGCTTTCTACCTGAGGTTTTTGCATCTGAGATGTACTCTCAACTTCTAATAGAATAGCCTCTCTATTTTTGGCTAAATCAACACTTGCTGTTTACATTATTACCATGATGGTAAGTGTGGCTCACTGCCAAGCCAGTTGATAGACTATCATTGAACTTCCTTTTTAGTCACCTGTTTCCCCATCTCAGACTAAGAAAATCACCTTGCCTCTTTTTTTTTTTTTTTCCTGATTAGGAGTTTACTATTACCACTTCTTTCCAAACTCCCCAATAAAACTGAAAATCTCTCAAAATAGTATTTTCCATGTAGTCAGATGTATTTGGAAATCTGTCAGCTTTCTTCTTTTCCTGGAGAACCTCTCCTGAAGCCCTTCCATCCTCCTGTCCCATCTGGATCGTTTCCCTTCAGATAGGCGGTGCAGCTGGCGTGCTGACATTTCCCTCCTCCTCTCTCCTGGGCTGAATCCCTGTGTCGTGGGCCCCAGAACTCCTTGTTTTCTCCCCTCCCTTCGATTTGGTGGAGAACATCCTTTAGTAGCTGTCTTAGAAAGGGACTGTGGGCGATATATTTTTTTTGAGACCTTGTAGTTCCCAAACTCTCTTTATTCTACCCTCCCCTTTGATCGATTATCTGAGCACTAAATTTTAAAGTTGAAAGGTAGTTTCTCCTGAAAATGTTGAAGTTGTAATTTGTCTTCTCATTTTTAGTTTTCCTGTTGAGAATTGCCATTTTGATTTTTGATTCTTTGTGTGTAATTTCTCTCCAGAACCTAAATGAAATTATCTTTGGTATTCTGAAATGCTACTGTGCCTGTTGGCCCTGAGTTTAGAGTCACTCTCATGCAGTTTATTGATTTAAAAAACCCCTGTTATCACCTTCATTCATCGTGGGGCAGCAGTGGGGAAAAGGGGAAACCCCAGGGTCTGTATGCCCATTACCCAGATTCTTTTTTAATTAATTTATTTGACAGGCAGAGATCACAAGTAGGCAGAGAGGCAGGGAGAGAGAGGGTAGGAGGCTCCCTGCTGAGCAGAGAGCCCGATGCAGGGCTCAATCCCAGGACCCCGGGATCATGACCTAAGCCGAAGGCATAGGCTTTAACCCACTGAACCACCCAGGCACCCCAGAGAAGCAGGCAGAGAGAGAGGAGGAAGCAGGCTCCCTGCTCAGCAGAGAGCCTGATATGGGGCTCAATCCCTGAACCCTGGGATCATGACCTGAACTGAAGGCAGAGGCTCTAACCCACTGAGCCACCCAGGTACCCCCATTACCCAGATTTTTAACCAACCTTCCTGTTTTCTTCCTCCGTGGTTTACTGTTGCCATCTGTGGTATATGGTGTCTCTAATGGCTAGGCCTTCTGGGAATCTATCTGGTGTATGAATGACTCCTCTCTTTGATATCTACTATCCAGGTGTCTCAGTCCTGCTAATTCCTCCATCTTCTCTCTGTCTTATAAAAATGGGTTGATTTTGCTTTCTTGCTTTTCACTTCTATTCCATCCCTTGCCTGTGATTTTATACCTTTTCAAATGTTTACTTGCTTTTTAATGGGGTTTTGAGGGAGCAGAGATCTCTAATCTACTATGTTTAACTGGTTGTCATAGAACAGTTTTCTGTGCTGTTGACTGAGTCATTTTGGAATGCTTTACCTGTTTGTCAGTTTTAGATTTTTAAATATCAAGTTTGCTTAAAAGCAGACCTTGTCCTAAGCTGTTGTTTTGTGTTTGAACAGATTATAGCTGAGGCCACATCTGTCACATTTTAGACTTATTTAATAGTCTCAAGGGACCTTAGTATTACCTGGAGAGGGAGGTCCCCAGTGCCATGAACAGTCATAACTTGAGTGTGATGATGGTCCTCTAGCTTCTCTCTTTCCACCCCTATGCTTTGACCCCATACTTAAGGGAGATAGCCAGGGTCTAAGGTCATTAAGTGGAAAGATTTCCTTTTTTTATTCTTTTATTCTTTTTTAATTTATGAAGTCAATCATGACCATATGCTCTTGAAAAAAAAAAAAAACAAAACACAGATAAGACTGGAGTCCTCTAAGACAGCCACCCTGCCCCCACTCTAACAAACACACCTTGCTCTCTTTCTTCTTCCATGAGAGGTAACCATTGTTGTCAGATTCGAATATAGCCTTCCATACATACCTTTACTACTGTGTGTGTGTGTTATAGTATATATATAAATATTCTGAAATTTATGCTTTTTTCCCTCCTCATAGCATGTTTTAAAGATGTTTCTATATTAGTATATGTAATCTGCAAAATTGGACATGGTGTAGATATATAATGTATTTGACCATTCTTCTATTGTTGAAAATTTAGGTTTCTTCTCATTTTTTTCTTTTGCAAATGCAGCTGCTGTGGAGATGTCTAGATATGCCTCCTTGTACATATGTATAAGTGTTTCTTTAGGGCAGATACCAAGAATAGAATAGAGTGGGAGTTGGCAAACTATGGCCCATGGCCAAATGTGGTCTACTGCCTGTTTCTGTATGGCCTGCAACTAAGTGAGAATGGTTTTTATATCTTCAAACTGTTAAATTCAGTGGCCCATACTTCCCCAACTGATTTGAAAGATCATCTTTAATATATAGTAAATATCCAAATACATGTAAGTTCACTTTTAGGTTCAATTCTGTTGTATTGATCTACTTGATTCTTCCTATTTTTAAGTGCTAGAGTTCTATAACATGTCTTGATTCCTGATTTGGAAAATCTCATGCCCCTTTTGGTTCTTTTTCCAAATCACATTGGCTGTTTTTGTACAGTAACTCTTCCATATGAGTCTTAGAATTAGGGAGGTTCCTCAAAACTCCTGGTATTTATATTGGAATTTGTTAGATTGACATTAACTTGTAGCTTAAATTGGGTGGAGTTAATATGCCTATGACGCTGTCTTTCCAGTAATGAATTAGTTATGTATTCAAGTCTTCCCTTATGTTATTACATAAGGATTTATCATTTCTCCTTAGAAGTCTTGGATACTTCTTTGTGGATTATTGCTTTTATATAGGAAAAATGAGGATTTTTGTTTTGAATTGGTCACTTTGCATTTGTCCTTAAATCTTTCATTAGCTCTAGTAATTTGTCAACTGTTTCTTGTAAATTTTCTAGATTGATAGTTATATCATCTATAAATAATGACAGTTTTGTCCTTGCCAACAGATTTAACCCTTGCTGCATTTAATTGTCTTGTTGTATTTACTGGATCTTTCAGTACGATTTTGAGTGATAGAGGAGAAAATGTCTTTTTCTTGAAGCTAGTGGAAATACTTAATCTGGGTTTTGACATATTATCTTTATCAACCCAAAGAAGCTTACTCTTGGTACACCAGTGTGGCTCAGTCCTTTAAGTACCTGCCTTCGGTTCAGGTCATGATTCTAGGGTCCTGGGATTGAGTCCTGCATCAGGTTCCTTGCTCAGCAGGGAGCCTGCTTCTCCCTCTGCCTGCTGCTCCTCCTGCTTACGCTCTCTCTTTTTCTCTCTCTCTCTGTCAAATAAAATTTTAAAAAAAGAAGCTTACTTTTTTCTTTTACTTTTTTTTTAAAATCATGAATGAGTGTGCAATTTCACCAAATATTTCTTTGGCATCTATTGAGTAATCATAAGTTATTCTCCTTTAATTATTTAATCTCATGAATTACATGAATCTCTAATATTTTTAATATTGAATCCCCCTCCCATTCCTGAGATGAATCTTACTTGATTGAGACAATTCTTTTAATCCTATATCCAATTTACAGGTATTTAATTTATAATTTTTAAGGTAATATATAGAAGAAAGGTTAACTTATGGTTTTCTTTCCCTATGTTGGCTTTTTATTATTTTAGTATCGGGGTCATACTAGCATCATGAAATCAGTGAAAGCTTCCCATGGTTTTTTTAATCTTCTGAAACAGTTTCCATGGAAATTGTCCTGTTCCTTGACCACCTGGTAGAACTTGCTCATTAAGATCATCTGGGCAATTTTTCTTTGAGCATAGAGCTTTGACCACTGTTTCAGTTCTTCTACGGTTATGTTTTTTCAGGCCATCTACTTTTTCTATGAGAATTTTAGGTAATTTATATTTTCTCTATACTTTGTTTCTCAGCTACGTTATTAAATATATTGCCATATAATCTCCAAAGAGTTTTAAATCTCCTGTGTATTATTACCTCCTGTTGTTTATTTGGCCTTGCTTTCTTAATTGATCATATGTGCTAGCATTTATTCATTTTATTGTTCCTTCAATAAAAGTTTTTGGTTTACATTAATGATATTTTAAAAAATTTACTGGTGTGTTAAGTTTTACAGATTTTTTGTTGCTGATTTATTTTATTCCATTGTTGGGGAGCATGGCCTTCATGATAACTTTTTAGAATATATTTGTTTTCCTTTACTGTCTTAGTTTGTATTCAGTTTGATTATTATCTACTTGGTATGAAAATTACATGTATTCATTATTCTGTATATCTGTCTGTGAGACAGGCCTAATAATTCTTTTACTGTGATAAATTATACATGACATAAAATTTACTGTTTTAACTATTTTTAAATGCACAATTCAAAGACATTAAATTTACTCACAATGTTGTGTAGCCATTACCACCATCAATCTCCAGAACATTTTAATCATCCCAAACAGAAACTCTAAACCTATTAAGCAATAACTTCATATATCTCCTTTCCCTGGCCCCCACGAACAACTATATTACTTTCTTTCTCTATGGATTTGATGATTCTAGGTACCACGTATAAGTGGAAGCATGTAGTTTTTTTTATTTCTGACTTATCTCACTTAGCATAATGTCTTTATGAATCATCCATGTTGTAGTGTGCATCAGAATTTTTTGTCTTTTAAAGGCTGAATACTGTTCCATCCTATGTATACCACATTTTGTTTATCCATTCATCCACTGACAGACATTTAGGTTGTTTCCACCTTTTGTCTATTGTGAATACTACTGCAGTGAACACTGGTATACAAATATCTCTGTCTTTTAATTGGAGAGTTTAGTCCATTTACATTTTTTAAAAAGTTTTTATTTAAATTCCTGTTAACCCTGGTGGTGGGTATTAAGGAGGGCACGTATTACATGGAGCACTGGATGTGGTACATAAACAATGAATTTTGGAACACACACACACAAAAATTAAATTTAAAAAATTCCAGTTAACATCCAGTGTAATATTATTTTCAGGTGTACGATATAGTCATTCCACACTTCAATAAAATATTTAAAGTAATTATTGCTAGATATGGACTATTTCTATTTTGTTAATTGTTTCTGGTTTTTATTCCTCTGTTTCTCTCTCACTCTCTGTGTGATATGATAATTTTCTCTAGTTCTTTGCTTTGATTCCTTTATCTTTTGTCTGCTTTAGGTTTTTGCTTTGTGGTTATTATGATGCTTACCTAAAACATCTTATAATAGTCTGTTTTAAGCTGATAACTTCCATTGCATGCAAAAGCTCAACATTTTTATACCCTCCCTTTCTATGTTTTTGGTGTTACAGTTTACATCTTTTACATTATCCATTGACTCATTTTTGTAGTTATTATTATTTTTAGTACTTTTTCTTTTGACCTTTATATTAGATTTATAAATTATTTACTACCACCATTACAACATTAGAGTGTTCTGAATTTATATATTTACCTCTTTCCAGTACTTTTATATATTTTCCTATTACTAATTAGCATCCTTTTGTTTTAGCTTAAAAAATCCTTTTAACTTTTATTATAAGGCTAGCTTAGTGGTGACGAACTCCTTCAGCTTTTGTTTGGAAAACTCATTATCTCTCCTTCATTCTGAAGGACAACCCTGCCAGGTAGAGGATTCTTGGTTGGCTATGTTTTTCTTTAAGCATTTTAAATACATTGTGCCACTCCCTTCTGGCCTGTAAAGTTTCTGCTGAAAAATTTGCTGAGAGTCTTTTGAGGGTTCCCTTGTATGTAACAAATTATTTTTCTTATGCTACATTTAAGAGTCTCTCCTTCTCTTTGACTTTTGACTATTTAATTATCATCTGTCTCTGTGTGGGTCTCTTTTGATTTCTTATTTGGTACATTTTAGGCTTTCTAAATCTAGATGTCTGTTTCTTTCTCCAGATTAGGGAAGCTTTCAGTCATTTTTTTTTTTTCGACTAAGCTTTCTTCCCCTTTCAGTCTTTCCCTTTGTCTTCTGAGACCCCTGAAATATGTATATTGGCTGCTTGATGGTATCCATAAGTCCCTTAAACCATCTTAACTGTTTTCATTCTTTTTTCGTTTTCTATTCTGATTAGATAAATTCCACTGACCTGTCTTTGAGTTTGCTGGTTATTTATTCCACTTGACCTAGTCTGTTTTTGAATCCCTCTGTTAAATTTTCAATTAAGTTATTGTATTATTAAGCTCTGTGATTTCTGTTTGGTACTTTCTCTCTCTTTTTTAAAATTCTCACTTTGTTGATACATTGCTCTCCTGGCTTTGGCGAGTATCTTTTTTTTTTTTTTTTTAAGATTTTATTTATTTATTTGACAGACAGAGATCACAAGTAGGCAGAGAAGCAGGTGGAGAGAGAGAGAGAGAGTAGGAAGCAGGATCTCTGTGGAGTAGAGAGCCTGATGTGGGTCTCAATCCCAAGACCCTGGGATCATGACCTGAGCTGAAGGCAGAGGTTTTAACCCACTGAGCCACCCAGGTGCCCCTTTGGTGAGCATCTTAATGACTATTATTTTAAACTCCCAATCAGGTAAAAATCACTTTTCCTTATGTTGTTAAGATCTGTTTCTGGTGGGGTGCCTGGGTGGCTTTATATAAAAATGCCATCTCTCCCAGTCTTGACAGAGTAGTGTTGTGTAGCAGATGAACCACATCAGTCAGCCTGGCCTGAGCTTCTAATTTTTATCTAATTTCTAATTTTATCTAATTTCTAATTTTATCTAATTTTTATCTTTGCGATTGTCCAAGTTCAAGTCACCTTCTTTGTTCTTAGTGACCCCCTTAGTTGAAGATGTGCTAAGACCTATTAGTGTCCCATAGGGAAGGATCACAGTCAGTAACTTGATGCAGTATGATTAGAATCCAGATCCTTAAACAGCAGCTGGGAGAGTATGTATTTAAACCCCTTTTCAGGGAAGAACTGGGAGATGGGAATTTTTTCCTGCTCACCCTGTGCCAGGACTTGTAGTATGGTCTCAGGAAAGTGCTTAGGAACTGCTTGTTTGTTTACCACAGTCCTGTGAGACTTGTGAATGAAAGCCCCCTTGGCTCTCAGAGCCAGGCCACTGGGGGATCTGTTTCTTGGACAGAAGCTGCAAAAGCTGGCATGCCGGTATGATTCCAAGCTCCTTCCAGGGAGATACTGACAACTCAGAGTGAGCTGGAGGGAAAAGGCAGGGGAGGGACACTAATATCCTAGTGTCCTGGGAGTGTCACATTCCTCCTTTAGCTGTGTGCTAAATTAGAAGCTTGATTCTCAGGCAGCAATTTTTTAAAAAAGAAGATTTATTTTAGATAGAGCAAGAGAGAGCATGTAAGAATGGGGGGAGGGGCAGAGGAAGAGGGAGAGAGGATCTCAAACAGACTCCTTGCTGAACAGGAAGCGGGATACTGGGCTTATCTCACAACCCTGAGATTATGACCTAAGCCAAATCAAGAATCTGAAGCTCAACTGACAGATCCACCCAGGCACGCCTCAGGCAGCAATTTTTAAAGTATGTAGATAGACCTCTTTCAGAGAAAGACTGAGAGTTTTGCTTGCTCCCTCAGTGGTGAGCTCTAGGGGGCAGAGCTGCAACAAGTCCTCATGTGACCCTGAAGAATTGCTGCTTTGTTTGCTAGTCTTGCAGGTCTTGTGAACACAAGCATCTTTAGTTTACTGCCTTTAGTTTGCTGCTCCTGTGGTGGGAGTTCTAAAATTTGGGGTGCTAGATGGGAGTTCAAGATTTTTGTTCCTCAGGAAGAAGCTTCGGTTTGGGGTTTTCTCCCAGTTGTATGATGCTTGTGCTAGGGCTGGGGTCTATAGCAAGAGTGTGTCTCAGCTTTGCCTACCTGTTAAGATGTGGGTATTTTCTCATTTTCCTGATGTGTAGGAGTTGCTGTGTTGGTTTCAGGAGTTCTTGCAGTGTAAACTGCTCCATGTAAAACTGTACTTCAGTGTATCCGTGGGAGGAAGATGGGTGTAGGAGTCTTTCATGTTGCCATCTTGGTAGTCTCTCCTGTTCTAAGATTGTTTTGCCCATTTAGGTAATTTAAGATGAGTTTCCATATTAATTTTAAGATGAGTTTTTCTATTTTTGAAAAAAATCATTGGGATTTTGATAGGTATTGCATTAAAGGTAGACAGCTTTGGGTGGTATTGTCATCTTAATAATATTAAGTATTCCATTCTATGAATATAGATGTCTTTCTATTTCTTCTTTAAGCAATATGTTGTAGTTTTCAGTATGTCTTTCCCTCCTTAGTTAAATTTATTCCTAAGTATTGTATTGTTTTTGATGCTATTGTGAATGGAATTGTTTTCCTAATCTACTTTTCAGATTGTTCATTATTAGTGTGTAGAAGTACAACTGATTTTTGCATGTTCATTTTTTATCTTGAAAGTTTGCCGAACTTTTTCATTAGTTGTAGCAGTGTTTTGGGGTGGTGGTTGTTTTTGTTTTTGTTTGTTTGTTTGTTTGTAGACTCTTTAGTGCTTTCTATGTATAAAGATCATTTCACTTGAAATCAGAGATAAGTTTTGCTTCTTCCTTTCTAATTTGGATGCTAGGCCTATCAATTTTTATTCAGCTGTTTTATATTCTTACTTTAGATCTTTTAGGTGTTATTTTCTGGGGAACATGTTAAATCTCCTACTCTGATAGTGAATTCTAATTATTTTCTTTAAGTTCCAGTGTCATTTTAAGCCATACTGTTCTTAAAATATTGAGATACTGAAATTGACACTTGGTGAATATCTATCAACCATTACTAAAGGAACACATGCACGAGGTTCTCGTTTTTGAAGTATTTGAAGTATTTCAAGAAGTAAAAACATTTCTTGAAGATCTCCTTTGTATCTGGCACTGAAGAAACCAGTGTCTTGAAGATTTCATTCTAGAGGAGGGGACACACATTGCTATGCAAAATACAGCAGGGAGCATGAAGACATTGAGTTAGCGGAATTTGTGAATGACTGTACTATATTTACTACTGTACTTTACCAGTGTCTGCCTAGGACCACTTGTTTAATGTCTCTGCTCTTTTGTTCCTCCTTTGTAAAATGGGAATAATTTTTCCCGCTTAGGTAGCAATATAGGTTAAGCTTCTATATCTAAAACATGTAGGTTGATGCTGTCTATCCCATGGGTTACAGAAACACAGAAAATGGGTGACTGACTCTGTCAGAGTTAGAGTAGCCACCATTGATCAAATACCAATTGTGAACTATGTATATGAGGAGTTTGAGCTTACTCTGGGTGGCACAGTTCAAAAGTTGGGCCAGAACCTGAGCATCATTTGGGCTGGTCCAAAGCTGTTGGTCTCCTGAGCTGACACTGAGCTTGAAGAAAGAATTAGGAGGACACATTCTCAGTAGAGAAAACAGTTTCAGCAAAAGAAGTAATGTGTGAAGTAATTCTACAGAGATGTAAAAGTGTATGCCATGTTGGAAGAGCTGTGACTAGAGCTGAATAGAGTGTGTCATTAGTAAAGTAGTAGGAGTTAAGGTTGGAAAGTAAAATGAGCTCATTTGTGAAAGGTCATCTTTGGCTTTTAGTCTGTAAGCAGTGAAGAACCACCAAAATATTTTGTGCAGTGGGGGTACATACTCAGTGTGCTTGATGAACCAGAGGAGGAAAGGCCAGGGTATAACATGCCAGCTAAGAAAGAGGCTTCTGCAAAATCCAGAACAGAGACATGAGGACTAGAAGCGAGGGCATATCATTAGAAGAGCAAGAATACAGAGTAAGACAGTACTGTTGGCCATTCCAGAACTTTTAGCAGGACTCTGTCTCCTCAAATATGGCTTAAGTTCTCTGATTATACCAAGAGCCAATTTGCTTAGCTATTAAAGTCCTCTGAAATCCCTTCATATGCCGTGTGGATTTAGATGCCAGATTATAGTCTCTGCTGTTTTTAACCAGGCTGTGTATCCAAACTATGGAGCAGGTGACTCGTCCATGTGAGCAAAACTGGCTTTGTCTTTATCATTGCAGTATTTGATTCTATCTCAGGAACATGCATTGCTTAGATTCAGGAGTAGAGATTGGAAAATTTAACTTCACTGGTATATTTTGAAGCTCTATACACTTACAAGAAGGAAGGAGGTGTTGCTTTTGAGCAACATGTATTCATTTGGCTTGGATAATAGGATGCAATGGAATATTAAGAAAGTCAGGAGATTCTGTAACTTACCTGGGTAAAGAGAGAAACAGGTGTTAAGTAATTGCTGAGCACATAGAGTATGCATGGGTCCTAGGTGATACAGACTGAAGGACAGAGCTCACCACGCTGGGGGCAGCATGAGAGAGAGGGGTTATTCGTGAAACATGACTTCTAAATGGAAATGACCAAGTGCTTGGCAAAGGGAGCAAGGGAGCAGTGTCCTGGTGGGTTGGTACAGGATGGGAAAGGAGTTCAAGTCTTCCTTCTGAGTGTTTTTGCTCTGGCCACCCTTCTCTTTCGTAAGAGCTGTAATTGTTTCTTTGCTTGTCTTTGGTTTCATCTTTACAGCCTATGGGGTGTCTACCCTCATTTGCTCCTCCTGGTCTCCACCAGTATCCCCCTTGCCATTTCCTTGTTCATCCTTTCTTACCCTCTGGTTACCATTTTTATTAGAAAATGAAAGTCTTCAGTGATTATATGGAAGAACTGTGTCCAGCTGCTCAAACCCACCCAATTGCTTTTTTTTAGCTTTTCCCATTTAAAAATAAACAGTATCAGGTCCCACTTGCCAAGCCTTTGTCAGTCTCCAGCAGCCATTCCTCCAGCCCATCTGCTCCCCCAGATGCTCAGCCTGTCCCCTCCTCCCAGTTCGGCCCCACATGCAGTCCCTCTGTGGATGAGTGTGGGACCTGCCTCGCACAGCAGCCTGCAGTCCCACCGCGCCCTTTGTCTCCCACCCTTGCACACCTTCTGAGAGTAACTTCTGACCCAGATTCCATGGACCACACCACCCCAGCACCCCAGCTTGTTTGTCCCAGCTTAAGTCCTCTGATTTCCAGGGACAGGATGCTGACGGGAAAAGAGAGAGGAGTTGCCATGGAGATAAGAATAAACACAGGATCTGACCCCTCATGGCAAGAAATACAAACTAATTTGACAATTTAGTTCTGACCTAAGGTTTACTTTGTTTGGGTCAGTTCCTCGCCTTTGGTAGCCGGTGTCTCAGAGAGAAGTTTAAAGCGCTGCTAGACTGTTCTTATACAGCATTCCCACATCCCACTTCTTGTTTCTTCCATCAGAGACCCCAAACTCAGACAGGAATTAGAGGTCCACTCTGAACCTGCACTTCCAGGTGTTCTAAAGGGCTTGCTGTATCCAGGCCCAAAATCCAGTACCTTCTCTTGGGACTGAAGAATGGGTTATAGCAACATTAACGTGGAATAACGTCCCCCCCTTTCACTGAAGTCAAAGTCCCTGGGACTGGTCACCCCAGCATGGGAGGCCATACTTTCTGACCTACTCCACCTCCCATTTTTCCTCTTTCCTCTGGGTGTGAGTGCTGTGAGGGAGACAAGCTTTGGAACTGGGGCTACACCTTGCCCATCTGTGGTCAGAAGCACAGGAGCTCCTCCTCAAGTTTGATGCTGGGGATAGTGGGTGGGCTGGGGTGGGGGTGGTTGGCTCACACTGGGGCACTGTAAAGAGCACTTTCCCTGCCCTGGAATGGCTTTTTCTGGGCCCCAGAGGAAAGGGAGTACATTTTTAGCATTGCTCCTAATGAGGAAGTGAGGTGCTGTGCCCCCATAGAGCAAGAGGGAAGTTGGCCTTATAATGAATGTAGAAGCAAACATTTCACCCACACTCAAGAGGCACTTGACATTCTGGGCTGGACAGTTCTGTCTCACACAATGGCATGCCATAATTTTGATGTCCTTGGGATGACTAAAAGTTCTCAGCAAGTTCTAAATATCCCCTGGGACCATGCCCTTCCCAGGTTTTTGCTGCTGGGGTATCAGACTGTCATGGCTTTATCTGTGTTCTGGGAAGGAGAACGTGACCAGACCAGAGTTCTTTTTTATTCTATTGTATTTGTGTTAAAATCAACATCTGTTTACTGACCATTGCCTTATCTGGTCAATTGGCAATTCTTCTTTTTATGCCTGATGGCTCTTCGTTATACACTGACTTATTTCCCCATTTGGTTCACAGTCTCTCACATAAGTTTTCCTACCAAGGGGGACTTTAAGCACCTGAACCATGACTAACATGGTCGCTGCACATAGGACAGACAGCCTGTATCCTAGATGTGAAGGACCGCAGGAGTGACGACAATTGCCACAGGATGGCAGAGGAGAGTGTATATAAGAAATCAAGACTTTAAAGTGGGATCCTTGGCCCTATGTCCTTAGACATTCAGAAAGTTGTATTTATTGATGGATTTTGTCTTGCCCATGTGACTTTTTCCCTCTTAGCACCCCTAAGTATGGAACCTAAATCTAGAGTATAAACCAAGCCAGATGGTTCCCAATGTAGAGGGAGAGCCTCAGTGTCAAAACTGCCACTTTCCATGGTGCATCCAGGGAATCCGAAGAGGAGATACAAATTACAGCTGAGATTCATGTCCCCTTTGCTATTAATATTAATCATAGGTATCTACACAGCCCCCCCCCCCCTTTTTTCCCCCTATCATTATGCTTTGCCACTGATTCACAATGAAGAGAAGTAATGCTCAGTCAAGTTTGCTGCTTGTTGGCAAGGCTGATTTGGTCAGTTCAGAGGATGGGGCTATCAGTTAAATCAGGGTTTTGGATTTTCTTATCATCACCTACTTTGTCTCCCACCTGCTCACCCTAGGAGTAATCAAGAACTGCCTGTGAGCATCTTGATTTCTCCTTTATATCTTTCTAGTTCATTGATTCCAACAGCCTATGCCTTTAATGTTCTTTCTTAGTTTTTACAAAATTAAGTCTTTATAAAAGTTGAATTGTAGTCCTTTGTTTCTGATTTAGATGTCCTCCCTTGTCTATGAGATCGGAGGCTCCTTCATATTTGCTATTATTTTGACTTCTTTTTCTAAGCAGAAATCGCAATTTATTGAATTATGTAGCCAAGTAATCACAGAAGCAAAGAAGTCCCATTGCAACTAGGGCCCCTGGTGTTGGAAAGGAGAGCTCTGTGTCTCATGCACTCATTCTCCCCTTTGCTTCCTCTCTTGCTCTGTCCCTTGCCTCTCAGCTCTTCCTCCAACTAGCCTGGCTCTTGCCCCACACCAGGTCACCTGACACCACAACCCTGCTTAGAAGGCCAGTGTGAAGAGTGTTTTCCTCTCTGAGTATCTCTCAGTTGATTATTTAATAATTATTGTAATCATTTCCTGTAGAAGGAGAACCACTCTGAGTTTAACCAAGCTGTGTGCATTCTCTGTCATTGACATTAATATGGAAAAGATTGTGTGGGGCCTCGGAATTCCCCTAACAGGATGTAAGGTTGGAGGACATGGATGGGGTTAGAATAGAGGTGGTAGAACATCTGATTCACTGGGTACCTTAGAAATCAAACGTCTTATCAGTGGTCCTGTACATAGAGAGAATTATTTGGACACAGTTATTCCAATTACAACAATTTATATTTTCATGATTTATTATTCTGGACTTTCCCCCATCTCCCTGCTTCCTCTCACCCTGCTTCCCCAGTTACTGCTAATTGAGTCAGTAATACCCAGAAAATGTCTTCTCCTGCTCTAAGATGCAGAAACCAGTAGATTAATGTCTCCTAATTCTCAGAGGTGAAGAGTGCTGAGTTACAAGCCTGCATCCCCATTTCTCTTTCACTACCAGTTTTTATACTGTGTAGCTATCTTTTATCTGGTGTGGCTTGACAGCATCTCCCGTACATGCTTGTGGCTTCTTAGGACAAGGGAGAGACTAGAGGTCATCTTATCTGGTAGCCTCTACCCAGGGGCATGTCAGCATCACCTGAGAGTTTTCCAGAATAATCATGTCCAAGCAGATGACTCAGTCAGTGCCCATGACACAGCTCATCCATGAGAAGGCCACCCTGTTACATATGGTGGCAGTAAAATGCTCTGAGGTGATGCTGGAAGAGAATGTCATGGGTGGGGACGTGTATGGTAGCAGTGGTGTCTGTGCACAGAGAACAGAAGCTGCGACTGGTGGGAGAGAGAAAAGGAGGGGGGTCAGAAATTCATTTCTCCAGGTTTCCAGAGGACACTGACCAAGACTTACACAAGTGGCCCCAGATGGTAGGGTTGCCGGAACTAAGTAAGCCCCCTCCTGGAGACACCCTCAGCTTAATCCTTTTTGCCCATTAGGAATTTGGGTAATTCAACTTTCTGTTCATTTTTAAAGGTGTATTTATTTATTTGAGAGACAGCGTGTAGATGCTGGGAGAGGAGGGGCAGAGGGAGAGAGAGAGAGAGAGAGAGAATCCAGCAGGCTCCGCCCTGAGCATGGTGGAGCTGGATCTCACAACACTGAGATTGTGACCTGACCTGAAGCCAAGAGTTTCAGTTTTGGTTTCAATTGACCGAGCCATCCAGGTGCTCCCAGATTCTTATTTGTAGTTGGAGCACAGCTGAAATCAGGATGAAAGTGATCAGAGATGTGTAAGTTTCAGAAAGATACTCAGGAATGATCTCTGGACCTTTTGCTCCCTCTTTTCCCCCGTCTTTGGATTAGACTGAGGCATTTGTCAGAAACCCTGGGGCCCTTCAGCCTGGTGGTTGCACTGTAGCTGGTTCTCAGGCTGCTTGTGCAGGCCCAGAGGACAGTGCCTGGGGTATACCGGTGATGCTTACACGCTCTGGGTGCAGCACTGCTATCTCCCACGCTAGGGCCAGCAGAACGGTCAGTGCCGAGAAATTAAGGCTTGGCTTACTTTATGCAATCCCCAAGAAGACATTAAAAGGGGAGGAAAAAATACAGTCAAGACCTCAGATGGATGAGCAGAGTTCTTTACCGTCAGTGTTAGAAGCCTCCTCTCCAATTCCTGCATATTCGGATGCTGTGGCAGGTTCTCTCCCCGTGGGCCATGTCCCCTGAGCTCTGATTCCAGGAAGGACAGTGGCTTGTGCTGATTCTCCTGTACCCTCATAACGGTGGGTCGGATTGACAGGGTGGCTTCCCAGAAGATCACCCTGATCTTGACCTCATGACAGGGAGTTGTGCAGGTTGTCAGGGAGCGTTCCCAGCCCTGTAGGTCTCACATAGAGAACGTGTGGAGGCATTGCAGCCACATCTGAGCTAGCTTCAGTGCTCGTGTCACACACATCAGGGGGGAGCCCGTTGGGCAGGAGGAAGAACAAGTTGGGGGTGTGTCATCGCTTTGCTTAGACCAGAGTGTGCCTGTCACAGGAATAGAAGTTTTAAGAACAGCTGAAGTCACGGCCTTGCTTGGGCTCTGGGTTGGGTATCCGAGCAGGTGCCTGCCAAGGGCCGGGAGGCACCTCAGCACTTGCTTTCCTGCCCCCTGCGATGAGACACTTCCTGTCTTTTCCTGCAGGTCCAGTTCCTCTCCCCACAAGCCCGCCGTCGATTTCACGCCGCCCTTGCATCTTGTTCCACCTCCATGCTGATCCTGTCCAACCTGGTGTTTCTTGGGGGCAGCCAAGTGGGAAAAATCTACTGGAACAGGATCTTCGTACAAGGTAAGTTGCCCAATGGCACTGTTTTCACCCATTTCTTGTTTCCTGCGTATGCTGTTGGTACCTTGAATGAGTTGAGGGGGAAGTATTACTTGTTCTGTTCATGGTTTGTGACCCTTGAAGTACAAACCAGAAACAATGCCCTGTGTTGAGCTGTGTCTTTCAGGGCCCCCTCCTTTGCTGTACCTCTTATCTATCACATGTGGCAGTGAACTTGAAAAGGTACTGTCCCAACTCTCCCATACTCTACCTTTGCCTTCTGCTAAGTTACTCCTCGGGTTTTGTTTTGTTTTTAAAGACTTTATTTATTTATTTGACACGGAGAGATCACAAGTAGGCAGAGAGGCAGGGAGAGAGAGAGAGGAAGGGAAGCAGGCTCCCTGCTTAGCAGAGAGCCCGATGTGTGGGACTCGATCCCAGGACCCTGAGATCATGACCTGAGCCGAAGGCAGAGACTTAACCCACTGAGCCACCCAGGTGCCCCACTCCTCTGGTTTTTAAAATGTCTCCCAATCTTCCTTCCTCATCATCCAGCCTTCAGTATACTGCGGAGTCTAACCTTGCTTCATTTCCACTCTGAGCGTCCTGCCCGGGAAGGTCCTAGAAGCCTCATTGTGCTCCCTTGCAGCTGTGGCCACGGCACCTGGATTTGCCATGGCTCTTTGTTGTGGGATGTTTCTGTCTGAGCTCTAGGATGCCAGCAGTAGTGGTCAGCCTCGTGTTTACTGTGCATTAGGTGGCATGTCCCAGTGTCTACAGCAAAGCCACACCTGCAACAGGTCAAATGCTAGTCTCTGGGAATTGCTATGAAAACTGCATTTGGAATCAAGCATCATTGATTGATGGACCCCACTTCCCTCGGGCTGGAGCTAGGAGTTCTATCACAGCCTTAGAAAAATCGAGAGAGTGGGAGCTGCCGGTATGCACGTTGGCAGTTCACTGGTGGTGAAAAGCAAAGGTTCCCTGTTCTGTTTCCCTGCCCAGTGGTGGGGTTTTGTGCCTCTGGTTTGTGAAGTTTTGCTACGCCATAGTGATGTGACTACATGGCCAGGTTATCGTCTCTACATCTGGGTCCCTGAGGGGTTGGCGGTGCTTTCGCTGCATCTTTTCTCATACCGGATGTAACCCTGGTACAGTTGCATGATCCCAGAATGCCGCGTCACATGTCTGAAGCATGGCAGCTTGGGGGAGCCATGTTCATGGAGGTCACGGGAGAGCCCCCATCCGCTTTCCTCTCTTTGATCTTGCCTTCTGAGAAATGTCTTAGCGAGTGGTTCCTAAAGAGACAATGTGCTTTTTTTTTTTTTTTTAAGATTTTATTTATTTGACAGGCAGAGATCACAAGTAGGCAGAGAGACAGGCAGAGAGAGGGGGCGGGAAGCAGGCTCCCCACTGAGCAGAGAGTCTGATTCGGGGCTCGATCCCAGGACCCTGAGATCATGACCTGAGCCGAAGACAGAGGCTTTAACCCACTGAGCCACCCAGGTGCCCCGACAATGTGCTTTTTAAGTGGAAGCCGTCCTTTAATAAAGATGGAAGCTAATGGGTGCAGAAGAGCTGAAGATAAAAAACACTCCTCATCATGGGCGATGGTGTCTTACTTTTCTTGCCTCCCCCAATGTAGCATGATGCCAAGAACACTGTGACTTGGGGGAAAATGCTGACTTGGGGTTTGCTGGTCACATGAGCAAGAAGGCTCCAGTCTTTGCTTCAGGAAATCAAACATCAGGTATTTGCTACTTCCAAGGCACTGAGACTAGAGAATTAAAATTGAAGCACACACATGTAGAAGCCAACGTGCAAATAGAAACATGTCCACAGACTGAGGTAACTGTTGTGCTGCGTGTGTGAGTGAATTGCTAGAGGTCACAAGACAAAGTGGCTGCCTTCCCACAAAGGTTGGATCTCACAGAAGAGGTGGCATTGGAATTAGAGGTTTGTTTTTTGTTTTTAAGATTTTATTTATTTATTTGACAGAGAGAGCACAAGCAGGGAGAGCAGCAGGCAGAGAGAGAGGGGAGAAGCAGGGAGCCTGATGCAGGGCTCGATCTCAGGACCCTGGAATCATGACCTGAGCCGAAGGCAGATGCTTAACTGACTGAGCCACGCAGGTGCCCCTGGAATTGGAGTTTTGAGCATTAAGTGGGAACTTCCTGGGTGGAGAAGGCAGGTATATGGTGGTAATTAGCTCTAGCTGCTCTGTGAGGTCGTTCTAAACTCTCAGGGTTTTTTCCCCCACAGAAGTTTGTTCTTCTCGCTGTTCAGTGCAGGTCCAGTGGCTTTTTCTAGGCAGTGACTCTAGGACCTAGTATGTTTCTATTTGATTCTTTGCTGTCTTGACCTGGCCTAAGGGAGGGGATGAGAACACGGGGAGGTGCGCAAGTGCCACACAAGATTTCTGCTCACATTCCACTGGCCAGAACGAGTTACATGACCAACAAAGTGCAGGGTCGCAAGATCACAGATATTAGTATGTTATGGCCCAAGAGAAGAGGGGACATGGGGCAACTTGGAGGTGCCCAAGAGGCAGTTAAAAATGTGAGTTAGACTATGAAAAACAGCATAGTTTCATCAAAAAATTAAAATAGAGATACCGTATGATCCACTACTGGAAATTCACCCAAAGAAAACGAAAACACTAGTTGGAAAAGATAGGTGTACCTCTGTGTTCATGGCAGCATTATTTACAGTCGCCAAGATATGGAAGTGATCTAAGTGTCCATCAATAGATGGTTGGATAAAAAGATACAGTACATACACACAAAGGAATATTACTTGGCCATAAAAAGTCATCTTGTGGGGCGCCTGGGTGGCTCAGTGGGTTAAAGCCTCTGCCTTCAGCTCCGGTTATGATCCCAGGGTCCTGGGATCGAGCCCCGCATCGGGCTCTCTGCTCAGCGGGGAGCCTGCTTCCTCCTCTCTCTCTGCCTGCCTCTCTGCCTACTTGTGATCTGTCTGTCAAATAAATAAATAAAATCTTTTTTAAAAAAAGTCATCTTGTTATTTACGACATGGATGGACTTAGGGTATCATGTGAGGTGAAATACTCAGACAAAGAAGGGCAAATACCATGAGATTTCACTTATATGCAGAATCTGAAAAAAAAAAAAAAAACCAAAAAACAACAAAACCAGAAATAGACTTGTAAATGCAGAGAACAAACTGGTGGTTGCCACAGGGGAAAGGGGTATGGGGGATGGGGGAAATAGTTGATGGGAATTAAGAAATCCAAACTTTCAGTTATGAAATAAGTAAGTCACAGAGATGAAGAGCATAGCATAGGAAACACAGTTAATATATATTATAATAGCATCATATGGAGGCTGACGGTAACTATACTTGTTGTGGTGAACACAACATAGTGTACAGAATTGTTGAATGACTGTGTTGTGCATCTGAAACTAATATGACATTGTCTTTCAACTATACTTCAATAATATCTTTTTTTAAATGTGTGTTGCAGTTGGAGAGGGTGGAACTAAGAGTTGTGGTAGTTATGGGCATAACGGCAGGTGAGGTCATGGGAGTGGATACAGTTAGGCAGGGAGCAGGCTCAGAGTGGGAAGGGAGAGCGTGGAAAATGGCTCCTGGGCATGCTGGCCTTTATAGGGGCAGAGGAGAGATGGCAGCTGGAAGATGTTTTTTCTGTTTCTCAAAGGCATCAAGATTGAAGCATGATTTGCCCTGCACCCTGCGGAGCTAACAGCTGGCACACAGGGTCCAGGGCTCTGAGAAAACCCATATGCTTCTGCCAAGGGGGTCCTGCTGTGGCCCATGACTGGATCTATCCTTAGAGCCAGGTGCCTGAGTCCTGGAGACTGAATTTCCAAATAGGGAGAGCTCTAGGGAAGCATTTTTCTCTGGGTTCTCGGGCCAGGGAAGCTCAGCTTAGGAGGCATTTAGTGTGTCAGAGATTCTTTCAGTCAGCCTGGTCCTATCTTCATCAGTCTGTCCCCTGGGCCCCCTGAGTCAGGGAATGTCTCCTGGGGATTTGACAGTTGCCTCATTTGTCTGTTCCCCACTGTGGGTCTTTGTCTCTGAGTGAATTTTAGCATCTCCTGGAGGAAAGTAAACCAGATGATGCCAAATCCCCCATCCTGGAGGACTCTAGGTTTCTCTTCATAACCAATTTGATTGACTTGATAGAAGGTTAGTATGAATATTCATGTTTGGGCATAAAAAATTCTAATGAGCTTATAGGATGCTTGCTCATACTCTGCTGGGAATGTTACACTAGCTTTCTAAAATTAAAAAAAAATCTTAATTCTGAAACTCCTCTGGCCCCAGCGGTTTTGGATATGGGATTACTATACTGTACATGTAGCTGCTGATGAATGACTCAGGTCTTTAACAGCCTGGTTGTCTGTGGCCTCTTCCTTCAGCCACATGGAACCTGCTGGTCCAAGACCCACATCTGCTTGCTGAGGAACATGCAGTGCAGTGAGTGGGGGGAGAGTTCAAGCTCATATGAGATTCCCAGGTTTAACGGGAAGGCGGCCCTTCCCTGGGGGTAGTCAGCCCGGTCCCTGTGCACCTTGATCCTTGACGGACTGGGACCTGCTGCAATGACAGGAGCTGGTAGCAGGTGTCCTTCTAACAGCTCTTGCCTTGGTGAGTCCTGGAAGAACCGAGAGGGGACAGCCAGGTGTCTGAGGCTAGGGCTTATAGAAGAGATTGCAAATTCCACCCCCTCCCACACAGTGGAGGGGCTGAGAGGATATCAAAGGGCTAGTTCTCAGGGATGCTGAGGGGGCTAGTTCTCAGGGAGCCTCTTTACTGTATCACTGATAGCCCTGGAAGCATCTCCTGAGTTGTCTTCAGGTCACTCTCTGCCTACCTTGGTGCAGCTCTGTTTGCTTGAAGGTACAAAGCTTGTCTTAGTAGCGTATGTAAACATCTCTAGCCTGTTCTCTATGGGGTTGGTGAGAGCAGCCTGTAAAACCAGACCCTTTCCTTTCTGCTGTGCACACTGCCCCACTGCCCAGAACAGTGGACCATGCCAGCCAAGGGTTGGGAATGCTGAGCGGCCTTTTGAGGGCTCTGGGATGCATCATACACAAATCGTTATCAAGTGTTTTCTCTGCTGCAGAGGTTGGAGAAGTAATGTTCAATTGTGGAAGATAAGAATCTATGTTTGCCTTTAAATAAAAAAGTCCCAAAACTGTGTTATTGAAATTTACTTTGGCAGCTTGAGGAATGTGAATGTTTGGGCCTCGGATATTTAAGGAGCTTAGTTGGCTCAAGGAATCTGAGAAGGATGTGGTCTGGGGATTTGGTCCCCAGGCCTGCTCTTGGAGGGACCCCACTGTATGATGCTTTGTGGAGGCAAACTCAGGTTGCTTCTTTCAAAAGCATTTGTTGACGGAAAAGAGTGCTCTCGTGTCTGCCTGAAATCCTTGATGTTAAAATACAAGTTTATCTTTTGAACAAGCAGATGATGACCGCTTTATAACTCAGAAATATCAGTGACTTATAACTCACAAGTCTGTAAGATCAAGTTCTATAAATCGGTTGTGTCTCAAGCATCCTCGCTGTGCCCTGTAGTCCTGTGATAGCAGGGGAGAAAAGGCGTTCAGCAGGGATCGGTAGACATTGGGAATATATCTGGCTTTGAGGAGGCCGTGGGCTTTATCAGTGTTGTTTGGGTGCTGCGTAGTGTTCCTTCTGGAAGGACCATCCACTTTTCTTAGCAGTAGATACAGGCTCTATAAAAAGGGGACTTAATCATTTCCCAAGAAGTGGGTTTTGCAGTGCTAGGAGTTTGGTAGAGGCATGGCATCCGCTGAACATTCTCCTGCCTGACTCCTCATTACACACACACACACACACACACACACACACACATTTATACTCACACACTCCCCCCTTTTGTTGCCTGATCTAGTTAGGCAAACTCCATCTCAGCACTTAGTTCCTGGAGTGGCTCTGTGCCAAGGCAAGGAGAATTTGGTTCTTTCCCCTCCAGATTGCAGTGAGAGAGGAACCAGTAATTTTTTAATGCAGGTCAGAACATTTACACTCCCCATATTCACTTACTGTTTCTAGCTGAGAGAGGAGAAAGTATATTTTCTTCCTGATTACTAGCTTGTCCAGGCAGTTTATTTGTCTCCTGACTCAGATGGCTCTAGACAGGCATTTTATTTAAAGCTGAACTGGGGTATCACACTGGAAATTCAGGAGGGCTGTGGTTAAATAGACGCTCATTCCCCTCACATTTTGTTAAGTTCTTGGGACTAAAATTTCATGTTTGATGAGAGAAGACAGGGGGCAGTCATCAGCATCTCAGGGGCCTTCCCCTGTGATTAGGTCGTCTCGCTATCTTTAGTAGCCTTTACCTTCACAGGGAGTTTCTTTTGCTCCAGTGGATTCTGCTTCTGCCTCACTGGATCCCCTGCAAGTTCCAGAAGAGTTAGAGGAGCAGGAGCTTCCTGCCCACTGTACTAGTGTTATACTTGATACATAGATACAGGTTGTATGGTTTATCCTTGGTTGCACAGTGGTCCATTTATGGCCATTCTTGGAATCTGAATTTCAAGACTTTCAGAAGTCTTGGTTTCTTTCTTTCCCTTCCTTCCTTCCTTCTTCCCTTCTTTCTTTCCTTCCTCTCTCTCTCTTTCTTTCTTGGTTTTATTTATTTTTCAGAGAGAGAGAGAGATCACAAGCAGGGGGAGTGCCAGGCCGCAGGAGAAGCAGGCTCCCCGCTGAGCAGAGAGGCAGATGTGGGACTCAATCCCAGGACCCTGGGATCATGACCTAAGCAAAAGGCAGGTGCTTAACTGACTGAGCCACCAGGTGCCCCAGATGTCTTGGTTTCTCCTTTTCTCTGTGCCATGTGGTCACCCAGATGGTTTGGGCAGGGGTATTTCAGGCCAAGTCACTAGGTATAGGACACAAGAAAAAGTGAGTGGGCGTTCTTATCCAACAGCCCTCCTGGGGTTAGTTAAAGCGGAGGGAATTTCTAAAATATCTAGGAAGGAATTTCAATCATAGTACATTTAAATAGTACTTACTGTGAGGTTGTAGGAAACTTTTTCCTGTTAACTAGGAGTTTCTGTGAATTCATTTGGAAAGAGTTTTATGGAATATGGGAACATTTTAAATTGGTCTTTAAATAGAATGTCACATAAAGACTAGTAGAACTTAGACACTGTTAATCAAATAAAAATAATTTTTACTTTTACTATTTTATTAGCATGTAATATTTGAAGTCTCTACTTCTCACTGGCTCCAATCCACCCGCCCCCAATCATACATGTGCAGGGTGATATTCTAAAGTATATTACAATCAAATCATTATGTTATATACCTTAAAATAATATAATTTTATATGCCAATCATATCTCAATAAAACTGGGGGGGAGGGAAAAAGGTTTATTACAAATTTGTTAGTAGAAATTAAAATCAAACCAAAATAATTTTAAAAATTTAAGTAAGTCCCCTTCATTCTCTAACCATGCATCTAGCTGCTCACCACATATCTGTATTCACTATATACGAGGGTGTCTGCAGCAGGATTCCCAGCCCTGTACTCTAAGGCCCACGCTAGGAAATCTCTTGGGATTTCAGTACATACGTGGTTTCCAAAATGAACCACACATCCTAGAATTTATGTTATTAATTTATTTAACTGCTTATTGCAATTACTGTTACACCTTCTGCTATGGGTGTAGGAATAGTTCAGCACCAGCTGGGCCAAGCACATGCCGGATGGGGATAAAAGGGGAGTGCCCTGCTCTTTCCCCACTGCTTCAGGAGCCAGTGCCTTATGCAAGGATAAAATCTGAAATGGTAACTATTGTAGTCTTTATCACATGTACCAGTAGCCAAGAGACCCTGTTTACCACACTGTCTCCACCAGTTACTACTGAGCATTTGTTAAAGGTGTTAAAAAATTCAGTGTATGTAATGTGGAATTCAGTAACATTTTGTAACGAAGTTCTGCAAGAACTACCATCACCAGGTGTCTTAGGTCTGGGATAAATTCTTTTGTGCAACAGGACCCATTGCCCATTGCTGGGTTTGTTTCCCTTTACCATTGCCCTGGGCACTGACCACCTGCTTTCTGCCACTACCTGCATTTGTTTGCTATGGTTGCTGTAACAAATCATTACAAATGGGATGCCTTAAAGCAATATAAATCTATCTCTTGGCTATTCTAGAGGCCAGAAATCTGAATTCAGTCTGGCTGGACCAAAGTCAAAGTGTTGGCAAGACTGGTTTCTTCTGGAGGCTCTAGGGTAGAATCTCTTTCTTTGCCTTTTCCAACTTCCAGAGGCTGCCTACATCCCTTGGTTCATGGTTGACCTTCCTCTTCTTCGAACTCCTCTCTCTGTTACACTATTTCAGTCCTCACCATGCCTTCTGTCTGATTCCTTGTGTCTCTCTTATAAGGAACCTATGGTTACATCTGACCCACCTGGATAATCCAGGATAGTCTTCCTATATCCAGATCCTTAACTTGATCACACCTGCAAAGTCCTCTTTACCAAGTAAGTTAACCTTCATGAGTTTCAGAGACAAGGGCATGGTCATCTCTGGAGGAGCCATTATTTATTCTGGAATAGCACAATAAGGTAACAACCGTGATCAAACAGAACACCCTTTCTGTGGCACCACTGTGATAGATTCTTCCTAAAGAGCTTTGATTATAAAATGGCAAATTGGATATGCCACTAGCACCATTAAAATGAGTACCAGCCTGTAAAAAGAAATGGTACTTGAATTTCTAGAAGTATACATGTAAGGTTTGTCATCTTGAAGGTATTTAGAAAGTCATATACGAGAAAGCAACAGCTTTGCCTGCTCAGCTCAGTTCCCCATTTCTTTGGGAACAAAGCTCTCCCATGCCACTCTAAATCTGTGCCATCCTTGTGGGGTTCACACTACATCTGAGATCTTGGGTCAGCATGTGACCAGGGCTGGCCAGTCAGTATGGTCCATCTCCCCATGCAGAGAAATTCCAGAGTTTCTGTTGGAACTGTGAGGAAGGAAAACCATTTCTTTTTTTAAAAAATTTTATTATGTTAGTCACCATACAGTACATCATTAGTTTTTGATGTAGTGTTCCATGATTCATTGTTTGTGTATAACACCCAGTGCTCCATGCAATATGTGCCCTCCTTGATACCCATCACAAGGCTCACACATTATCCCGTCTACCTCCCTTCTAAAACCCTCAGTTTGTTTCCTGGAGTCTCTAGTCTCTCATGGCTCATCTCCCCCTCCAATTTCTTCCCCTTCATTTTCTCCTTCCTTCTCCCAGTGTCCTCCATGCTATTCCTTATGTTCCACAAATAAGTGAAACCATATGATAACTGACTTTCTTTACTTGACTTATTTCACTCAGCATAATCTCCTCCAGTCCCATCCATGTTGATGTAAAAGTTGGGTATTCATCCTTTCTGATGGCTGCGTAATATTCCATTGTATATGTGGACCACATCTTCTTTACCCATTCGTCTGTTGAAGGATGTCCATAGTTTGGCTATTGTGGACATTGCTGCTATGAATACTGGAGTACATATGGCCCCTCTTTTCACTACATCTGTATACTCAGTAGTGCAATTCCTGGGTCATAGGGTAGTTCTGTTTTTAATTTTTTGAGGGACCTCCATACTGTTTTCCAAAGTGGCTGTACCAACTTGCATTCCCACCAACAGTGTAAGAGGGTTCCCCTTTCTCCACAACTTCTCCAATGTTTGTTGTTTCTTTCCTTGTCAATTTTTGCCTTCTAACTGGTATAAGGTTGAAAAACATTATTTCCTTTGCTGTTGTGGAAGTGTCAGAACATTGGGCAGAGCTCCTTGTGGCCCTCTTGCCACCACCAGTGAGAGCCAAGTAGCAAGGAAAGCCAACTCCAAGGAAAGCAGAGCTGCCTGTTGGATGATATGGTTTTGAGACAACCCACTGCCACATATTTTTAAGGCCCTGAATCCAGGAGTTCTTGAAGCTAACATATCTGTGTACTTTCCAGTTATAGGAACTTAATTTTGCTTTTTTTTTAACTCAACTTATGTTGGGAGACAGCTTTCTAGGGTTCTTTTGTGTTTGTGCATATCTTTTGACTCTCTTTCAGAGCATATTTCCAAGAATATTTGTATAACAAATATCTCTAGAAGATGGAAACTGTTACCTTTCTCCAAAGTAAAGGGTATTTGTTTACCGTTCAGTATAATAAAGATAATATAACAACGCAGTATAATAAAGATAATGTACTTCTCTGGGACAAAAGTCAGACTGGCTTACTGCTCATTATAAAATATTTGGATTTCCTAAGTCTGGGTTTATCTCCTATAATGACATACCTCACTGCCTATGCCGTATCACCTGGCCCTCTTTGCATTGCATTGTGGGATAAGGGGCTCAGGGAAATGGTACAATGCTCTGGCTACTGTTATTGCTGTGAGTAATAAAGTCCTTCAGCTGTGACCCAAGAGTCTTGTGTCTTCTGTCAGCATCCTGAAATTGTGACAGGCTGATTTGTTATTTACGAGTAGGGTAAAATCTCCGACCCTTCACAGTCTGCCAATCCAGTCTGGTTGGGTTTCTGTTACTTGTAACCAAAGCAGCCTGATTAATGTAGATTAACCTAAAAAAATGTAGGTAGAACATACCAGTCTGACAGGTTCTTATTGGAAGGATACTTGAGGAGATTTTTTTATATTGAATCATTTTTTCACAGAACCATTTTTGGCCTCTGTTCTTCCTAATAAACTTTGAAAATTTGTATGCCCTGTTATGCTTTTTAATGTGGGCATCTAAATTCTTCTATTAGAAGTTTAAATAAATATAAAAGATCTCATTTTTTTGATGTAATATGAATATCAATATTTAAAAATAAAACCGGTACCTTTAAATAATATATATTATAAATAATCTAGTGTTTTGCTATTCACCATCTACATTTAAAAACATATAAGAGCAAGTTCTTCTTTCACAGGGATATATCCTTGATCTCTTTTGTATTTCATTTCTCCCACAGAATTTTGTCTTGTTTAAAAGTTCTTCCTTTTTCTTTTTTTTTTAAATATTTTTTATTTATTTGACAGAGAGAAATCACAACTAGGCAGAGAGGCAGGCAGAGGGAGAGGAGGAAGAGGAGGAAGCAGGGAGCTGAGCAGAGAGCCCAATGTGGGGCTCGATTCCAGAACCCTGCAATCATGACCTGAGCCAAAGGCAGAGGCTTTAACCCACTGAGCCACCCAGGCGCCCCAAGTTCTTCCTTTTTCAACTATCTTACTTCTCTGTAGCATTGTTGTGTTGTTTGCTTTTTGATTAATATAAGGCTAGCAACGTAAACATTTCTCCTAGATTAAGTCATTATTACAGTTATGATTAGTGCATAACACAAAGTACAAAAATGATAACAATGATAAGTAATTATTAAACCTAAAACGTAAAATTTATTAGAAATGCATTTTTCTTGAGGTGGATAATGTAAGAATTTGTGGTTATTTGAGTAAAGGAATTGTGTAATTATCCCTTTATTTTGTCCCTCTTTTTTCAAGCTTTTGATTAAAATATAACATAGCCCAGAAACCTACATATCATAAGAATTTTCTCTAAGTGAACACACATGTGTAACTGGTGCCTAAATGTCCCTTCTTATGACTCTACCTATTACTACCTGCCCTAGGTGACCACTATTCTGACTTCTAAATGTACATCTTTTGTTATAGAGCTTGTTTCTTTTCTAAATGTGTATATAAATAGAATCACATACTATGTATTCTTTTTTTTTTTTGAAGTCTTTTATTTATTTATTTATTTTACTTTTTTATTAACACATAATGTATTATTTGCTTTAGGATACAGGTCTGTGAATCATCAGTCTTACATAATTCACAACACCCACCATAGCACATACCCTCCCCAATGTCCATCACCCAGCCACCCTACCCCTCTCCCTGACTCCCCCCCAGCAACCCTCAATTCGTTTCCTGAGATTGAGAGTCTCTTATGGTTTGTCTCCCTCCCCGGTACCATCTTGTTTCATTTTTCCCTCCTTGCCCCCCACCCTGCCTCGCAAATTCCTCATATCAGAGAGATCATACGATAACTGTCTTTCTCTAATTGACTTATTTTGCTTAGATAATACCCTCTAGTTCCATCCACATTGTTGCAAAAATGACAAGATTTTGTGGTTTTTTGATGGCTGCATAGTATTCCATTGTATATACATATACCACATCTTCTTTATCCATTCATCTCTTGATGGACATCTAGATTCTTTCCATAGTTTGGCTATTGTGGACATTGTGCTATGAACATTCGGTGCACGTGTCCCTTCAGATCACTACGTTTGTATCTTTAGCTTAAATACCCAGTAGTGTGATTGCTGGATAGCTTTTTTTTCAATTTTTTGAGGAGCCTCTATATTGTTTTCCAGACATACTATGTATTCTTTTGTGTCAAACTTCTTTTGCTCAATATCATGTTGAGAGATTCATCCATGTTTTTGAATGTGGTTATAGATTTTTCCTGCTTAGTACTGTAACATATGCTTTGTGAACATGTTACAATTCATTTCTCTGTTCCATTGTTGATGAACATAGCAGCTCTTAGCTCCTCTGAGCAGATTGATGACCTGTTGTGAAACTACGTACGCATTTTTGTTGGGTGTACACCTGAGAATGGGATTGATGTATCACACACTGTACATACATTCTGCTTTCTTAGACACCACCAAACAGTTTCACAGAATGTTTTACCAATTCCCTTAAGGATTTTGCACCCTGGAACAATATCCTGAGGTAACATAAGGATAGGGGAAAAGCTTACCTTTCCTTTGTAAGGTGGGATAAAGGATATGAGAGAAGAAGGAAAAAGGAGAACCTTAACCTTAGGTTAATTTTTGGAGAAGAGTGTGTGTGTGTGTAGTTATTCTATTTGTATAATTATAACTATTGTTTTATATACATACATATGCAGAATCAATCTGGAAATTAATTCTTTTTCTTAATATTTTATTTATTTATTTGATAGAGGGAGTGGGAGAGGGAGAAGCAGGCTTCCTGCAGAGCAGGGAGACCAATGTGGGACTCACAGTCCTGGGACCCAGGACCCTGGGATCATGACCTGAGCCAAAGGCAGACACTTAACAACTGAGCTACCCAGGTGCCCTGGAAATCAATTCTTCTAAGCTTATCCATGTTGCTTATACTTGGGGAAGTTGTGTTGTAACCCTAGTGGTATGCATAACTCAGTGTGACGAGTAGTGCCATGTAGGGGGGAAGGTCATTGTTCCATGTCCCACTTTATAGTCTTTATTCCTGCCCGAAGGAAAGGAGTGTTGATCTGGACTGGACCCTGGTTGGTGGGGTTAGCATGTATCATTTAGCCACTGCTGGGAGCAAACCACCACAAAATGTAATAGTTTAAAAGAAGAAGTACTGTTTAGCTCATGAATCTCTGTCAGTTTGGGGACTGGCTGGTGTCAGATAGCGTCAGGCCTATGTGTGTGGGTCAGCCATGGGTTGGCTTTAGCAGGGCTTTCACAATTCTGTGGCCTTGGCTGGGATGAACTGATGGAGCCCCCTGCTCTGTGTTGGTGTCTTATCCTCCAGCAGACTGGTCCAGGCTCGTTCACATGGCAGTCCTCACAGTTCAAGAGGGAGCAGAAAGTGTGTAAGGACTTTCAGGCTTGGGCTCGGAACTGGCACACTATCACTTCTGCATTCTTTTGACCAAAGCATGTCATAAAGCTAGTCGAAGTTCATGGGAGGGGCAACAGACTCCATCTCCTGGTGGGAGGAGCTGTACTCTTGTTTTGTGAAGGTGCTGATACAGGAATATCATGGAGTGTGACTATTTTTGCAGTCTGTCTCAGTTGTGTATTCAGAGGGGACAGAGAACCGGCACAATAGGGTGACTGTTGAGATGATTCCCTGAGACTGGAGAGGTAACACTGTGGTCCCATTTTGCCATCTCTTCCCTTGGCCTCTTCTCTTGTAGCTATTTCTCCCCTGCTTTTTTCCCCCTTCAGAAGCTTCCTCTGCCCCCCCACCCACCTGTGAGGTAGCTCCTATATTTTTGTTGTTTTGGCTGGTGAAGGCCAGGAGAGGGTCTGGGGCTAAGGCCTAGGCTAGCTCTACCTTGCAGTGAAGTAATCACAAACACCCTTACACGTGTGTGTGTGTGTGTACGTGTATGTGTGATATCCATACTGTGAAAATCTGGAACACTGGGACTTTCAGGCTGGTCTAACCTAAAGGAGCTTCCGTGTGGTCCAGCCTGGCCATGTGGAGCTCTGCACAGGGTGTGGGGCCAGAGCCCAGCTAACAAGCAGGTATTTCTTTGCTTTAAGTAGATGTCTATGCTGCTTGGCATTTAGATTTTCCTCAGGTCTCTGGCTAAATATTGCACAAAGCCCGTTAGTAGCATCTGCTGTTCATTGTTAATCAGTGTTCACTTTGCCAGCGTAGTTGACCTGCTTGGCAGTCCTGTGAGGTAGTTTAGCGGAAGTTACCACAGTGTTACCCAGAGCTCTGAGGCTCAGAGAGGCTAGGAAACCTGTTCATTGTTACACAGCCAGTAAGCAGAGAGACCATGCGAGTCCCAGGCCTTTTGAGTCCAGGTCCCACTTTCTTTATGTTATACTCTACTCTGGCCTCTTTCCCTGTGAGGCCTGCATCAAGACAGGCGAGTACTGCTTTCACCACAGAACATCTCTGGAGGCCATTGTCGGAGACGCAGTCGGTGGTGCCCGGCTCTTTGTTCTGTTCCTGGTACTTATCCTAGGGGGTCGGAGGGAGATGACAGGAATCAGACTTCCAGGTTCTCTGGCTGATAGGCCAGCCCATGGCCATAGGTGGGTTGGCCGCTAACTGGTCTGCACCCGCAAACAACTGTTTGCTCGGTTGCTGCAGGGCTTTTGCTACGGCTTTCCCTCTGGTAGGCTTACTCAGGTATTGCATTAGCTTGCTCATGAGCCCCTGTCTAGTATTAATCACCCTCACTCAGGCCAGGAGAGCAGGGAAAGATCATTTTATTTGGGTGAGCTGTCTGAATTAACCAGAGAAAACGACCTCGGGATGGTGGTCATGAGAGCCAAAGGCCTTGCGCCCCGCTGAAAACGAAGGCCCAGACAGCAACGTGAGTGGCCTGTAGCTCTTCTGTTTGCAGTAAAGATCAGAAAGCAGAATCCAAAATCCAGAGGGACTGACTCGCCTCAGGAATTCTGTCCAGCACTCTAGTTACCTCTCTTGAGTGTAATTAAGGCCATCAAGTAGTTCAATGAATATCAGTGAATGAGAATGAAAACCACAGAGAAAAACTATTTATTGTCTTGAAATAAAGACAGAAACAAAAATGAATCCTGTTTGTGAGTGCCTTGTTAAGTACGTCTCAGTACTTAGTATTGACTCAGTATTGACCTTAAAGGGTCAGAGGTCGGTGTCCGCAGGCATTTGAGTCTCCCCGGGGCCATTTTTCCCTCAACCAACTTCCAGTCCTGCCAGCAGCCATCCTGTTCACATCCCCTCTTGCTGAGTATTCTTTGCAAGGGAAACCTCCTAAGAGAGTAAGATCTGGCGAAGGGGGTACTGTGGTTGAGTTGTGTCCCCCCAGAAGATATGATGAAGTCCTAAATCCAGTATCTCAAAATGTGACTTTATTTGGAAATAGGGTCTTTACAGAGAGAATCACATTAAAATGAGACTGCTGGGGTGCTCTAATCCATATGACTGGCGTCCTTGTAAAATGGGGAGATTTAGGCACAGAGACAGACATGCAGAGGGAAGATGTTCTGAAGCCATGGGGAAAGGAGGGCCGCAAGAAGACATGTGAAACCTGGAAGCACCAGAAGTGGCAAGTGGCAGGGAGGGGACCTCCTCTGGGAGCCCCTGAGGAAGTATGGCCCTGCCAACACCTTGCCTTCAGACTTCTGGCCTCCAGAAGGATGACAGATTTCTGCTCAAGCCATTCCGTTTATGGTACTTTCTTATGGCCGCCCTGGGAAACTCATACAGGTTGTGTGGTGCAGGATAAGGCATCAAGATGGGTTGGCAGTGACTTCTTCCCCACTTAGAGAAACAGAGCGGTTCAGAGCATGAGTCTAGAACTGGAAGGTCAGAACACTCTCTTTAAGTTAAGTCCATGCCTAATATTCATCTTTTCCTGTGGCCTCCTCTAACCCATGACATTGGTTATGCAGGCAGCAGCAGATAGAAATAGCTGATCTGGAATTATATGTCTCTCATGTTGGGCTGGCACACCAAGGCTGCTTGCGAAGTCAAGTAGGACTGACCCCCACTTGGAAGTGGCCCAGCATCCAGCCTACCCGAAGCTTGAAGCCTCTCTCCCTGATGCAGGTCTGAGCAGCATGATGGCAGCAGCCCCTTGCTCCCCTCTGTTCTTTCCTGGATATCTGGGTATTGTCACACTCCAGCTGCTACCAGCTCTTGCCCAGAGAAAGAGGCAGTTACTAATTTTAGACCATGGATGTCTCTAGGCAGCATGTCTCAGGAATTTTCTTTATTCTTCTGGTGGCATTTTCTTGTGACCTTGAAGGTGAGAAACTGAGAAGATTCACCTTCTATCAGTAACGTAAAAGGGGAAATCTAATATTTTATTTTATTTATTTGACAGAGACCACAAATAGGCAGAGAGGCAGGCAGAGAGAGAGAGGGAAGCGGGCTCCCTGCCAAGCAGAGAGCCCGATGCGGGACTCGATCCCAGCACCCTGAGATCACGACCCGAGCCGAAGGCAGCAGCTTAACCCACTGAGCCACCCAGGTGCCCTAATATTTTATTTTAAAGGTGATTGTCTTGCTGTGCTGTTAGAAGTCTTTAAGGCACTAGGAGTATGTACCAAAGGGAGTTACCTAAGACCTGTGGCTTTTTTTTTTTTTAAAGATTTTTATTTATTTATTTGACAGAGAGATCACAAGTAGATAGAGAGGCAGGCAGAGAGAGAGAGAGAGAGAGAGAGAGGGAAGCAGGCTCCCTGCTGAGCAGAGAGCCCAATGCGGGACTCGATCCCAGGACCCCGAGATCATGACCTGAGCCGAAGGCAGCGGCTTAACCTGCTGAGCCACCCAGGCGCCCCAGACCTGTGGCTTTTGGAGAGAGAAGGAAACAGACAGCTGAGGGCTGAGGCAGGGGATAGAACACTGTTCCAGAGAACATTAGAGAGATGTATCTGGCTGCTGTGGGGAGGCCAAGCCACCCAGTGTATGACAGAGAAACGAGGTTTGTTTGATTTCCCTTTCCCCAGTTGTCTCTTGACATATTGGGTAGAAGGAACGATTTTCATAGTCTTTGTTCCATGTTGAGTCTCCCAAGTGAAAAGGTCTTTGAGCACATTTGTTGTAATGTACAAGAGCGGATCATTTGCATTCTGAGGGTTACCAGTCACACAAAATCAAAAATATGTCAAATAGCATATTGGGCGCTGTTGCGTGCTGACTTTCAAAGGACAAGTAGCCTATCAGTGGTCACATAAGCCCATCTTGGGAGCCATGCCTTTCCTAGGAAAGTCACTGTTTTTTACTAAGCTAGAAGAAACCAGGTAACTTTTAACATAAAAAAAAAAAATTGCTTCTAGTCCTGTCTTAACATTCTATTCATGTCCACATTTACCTATCCCTTACTTTTCTAATATTGGAAGCTTGCTTCTTGATTACTTTTTTCACTTCATGGTTGCCCCAACCAGATTGCTGGAGGGTTGGGTCATACCTTTTGCATTGTATAAAAAATTGCTATCATCAGTGAAGATTTTACTAAAAGAAGCAAAAGTACAGAGTAAGGAAATAAGAAATTGGGAAGCTTCTCAGCTTACCTGATTCAGGAGAAAGAGACACAGTGGTCAGGTGAGCATGGGTGAGACTAAACTCTTTTTTTATAGAGAAAATTGCTTGAAGGAGAGGGCCACCCTGTATCCTGCCAGCCGTTATACTGAGTGCTTAGGATACAGTGATAAGCAAACATGGCAAAATGTGCCACAGTGTTTTGGGACATAGCACTTTGATAAGTGCTTTGGGAACAAAAAGGTGAATGCTTAACTTTAACTTCTGCGTGAGAAGGTGACATCAGAGGTGCGCTTAAAGGATGAGTAAGTATGAGACTTGAGGGATCAGTACAGCATGCACCATGAAGCCATAAAATTGCACGTTGAAGAAACTGTAAGCATCTCGGGATTGTGATAGGAAAGAAGCAAGACGTGCTGTTGGTGAATGGGCTGATTGCAGCAGAGGCGTCCAGAAAGTTTTGAAGACCATACTGTCATGCTGCAGAGTGTGGGCTTCATTCTGAGTAGGCTGGGGGAGGGGTGCATCACAGAAAGATTTTTGCAAGACAGTAACATGCTTCTGAGTTTGGAAAGATCTGTGTGGAGGTAATGTGGAAGCAGATTTGTAGAGGAGAGGTACTTAGAGCAGAGAGGCCAGTCAGGAGGCTCTGTGAAGTATGACAAGGGATGCTGACAAAGGACAGGAGAAGAAGTCTTCAGGATTACCTATGTCTTCACAGTTTGTATAGTTTAATGGTTTTGGTACCTGAGAAGAACAAAAATACTTGAGGTTTATCTGCTGTTTTTATAGATCAGTTAGATTAATTTCAGAATTTTGAACAAAAATTGACCACTACAGACGTCATTGTTTCCTTATCTTTGCCTCGGAATTTGAGGGACTATGCAAATGTGTCAAAGAACGTGCCGGGCAGAGAGGTGGTCTTTGTGGAGATAAGCAGCTTGCTCAGTAGACTGCTTGTATTAATACTTTTCCCAAGGCCAGTTCATCCTGGAAGGATCAAGGGTCATATGTTGTAGTTTCTTGTTCTGTGTGGGTATTTTTCGGATTTGTCTTTTGTTTCTTAGACATAGTAAGTATAGTTGCTTTATAATCTGTGCTTGATATTTTCAATATATTAAATCTTTATTTACGTCTATTGTCTTCTTTTCGTGCTGGGTCTTACCCATAGCACCTCTTTCCTTGTAGGCTTGATTATCTTTGACTCTGTGCTACTCATTGTCGTCTGTAATTATATGTGAGGTCGAGGCCTACCATGAAGGTACCTTCCTCCAGACAAAATTTGTGCTTGTATCTGATAGATACCAGATAGGACTGATTCATGGTTATATTCTCTTAGGGAGAGATTCACTTCCTTCTCCCCCTCCCTTGAAAGAAGGAGGCTGTGTTGACATCTAGTTCACCATTAACCTGTAGATGATTTGCTGCCTTTTTAGGTCCCAACCTAATGTGCGTTTGTGATTTGCCTATTAGACTCCCTACTTTAAGCAGGCCCTAGAACTTTTTTTCTGTTATCTTACCCCAAATATTGTAGCCCAGTCTGGAAAGACAAATATTCTCATGACAAAAACATTTTTAAGAGCTTCCTTTGTCTCCCCTGGTTCTTATTTTCTCTTAGATTTTGGCCAGGAAATTCCTTACTGTTGTACAGAACATTGCCAGCCTTTTGGAAAAAATTAAAATATTTATCTAGCAATTGCAGTTTTTTTTTATTCTGGTGAGAATTTTTTCCTTCCAATTCCAGGGAGAATTGGTCCAAATAACTTAACTGCCATTGCCAGAAAGAGAAGTCTTCCTTAGATTCTGTAGAAATCCTGATTTTCCTTTGAGTCAAATATCATTTGAAATGACAATATCCTTCAAATATAACCAGAAGGCATCATAAAATTCTTGAAAATGAATTCACATTGGATTCTAAGAGAAGGTAGATGTGTTTGAGGAATCCCCTAATTTCTGAAAGCTATGTTTAAGTGGTAGTGTAGAATGGTGTTAAAGAATTCTGAAGTCAAACACAATTGAGCCATTTATTATCTTCAGGACCATGGGCTAGATACTTATCCTAACACGCCACTTTTCACCTGTAATTTGAGAAAAACATGTACCTCATAGGAGACTGTGAAGATTTAAATAAGGTAATGAATATAAAACCTTAGACAGCCCTTTGTAATGGTAGTTTATTATTGGTAATATTGTTAACACTGTCCCACCCATGTAGCACTTTTTCTTCTGTCAAAAATAACTCGTGGATATTTAACATGCAGAAGAATGAAGTTGGATCCCTACCTCACATCTTATACCAAAATTAACTCAAAATGCATCAAGACCTAAGTGTAAAAACTAAAGCTGCAAAATTCTTCGGTGGGCAAATATTTATGACCATGGTTATCTAGTAGTTTCTTATATATGGCATCAAAAACACAAGTAACAAAAGGAAAAATAATAGATCAAGTGGACATCATTGAAATTAACTTTTTGTATGTGATTCAAAGGACATCATTAGGAAAGTAAAAATGCAACTAGGATGCGAAAAAACTTTGCAAACCATATATCTGATCATTTGTATCTGGAATACATGAAGAATTATTACAACTCAATAACAAAATGTCACATACAAATGACCAATAGGCGCATGAAAAGATATTCAACATCATTAGCCATCAGGAAAATGCAAATCAAAACCATAATGAGATATCACTTCACAACATGTAATAAGATTGCTGTGATAAGAATTGAGCAAACCCAAAATGAAAAATAAGTACTGATCAGAGAAATTTAAACACTCATGCGCTGCCAGTGGAACTATAACATAGAAAACAGACATTTTGGAATATAGTCTGGAACTTCTTCAAAAAGTTAAACAGAGTTACCCTGTGACCCAGGCTATATACCCTAGACATATACCCAAGAAAAATGAAAATATAAATCCACACAAAAACTTGTACATGAATGTTCATAGCAGCATTATTCATAATAATGAAAAGGTGGGAAGAGCCCATTTGTCCATCAACTGATGAATAGGTGAATAAGATGTGGTATAATCATCCAGTAGAGTATTATTAAGTAATAAGAAGGAATGAAGTACTGATATGTGCTACAATTTAAATGAGTGTGGAAAACATTATTGTAAGTGAAAGAAGCCAATCACAAAGGACAAAGTATTGTATGATTCCATTTCTGTGAAATGTCCAGAATAGGCAAATCTATAGAGATAAGAAGTATATTAGTGGTTGCTTTAAAGCTGGAAGGGATGGGAGTTTAGAGGATCATGGCTAATGTTCAAGGGGTTCCTTTCTTGGGGAAGGACTGATACAATAATCTAAAATTGGTGATGGTTGCACAACTCTGATTATGAAAGCCGTTGAATCATGTACTTTGCTTGGGTTAATTGTATAGTATATCTCAATAAATTTGTTTAAAATTAGTTTGAGGTTACTGTTACGCTGAAAAAATAAATAAATTTAAATACTGAAAAAAAATTAGTTTGAGGTTAAAGGATAATTGGTCTGGCATACTTATTTTATTTTCTCCTCAATCCATCTGACTGTTCATCTGTCCATTCATTTATCTACCTGACCTTCCTTCTTTCAGTTTACTCTTCATTCCACCCTCCCATAACATTCCATTTCACCTTTCCTTTTTTTTTTTTTAGATTTTATTTATTTATTTGTCAGAGAGAGAACGAAGAGTGCACATGTGCTCACAAGTAGACAGAGTGGCAGGCAGAGGGAGAAGCAGACTCCCCACTGAGCAAGGAGCTTGATTGAGGACTCAATCCCAGAACCCTGGGATAATGACCTGAGCTGAAGGCAGATTCTTAACCAACTGAACCACCCGGGAGTTCCTCCTTTTCTCCTTCCTACTTCACTCTGTAAATCCAAAAACTTTCAGTGGTCATCTGTCAAAGTCCAGGAACTAGGCTACTCCCTGCCTTTCATCATGCTAGTTTGTCATTTCTAGTGTCCTTAGGAGTTGCAACTGCCTAGCATAAGGTGGCTTCTCGAAGCTCTGCAGAGGAAATGCTCTTTATCAATCCATCCAGTAAATAGATTAATGCACACAGGTGGGAAATTTGTTAGGTAACCAGGGGTGTGCTGAATACTTCATAGCTGGAACACTTGGGCCACATCTCACCTCTGATGAGTCCTCAGAATGGTATGTAGCAAATTTTCTGGTTTTGTTTATTTGCTGTGACAACTCAATGTTAAATATGTATGACATTCTCTCTTGCCTCCTGTCCGAGGCTCAGTGCAGGTTGGATGCCTGGTAACTGCGTTTCTCATTATGAACACAATGTTGAATGATTTCAGGATTGACCTGGTCTAACAAAGCTCAGTTAATGAGATTGCTCTCCTTTGTGTCATCATTAATCAGTGTGATGTCAGCTCTTCTCTGGCCCAGACTCCAGTACAGTTTCCACAGTTGATGCTCGCGAGAATCACTTGAGAAACTTATTTAAAATGCAAAATCCTGAGTCCCTACCTCCAAGAGATTCTGATTCAGTAGGTCTAGGGTGGCACCCAGGAATCTGTATTGAATAAACACCCTTCATGAATCTGATGGAAATGCTCCTTTTATCACCCAGAGATCCTCTCCCATAATTGATCTGTCAGTGCCAGCATTACTTAACAACATGGGAAATTTCTGGTTTCCCTTCTAGTGCCCTCCTACTGCCAGTCTTCAAGCCTGGAGCTGTTGCACCATGGCTAGGAAGAGGCAAACCTTATTGTATGTGAGCCTCTCCCACTGAGTTTAGTTATAGAATCTATAATGTGCTCTGAGCTTCTTGAAGGAGACAAGGACCCAACCACTCTAGGTAACCTTCCTATGTCCAGTGATGAAGATAATCCAAACTGTAACATATCCAAGTAAACAGCATCTGGGTGTAGATGTGTATTATTAGAGATCAGATTTTTGCACCCTCTTCAATTTGCTTGATTTGATAGGGAAAACAACTTGAATTTTAGGAGACTAAGATGGAGGCGTCTTAGGAAGACAATGGCCAGGGCCAGTGGAGAGTAGAATAGGGGCAATGTTAGTTGTAGTGAAAACTCTTGTCTGAACACGGATAACTGAGTGCTGACTCCAGTAAGGTGAAGAGGAAGTTTTAAAATGCCTCTAGATCTCCATATACTTCAAAATGCTGTATGGATGCATGTTTTCCTTATGAAGACAATAAATCCATGAGAGCACCACATTACTCGCCACCGTCACCATCTCAATGCCTTTGTGGAAGCCCTCATTACACATGGGGCTGTATTTAAAAAAACCAAAAATAATTTAGGTGATATCAGCCATCTTTGTTATTGGGGATCCTGATGTCCAAGACATCATTGATGTACTCTACGCAAGGGAGGAGACTGAAACTAAGTTTCAGTTGAACAGGAGAGAGGAAATACCTAAGAAATGATGACAAACCCACTTAGCCAGGAAAGGGCAGAGCTGAAACTCTGAAACCATGTCATCCAATTCCTTTTTCAGTGCTAGGAAGACATGGGAGTTTCAGCTAAGAACCTGTCTGGAGTTGATAACTTAGGGATCCTACTTTGTTTTTCTTTAGGGTATGGATGATGGACCCACAAAACATTGGGTGAAAAGAGCTATATAAATGATCTGTCATTTATATGGACTCACTACCTCACCTTTTGTAAGGCATCACTGTAGCGATGCTAGTTGAAGTTGGAGATGCAGAGATGGAGTTGATCATGATTTAGCCCTGGAAAATGAATCATGTAAGGGCTTTGTGTAAGCCACCTGCCTGCAGAGTGCAGCTTTCCTGTTGTCCCTTGTTAGCTCCATTGATTTTTTGCACCAGACAGCTTTTTTGGAAGAGAAGAGGGAACATCTTATTCAATTTAGTGGACAGAATTTAAATACAACAGAGCTAATTGCAGAAGCACCTGGAGACATTAGACAGATGAACCAGTGGTGTTTAGAGCTCATACTATGGAGAAATTAATTTTTTTGTTTTTGAGATTTGGAGCTGAATATATAGACATTTTTGAAGAATTATTTGGGAATTCAGAGGCCTCTGGTTTGCTTTCTCTCTGATGCAAGACACCCTAGTATTTTTTGCAGAAGCCATAGGATTGTGGAAAGTTAGATTCAAAAAGATCCAGAGGAGAGATCCTGGCCTAAGTCTCCCATTTTGGAAAAAGACATTGAGGCTCAGAGAGGTAAATTACTTGCATCAGACCAGAACCAGAGGCCAGGTCTCTGGACTCTCAGTCCCATGCTCATTTCAAGAGGTCAGCATTTCCCACAATATTGCCAAAGTTTAATCATTAAAATAATATTCTTGAGAGAGTGAAATGTTTCATCTGAAAAGGGACCCTTGGCAAAATCAGTTTGAAACTTTTGCATAGCACGTCCTCTTTTGCAATTTTCCATAAAGTAAGGATATTTATTTAACTTTAATTCAGCATTTCCTAAACATTTAGCCCTGGAACATTTTTGGCTTAGAACAAGTTGTTCTAAGGTAGTAGGCAATATGAATCCAACAGACTTTGCTACTAGTAAGGCCTCTCCTTGTCACTTTCATTTGTCATCCATTGCCATACCCTCTGAGTGATCATCTGGATATAGACGTCCTCTAACATCTAACTGATTCCACGTGCCTGGGTTCTTGCTTATGCTGTCCTATTTAGTCCTCACAAAATTCTTTAGAAGGTTAGGAGGAAACAAAGAATCCAAGAGGTTAAATGACTTGTTCATGGTCACCTGGCTTAGCAAACAAGATATGCTTTCCCTCACACCTGGCTGCCTCTTTACCAGATTCTATCCTCATTATTATGGAGATAGTATCAGGTGTCACTGTTCTGTCTCTCTTACTTTTAACTTTTAAAGAGATTTTTAATATTTTTAAATAAAGAATAATTCAATTTATCTAAACTAAAAAAAAAAAACAAAACAAACCTACCATTTCTCTCACCACCACAATCCCCTCCCCCAGCAACCACCGGCCTGTTCTCTTTATATATAAGCTTTTTTTTTTTTTTAAGATTCCATGTATGAGAGCAATCATACAGTATATGCCTTTCTCTGTTGAACTTATTTCACTTAGCATAATGCCCTTGAGGTATACCCATGTTGTTGCAAATGACAAGAGTTCCTCCTTCTTTATGGGTGACTAATGTTCCATTGCACACACATGCACATATACCCTATAGATTTTTTTATATCCATTCATCCATCAGTGAACACATAGGTTGTCTCCGTATCTTGCCTATTGTAAATAATGCTGCAGTGAACATGGGAGTGTGTACCTCTTTTCCAGTTTTTTTTTCTTTTTTTTTTCTTCTTCAGGTCAGTACCCAGAAGTGGAACTGCTAGATCGTATAGTAGTTCTGTATTTAGTTTTTTGGGGAACTTCCATACTATTTTCCATGGTGGCTGCACCAATTTATATTCCCAATAATAGTGTACAGGAGTTCCCTTTCCTCCACACCCTTTCATTGTGGCTTTTTACAAAAGGTTTATTTACTTATTTACTTGCAAGAGAGAGAGAGAGAGAGAGAGAGAGAGGAAGAGAATCCCAAGCAGACTCCCTACTGAGTGGGACTCTCCTTGACCCCCGATCACGACCCTGTGATCATGACCTGAGCCAAAACCAAGAGTCAGACACTTAACTGACTGAGCCACCTGGATGCCCCTCTCATTGTGGCTTTGATTTGCATTTCCCTGATGATTAATGATATAGAGCGTCTTTTCATGCAACTCTTGGCCATCTGCATGTTTTCTTTGAAGAAACATCTACTCAGATCTTCTACCCATTTTTAAATTTGATTGCTTGGGGTTTTTTGCTATGAGTTGTATGAGTTCTTTATATATTTTGGATATTATCCCCTTATCAGATATATGACTTGCAAATATCTTCTCCCATTCAGTAGGATGCCTTTTCATTTTATTGATTTCCTTTCCTGTACAGAAGCTTTTTAGTTGAATGTAGTTTCTTTTGCTTATTTTTGCTGTTGATTTCAAATTTTAAAAATCATCATGAAGATCTACATCTTTATTGCCTATGTTGTCTTCTACAAGTTGTATGATTTCGAGTTTTATGTTGAAGTCTTTTTTTTTTTTAAAGATTTTATTTATTTATTTGACAGACAGAGATCACAAGTAGGCAGAGAGGCAGGCAGAGAGAGAGGGAGCAGGGTAGAAGCAGGCTCCCCGCTGAGCAGAGAGCCCGATGCGGGACTCGATCCCAGAACCCTGGGATCATGACCTGAGCCGAAGGCAGAGGCTTAACCCACTGAGCCACCCAGGCGCCCCTTATGTCGAAGTCTTTAATCCATTTCAAGTTGGTGTTTATGTATGGTGGAAGATAGTGGTCCAGTTTCACTCTTTTGCATGTGGCTGCTCAATTTTCCCAACACCATTTATTAAAGAGACTGCCCCTCCCCATTGTGTATTCTTGGCTACCTTGTCATAAATTAATTGATTTTATATGTTTGGGTTTCTTTCTCTTTTTTGACATGAATTGCATTTTTTATTGGCATTGATTTTTTGAGAGTTGATGATTGTTTAGAGTTGATTAGTGTTGATTTTTTGATATTTTGAGATTTCACGTTTTGAGAATTCCCTTTAATTGGATTATTTGTCTTTTTTTATCACTGAGTTGTAAAAGTTCTTTTTTTACCTGCATTTTTTTTTATTGTGTTACGTTACTCACCATACAGTAAATCATTAGTTTTTCATGCAGTGTTCCATGCTTCACTGTTGGCATGTAACACCCAGTACTCCATGCAATCTGTGCCCTCCGTAATACCCATGGGTATTAAAGTTATTTATAAATTCTGGATACTAGACTCCTATCAAATATATGATTCACAAATCTTTTTCTTCCATTCCATGAGTTGTTTTTCTCTTTCTTGATAGTGTCCATTGAAGAACAAAAGTTTTTCATCATAATGAAATCCAGTGTGTCTATTCTTTTTTTGTTGCCTGCACTTTAGGCATCATATCTAAGGACCCATTGCTTAATTGAAGGTTATGAAGATTTATGCCTATGCTTTCTTCTAAGAGTTTTACAGGGTTAGCTCTTACACTTAGGTATTTGATCCATTTAGTTAGTTTTTGTATGTGGTGTGAGGTAAGGGTTCAGATTCATTCTTTTGCAAGTTGAGAGCAGGTTTCCCAGACCATTGGTTGCATAGACTATTTTTTTCCCCAAGGCCTTGCCCTTGGCCATATATGTATGGGTTTATTTCTGCATTTTCAACTCTATTTCATTGATCTATTAGCCTGTCCTTAAGCGACTTGCAGTTTTAAAAGATCACTGTGGCTGCTCTGAGACTGGAATGGAAGGCAAGGGGTGGAACCAGGAACACCAGTCTGGAGACTCCTAGAGCTGGAGTAGTCCAGATATCCTGCTGACGTAGTTTAGAGTTATGCTAACAGACATAAAAAGTAGAAAGGTCTTGGGGCACCTGGCTGGCTTAGTCGGTGGAACATGAGATTCTTGATCCCAGTGTCCCGAGTTTGAGCCCATGTTGGGCGTGGAGCCTACTAGCCTGTGCCTCCTCCAGGCTCTGGTCAGTGATGGCCATGATCTGCTGCAGGACCTCAGCTGCGTCAGGCCTGGTAGAGGCCTGGGCATGGCAGGGAGTCCATGCTTGATGGGCCAGGTAAGAGCTAAGGTGGAGCCACTGGGCCTGGAGTGTTCACTGTGGGTTTATTTCTGGGCTCTCTTGTTAAAAAATGTTTAAATCAACCTTTTTAAAAAAGACTTTATTTATTTGTTTGACAGATAGAGATCACAAGTAGGCAGAGAGGCAGGCAGAGAGGGGAGGAAGCAGGCTCCTCACTGAGCAGAGAGCCTAATACGGGGCTTGAACCCATGACCCTGGGGTCATGACCCGAGCAGAAGGCAGAGGCTTTAACCCACTGAGCCACCCAGGTGCCCCTAAATCGACTTTATTTACGTATAACTTACATTTAATAAAATGTAACCCTTTTAAGTACTGTGTAATCATCAATGAATTTTGACAAGGATATATACCTCTGTAGTCACTGCCACCATCAAGATACAGAACAATTAGCCTGGTTGGGTTCAAACTGCCAAGTTCTGTGTTTCCATTCTCAGTTCATTCTTGCTTTCTCTGACATTCTCCTTATTCTCTCCCGCACAGAGGGGCCCTTTTCTTGGTTGCTGTGGTCAGGAAGACAAGGTTTCTGTCAGTTTTCCATCCACAAATCTTGCCACTTCACTCTGCAACCCCACAGCTGGGACCTAGTGTCTGGGCACAGCAAAGAGATAAAAGAAAAAAAAAAAAAAATAGTGGGCATCTTACCCTTGTGCTTCACCAAATTTTGACTTCTCTAAAATTTTCTGCTCTCATTTACTTTCTTGAGTCCTCAGGTAGTGACTTTCTGTATTTTTGCAGCGTGTAGCTGTAAGTCACAGGAGACAGAGGCTCTATTAGGTTTGTGCAGTCCTAGCAGAATCAGAACACTCTATTTTCCTTTAAATATGCTTGGTTTTTGGGGCGCCTGGGTGGCTCAGTGGGTTAAAGCCTCTGCCTTCGGCCCAGGTCATGATCTCAGGGTCCTGGGATCGAGTCCCGCGTCGGGCTCTCTGCTTGGCAGGGAGCCTGCTTCCTCCTCTCTCTCTGCCTGCCTCTCTGCCTACTTGTAATTTCTCTGTCAAATAAATAAATAAATTAATTTAAAAAAAATAAATATGCTTGGTTTTTGTTACAAAGGGACTTATAAGCAGCCGGACTTTAAGGCCAATTTGTGAAGACTCCTGAGAGTAAAAGAACTCTCCGTATTAGACCAAATCAGAAAATATTACCCACAAGCTCCCTGGTCTGAGCCTCTTATTCTGTGGCAGATTAAGTTCATTTTCTTTTCCAGTTTCTAAAGGAACAAATAGATGTTCCTGCCACTGCATGCTCCGTTCTAATCCTTTTAGACCTAATCAGGAGGCTATGAACAGATCTCTGAGCCCCAGGACTGAAAGTCAAGACAAAAGCCCATAAGAGAAGGCATTGAATCCTGTTTCTTGCTTTTATGAAAATGATAGTGTCTCTTGAAAAGTAAAAATGTGTTTCTTTTGAAAAAATTATTACAGTGAGGACAATTTGAAAGTTATAAAAAGGAAAGAAAAATTACCTATAATCCCATAACTCAGAGATAATCACTGTTAACATCTTGTCTTAGCTAGCAGATCTTGAGGAAAATCCTCTTTACCTTCTGTTTGTAAATTTGTTGTAACACTAACCATGTAGTATAAAAAATATTATAAGCCAAAACTGTAGATAGTTGATGTAAAATATCTTCTTATTGTGTATTTAAAATAATTTTGAGGAATTAAAGACTAACTGGCAGCATATAAAGATCTGTGACTTGTTCATCATCCTAGAATAAAAAACTTTAGCATCCCCAATCAGTCCAATTTGGAGTAAAATTACACACTCAAATCTTCAGTGAAGAAAAAGAATGAGAGTAATGGATGATCTCTTCTGTACTATATTAGTTCCCTAGAGCTGCTGTAACAGGATATCACAAAGAATGCCTTAAACAGCAGAATTTATTCTCTCACAGTTCAGGAAGAGAAAAGTCCACAGTCAAGGTATCAACAGGGCTTTGACCCTTTGAGACTCTGGGGAGAGCCCTTCCTTCCTCTTCCAACCTCGGATGGTGGCCTTGGCTTACAGCCATAGCACTGTAGCCTTGGCCTCTGTTCTCCCGTGGCACACTTCCTGCCGGCGTGTCTGTGTGTGTGCGCGTGTGTCTCTCTCGTTTTACAAGGACATCAGTCATAATGGATGCAGGACCCACTCTAGTTGACAATGACCTTATCTTAACTTGATTACATTTGCAAAGACTATTTCCAAATAAGGTCACAATCTGAATTAGTGTAGTGGTGGGGGTTAAGACTTAAACATATCTTGGGGCGCCTGGGTGGCTCGGTGGGTTAAAGCCTCTGCTTTCAGCTCGGGTCATGATTTCAGGGTCCTGGGATTGAGCCCCGCATTGGGTTCTCTGCTTGGCAGGGAGCCTGCTTCCTCCTCTCTCTGCCTGCCTCTCTGCCTACTTGTGATCTCTGTCTGTCAAATAAATAAATAAAATTCTTAAAAAAAAAAAAAAGTCTTAGGGACGCCTGGGTGGCTCAGTGGGTTAAAGCCTCTGCCTTCGGCTCAGGTCATGATCCCAGAGTCCTGGGATTGAGCCCCGCATCGGGGTCTCTGCTCAGCAGGGAGCCTGCTTCCCTTCCTCTCTCTTTCTCTCTCTCTCTCTGCCTGCCTCTCTGCCTATTTGTGATCTCTGTCAAATAAATAAAAATAAAATCTTAAAAAAAAAAGTCTTAAACATATCTTTTGGGGGAGACACAGTTCAGTCCATAACACTTACGATTTCCTGTCCTTTACTTCACCCCACTGGAGCAATGCTTTCTGTACCTACCTGTCCCCTGTGACCAGAAGAGATGCCTCAGCCAGACATGTTCTGTGACACATCTTGGGAAGTTGCCCTCTGCAGTGCCCTGACCACCACCCTCCCTGGTCTCCTTTCCCCCACCACCAGCCTTACAGTCCCTTCTATTCTTCTTGTCCCACCGTTATCCTAATATCTCTGGTAGATAGTTTCTAGAGTCTTACTAGAGCTGGTGGCTTCTCTGGTTTTCATAAGAACACAAACTAAGGGTGAAGGTAGAACTATGTGGAGGAAACAGATTCTCTTTCCTTAAATTTCCAGATTGAGATTAAGAAGCAGTGATTAAACATCTGTTATATACAGGCCCTGGGCCAGTTTTCTTTGATATGTGTGACAGCATTTATTTTAAATGTTATACAACTTTTACTGATGAGAAGAGAGTCACACAGTAGGTCAGTTTAGGTCAGTTTCAGAGTAGGCAGCTTGAAGGTAGGGAAATTGTAGTAAAGACCCTCCATTTTTGATGTTTGACTGCATTCCAGCCCCAACCCTCCTTCATCCCTTTGTGTCCCATCTCTGCTCAAGCCAACAAGAAAATGGACTTGCTCCTTCCCTGGGTGCAGGTAGAAAGTATGCAAACCCAGCCACTGCTCACCCTACCCTACCCTCAAACACATTGCAAACCAAAGCCACTTGCCCCTTCCTTTGCTTAAGCCATTTTGGAATGGCTTAAATGTATGCTCTCCCCAGAAATCCTCATTATGTGAGTAATAAAACCTTTCATACCTTCTTGGCACAGGTGTGGTATCATCAGCCTTAACAGCTAAGCTACTTTTGCATGGGGGTGGGGGTCTTCAAGTAAATTGAGTGCTGTTGTGCTGATCCTCAGAGGACTACTATGAACATGGAGTCAACAAATGTGTGGCTGAAAGAGACTTGAAGCTGTGCATCTATTATTCAGCCCTGCCTCCCATGGCAATGCACTTGGTAGGGATGGTGGTGTGGAAAAGGTCTCCCCCACTCTTGGCAGCATTTGGCTTTCTCTTCTACTGTTGGACTGCTCTTGGTTCATTATTCATCGGTAGAGGTTTTAAGTCTTGTCCTCAATATCCAGTCTGCTTATTCAGTGCTCTTTGGTTATTATCCCCCAAACCTAAATCTGTACACACTTAGTGTTAAAACCCCACACGCTGATTGATTATGCACAATACCATATGCATTCTCCAGCGGTTTTTCCCCCCCAAGTGAGGATTTATTTGTTCTATAGAGAATGAATAATGGCTGTATGTATTGCATGTGTGTTAATACAAAATGCAGGATTAATTATGAAATTGCACAGAGGTCTGAATGTGCATTATGCAAAATGCAAAAACTTGTTGTATTATGACTGAATTAACATGCCTGCATGCAGAAATGTTCAGGGAATTTGTGGTTCACTTAAAGTGACACCAGAATTGAGCTTTTTAAAAAACAGACCTTTCCCAGCATAATGATTTTATAATTTATTCAGACTCAGACATCCAGCACTGTTGAATTTTGTGTTAAATAACCGAATTGGTGTATATGAAAACAGCTTCCAGTAATTCAAATCTTTAGAATCAGCCCAACTGTATAATCTTGGCTTCAGTTAAATGCTTGAGGAGGGCAGAAGTGATATTTAACATATATTTGGGTATATATTCAACTCTAGTAGGTAATACTTAGGGGTTATCCTCAAATATTTGCTGTCTTCAGCTAGTGTTTGAAATCACATTCTGGGTCCCCTCTGACCACACACCATACACGGGAGCCCTTTTTTTTGGCCTATGTCTAAGTAAGCTTGGGAACATAGATTCATTTTCAGGAAATCTAAACATAGGATAATTTCGAAGACATTCATGAAACTAGACATGGACCCACTCCCAAAGAGTAATTTAGATAGGGCCTGAGTGGGTCAAACCAAGGTCGTTTGAGCACAGTACTGGTCACACTGAATACAGCAATGATTGGTAGTGCTGGAGGCAAACCTCGTCATGGCCATGGTAGACATTTCAGTACAAATATGACCCTCAGAAAGTGGGATATGGATAGTGCAGCCTTTTTCCACCTGGGAAGATGGGCTGCTTGGAGCCATCCACACGGTGTCTGTCGCTGGTCCCATGGTGTCTCTAGCAGTGGCCTTGGGGGTGGGGACAGAGTCACGCAAGACCTTGATCTGTCATATGTGGTGCCGACAAGCTGGTCTAGCTTCTTGGGAACGGGAAAGCAGCACATTGGAATGTTGGCGTTGGCTAGTGCTGCAGAAATCATGCTGCTGACAACCGTGCTGGAGGGATGATGGGGTTAAATGGCAGAAAGTTTGAGGTTAAAAACGACAAAATAGTACATCTAGGGTTTGTGTTTCCATAGCTCTCTAAGCCAGAGGTGGGCTTGTTCAATGGCACGTTCTAGGCATGAAGAAACCTTTTGGACTTAAGAGTTGTGAGGTGTCTGAGTGAGGTGTCTGAGTTCATTCTTGCGAGAATTTTTTCCTCTTCAGGCATTCTGCTAATGAATGGGCGATCAGGCAGGTCCACCCCTCATAAGGATTTTGTGAGAAGGGTTTGATGATCTTGGTTGTAAAGAAAAGAAGAGTTTTAGAGAAGCTAGTATATGTAGCTAGCAGGTGGTGGAACTCAGGATTCCTGAGTGCAAGGGCAGCACTGTTTTCTGGGGCTGAGCATTCTGGCTCCTGAAACTGGCCCCATCCATGAAGGCAGGCAATATTATTCCTTTCTGCTTTGTGGTTCTTGTTCCTAGAGAGAGTGTTGAAGTAGAGAGGATTTTTAAAAAATTATTTTTATTTATTTTTTCCTTATTTATTTATTTAGTTTTTATTTTTTATTTTTAAGTAGGCTCTATGCCCAGCATGGAGCCCAGTGTGGGACTTGAACTCATGACCCTGCAATCAAGACCTGGCTTAGATCAAGAAAGAGTTAGACACTTAACCAACTGAGCCACCAAGTTGCCCCTAAAATTTTTATTTAAATTCCAGTGAGTTAACATGCAGTGTAATGTTAGTTTCAGCAATTGCACTGCTATTAAAGACTACAAAAATACTAATTCAGTGGGGCCCATACACCCCAATGATTATAGCAGCGTTATCAATAATAGTCAAATTATGAAAAGAGCCCAAATGTCCATTGACTGATGAACGGATGAAGAAATTCTGGGGGGATATATATATAAATGGAATGAAATCTTGGCATTTTAATTGATGTGGATGGAGTGATAGTATATTATACTAAGCAAAATAAGTCAGAGAGACAAATACCATATAAAAATTTATTTTTAAAGATTCTGCTAAAATGGTTAGACTATAGGTGCCTTCTTGGGCTTAACAAAAGGGAGAAGAATAGTCTGATTATTTAATGCTTTTAATAAAAGGACAGATATAATACACGGGTCTTTTATTTGCAGCTTTGGAATTTAGCCAAGGGGATTCAGCTCTGACTCAGACTCTTCCTCAGAATATTTGGAAGCTCTTATCTCTTTATCTATTTCTATATCAGCTGGATATTCCTGGGAACTCTTCAAGCTGTTGAATCCTTCTGTCTTTACAAGGTGGTGGGGAAGGTAAGGAGATAAGCTAGGAGTATGCAGCACTGGGCAAGTCTTTCCTTTATTAACTTGTTGCTTCATGGCACCTTCTCCAGCTGGTCCAGGAGGGCCAAATAGAGTGTTTTTGCTTATAATACTGTCACATTATAAAATCAGAAAGAGGAGATGAGCCAACATATGAACTTTCACTGATTAGATGTTCCCTTGGGCAGTCCTGGAGAGCTGGCTCCTGGCTCTTTGGCTTCTGCTTCAACCCCAGATCCAGGGCTGCTGCATGGCTCTTCTCAGACCTCCAGGGAGGCAATTTCCAGTGAGGCTGGACATGTCAGTGGAAGCCACGGCTGCCTTCTGTTGCCAGAGGGATACTGACAGAACTGGAGACTGGAAGGAGTCCCTTCTTCCCCTTCTCCTTTGTGCCTAGAGGAACTGCTCAGAATTGAAGGGAAAAACAAGCTTGGTGTTGGGGCCTGGACCGTCCTGGAAAGAAGCATAGAAAACCTAGCTTCAAGTAAGAAAGCAGGAACCTAGGCTTGCCGCTGGGGGCCTCCAGGCCCAGGCTTGGTTGGCAGAAAGGGACATTCAACAAAGGAGGCAGTGTTTCAGGAGGTGGGTGCCTCCCCACAGCCCTGAACCCTGGCCCTGAGGCCCATTCCCAGGTGGCTGAGGGTGTGGCTGAGGCGAATTAGCTCGATGCTTGCTTTTGTCTGTCCTGACTGGCTCAGGGTTGAAGGAGGACCTAATAGTCAGGAGCTGAGGGAAGGCTTGGGAACAGACACTAGATACACACCAGCAGCTCGGCCACACTGGGAGATTTGCAGGAGAGAAGGGGTAAGGCAGCACAGCCTTCCCTGCCCCAGCAATCAATATTGAATGTGCGGGCAGGTGGGAGGGGGGAGGGAAGGGATGAAGGCAAGGGAGCCAGGAAGGAGCAGGGGTGTGGCAGAGGGAGGGGAAATCAAAGCAAACACAACCCTGCCCTGGCTCTCTAGCTGAAGGGTCTAAAGAGTGACAATATAGGTGTGCAGCCTTTCCTGCCTGGCTGGCGGTGTGAACTCCTTGCAGAGAGTACCATGCCAGGAGGAAAGAAGTTTGTTTTGATTTCTTCATTTCCTAGACATCCAGGAGCAGTGAAATGGTGAGCTGCTGCGGAGGTCAGAGCCTGGTCCCTGAGATGGGGCATATGAGATGGACGGTTTTATGGGAGGGTAGGCCTTCTCCCATTGAGGGAGGGGTTACCCAGAGGATGGAAACCACGATCAGGTGCATGCCTAGAGAGTGGACTTGCTTGGCACGGCTGGCAGTGACCAGATGCAGACTACATTCCCTTAGCCCTGTCTGCTCCTGCGTGCTCCACGCGGGCTCTCGGTGCTCTGGGTCCTGCATCACAGATGCCTCCATCCTTCTCCAGGGGGAGCACTTTGAGGTCATCCTATCCCATTTCCCCACCCCTTGACTGTTACGTCCGGCACACAAGAACAAGCTTAATGTCAAATGAATGCTGGCTCATTCATTTATTCATCTACACCAGGAAACACCCTGAGGTATGATGTACCTTTTTATACTTAATCCCTGTCTCTAACTGGAAGCCAGCATTTCTTTTTCTTTCTTTCCTTTTTCTTTTTTTTTTTCCATTTTATTTATTTTTTCAGCGTAACAGTATTCATTCTTTTTGCACAACACCCAGTGCTCCATGCAAAACGTGCCCTCCCCATTACCCACCACCTGTTCCCCCAACCTCCCACCCTTGACCCTTCAAAACCCTCAGGTTGCCCCAACCTCCCACCCCTGACCCTTCAAAACCCTCAGGTTGTTTTTCAGAGTCCATAGTCTCTTATGGTTCGCCTCCCCTCCCCAATGTCCATAGCCCGCTCCCCCTCTCCCAATCCCACCTCCCCCCAGCAACCCCCAGTTTGTTTTGTGAGATTAAGAGTCATTTATGGTTTGTCTCCCTCCCAATCCCATCTTGTTTCATTTACTCTTCTCCTATACCCCTACCCCCCCATGTTGCTTCTCCATGTCCTCATATCAGGGAGATCATATGATAGTTGTCTTTCTCCGATTGACTTATTTCACTAAGCATGATACGCTCTAGTTCCATCCACGTCGTCGCAAATGGCATGATTTCATTTCTTTTGATGGCTGCATAGTATTCCATTGTGTATATATACCACATCTTCTTTATCCATTCATCTGTTGATGGACATCTAGGTTCTTTCCATAGTCTGGCTATTGTAGACATTGCTGCTATAAACATTCGGGTACACGTGCCCCTTTGGATCACTATGTTTGTATCTTTAGGGTAAATACCCAGTAGTGCAATTGCTGGGTCATAGGGTAGTTCTATTTTCAACATTTTGAGGAACCTCCATGCTGTTTTCCAGAGTGGTTGCACCAGCTTGCATTCCCACCAACAGTGGAGGAGGGTTCCCCTTTCTCCACATCCTCGCCGCATCTGTCATTTCCTGACTTGTTAATTTTAGCCATTCTGACTGGTGTGAGGTGGTATCTCATGAGATACTATTGTGGTTTTGATTTGTATTTCCCTGATGCCGAGTGATGTGGAGCACTTTTTCATGTGTCTGTTGGCCATCTGGATGTCTTCTTTGCAGAAATGTCTGTTCATGTCCTCTGCCCATTTCTTGATTGGATTGTTTGTTCTTTGGGTGTTGAGTTTGCTAAGTTCCTTATAGATTTTGGACACTAGCCCTTTATCTGATATGTCGTTTGCAAATATCTTCTCCCATTCTGTCAGTTGTCTTTTGGTTTTGTTAACTGTCTCCTTTGCTGTGCAAAAGCTTTTGATCTTGATGAAGTCCCAGTAGTTCATTTTTGCCCTTGCTTCCCTTGCCTTTGGCGATGTTCCTAGGAAGATGTTGCTGCGGCTGAGGTCGAAGAGGTTGCTGCCTGCATTCTCCTCAAGGATTTGGATGGATTCCTTTCTCACATTGAGGTCCTTCATCCATTTGGAGTCTATTTTCGTGTGTGGTGTAAGGAAGTGGTCCAATTTCATTTTTCTGCATGTGGCTGTCCAATTTTCCCAGCACCATTTATTGAAGAGGCTGTCTTTTTTCCATTGGACATTCTTTCCTGCTTTGTCGAAGATTAGTTGACCATAGAGTTGAGGGTCTATTTCTGGGCTCTCTATTCTGTTCCACTGATCTATGTGTCTGTTTTTGTGCCAGTACCATGCTGTCTTGATGATGACAGCTTTGTAATAGAGCTTGAAGTCCGGAATTGTGATGCCACCAACTTTGGCTTTGTTCTTCAATATTCCTTTGGCTATTCGAGGTCTTTTCTGGTTCCATATAAATTTTAGGATTATTTGTTCCATTTCTTTGAAAAAAATGGATGGTATTTTGATAGGGATTGCATTAAATGTGTAGATTGCTTTAGGTAGCATAGACATTTTCACAATATTTATTCTTCCAATCCAGGAGCATGGAACATTTTTCCATTTTTTTGTGTCTTCCTCAATTTCTTTCATGAGTACTTTATAATTTTCTGTGTATAGATTCTTAGTCTCTTTGGTTAGGTTTATTCCTAGGTATCTTATAGTTTTGGGTACAATTGTAAATGGGATTGACTCCTTAATTTCTCTTTCTTCAGTCTTGTTGTTGGTGTACAGAAATGCAACTGATTTCTGTGCATTGATTTTATATCCTGACACTTTACTGAATTCCTGGACAAGTTCTAGCAGTTTTGGAGTGGAGTCTTTTGGGTTTTCCACATATAGTATCATATCATCTGCGAAGAGTGATAGTTTGACTTCTTCTTTACCAATTTGGATGCCTTTAATTTCTTTTTGTTGTCTGATTGCTGAGGCTAGGACTTCTAGTACTATGTTGAATAGCAGTGGTGATAATGGACATCCCTGCCGTGTTCCTGACCTTAACGGAAAAGCTTTCAGTTTTTCTCCATTGAGAATGATATTTGCGGTGGGTTTTTCATAGATGGCTTTGATAATATTGAGGTATGTGCCCTCTATCCCCACACTTTGAAGAGTTTTGATCAGGAAGGGATGCTGTACTTTGTCAAATGCTTTTTCAGCATCTATTGAGAGTATCATATGGTTCTTGTTCTTTCTTTTATTAATGTGTTCTATCACATTGATTGATTTGCGGATGTTGAACCAACCCTGCAGCCCTGGAATAAATCCCACTTGATCGTGGTGAATAATCCTTTTAATGTACTGTTGAATCCTATTGGCTAGTATTTTGGCGAGAATTTTTGCGTCTGTGTTCATCAAGGATATTGGTCTGTAGTTCTCTTTTTTGGTGGGATCCTTGCCTGGTTTTGGGATCAAGGTGATGCTGGCCTCATAAAATGAGTTTGGAAGTTTTCCTTCCGTTTCTATTTTTTGGAACAGTTTCAAGAGAATAGGAATTAGTTCTTCTTTAAATGTTTGGTAGAATTCCCCTGGGAAGCCGTCTGGCCCTGGGCTTTTGTTTGTTTGGAGATTTTGGATGACTGTTTCAATCTCCTTACTGGTTATGGGCCTGTTCAGATTTTCTATTTCTTCCTGGTTCAGTTGTGGTAGTTTATATGTCTCTAGGAATGCATCCATTTCTTCCAGATTGTCCAATTTGTTGGCGTAGAGTTGCTCATAGTATGTTCTTATAATTGTCTGTATTTCTTTGGTGTTAGTTGTGATCTCTCCTCTTTCATTCATGATTTTATTGATTTGGGTCCTTTCTCTTTTCTTTTTGATGAGTCTGGCCAGGGGTTTATCAATCCTATTGATTCTTTCAAAGAACCAGCTCCTAGTTTCATTGATTTTTTCTATTGTTTTTTTGGTTTCTATTTCATTGATTTCTGCTCTGATCTTTATGATTTCTCTTCTCCTGCTGGGTTTAGGGTTTCTTTCTTGTTCTTTCTCCAGCTCCTTTACGTGTAGGGTTAGGTTGTGTACTTGAGACCTTTCTTGTTTCTTGAGAAAGGCTTGTACTGCTATATATTTTCCTCTCAGGACTGCCTTTGCTGTGTCCCACAGATTTTGAACTGTTGTGTTTTCATTATCATTTGTTTCCATGAATTTTTTCAATTCTTCTTTAATTTCCTGGTTGACCCATTCATTCTTTAGAAGGATGCTGTTTAGTCTCCATGTATTTGGGTTCTTTCCAGCTTTCCTCTTGTGATTGAGTTCTAGCTTCAGAGCATTGTGGTCTGAAAATATGCAGGGAATAATCCTAATCTTTTGATACCGGTTGAGACCTGATTTGTGACCCAGGATGTGATCTATTCTGGAGAAGGTTCCATGTGCACTAGAGAAGAATGTGTATTCTGTTGCTTTGGGATGAAATGTTCTGAATATATCTGTGATGTCCATCTGGTCCAGTGTGTCATTTAAGGCCTTTATTTCCTTGTTGATCTTTGGCTTGGATGATCTGTCCATTTCAGTGAGGGGAGTGTTCAAGTCCCCTACTATTATTGTATTATTATTGATGTGTTTCTTTGATTTTGTTATTAATTGGTTGATATAGTTGGCTGCTCCCACGTTAGGGGCATAGATATTTAAAATTGTTAGATCTTCTTGTTGGACAGACCCTTTGAGTAGGATATAGTGTCCTTCCTCATCTCTTATTATAGTCTTTGGCTTAAAATCTAATTGATCTAAGGATTGCCACCCCAGCTTTCTTCTGATGCCCATTAGCATGGTAAATTGTTTTCCACCCCCTCACTTTAAATCTGGAGGTGTCTTCGCGTCTAAAATGAGTTTCTTGTAGGCAACATACTGATGGGTTTTGTTTTTTTATCCATTCTGATACCCTGTGTCTTTTGATTGGGGCATTTAGCCCATGAACATTCAGGGTAACTATTGAGAGATATGAATTTAGTGCCATTATTAGCCTGTAAGGTGACTGTTACTGTATATTGTCTCTGTACCTTTCTGATCTACTACTTTTAGGCTCTCTCTTTGCTTAGAGGACCCCTTTCAATATTTCCTGTAGAGCTGGTTTGGTGTTTGCAAATTCTTTCAGTTTTTGTTTGTCCTGGAAGCTTTTGATCTCTCCTTCTATTTTCAATGATAGCCTAGCTGGATAGAGTATTCTTGGCTGCATGTTTTTCTCGTTGAGTGCTCTGAATATATCATGCCAGCTCTTTCTGGCCTGCCAGGTCTCTGTGGATAAGTCTGCCGCCAATCTAATATTTTTACCATTGTATGTTACAGACTTCTTTTCTCGGGCTGCTTTCAGGATTTTCTCTTTGTCACTAAGACTTGTCAATTTTACTATTAGGTGACGGGGTGTGGACCTATTCTTGTTGACTTTGAGGGGGGTTCTCTGCATCTCCTGGATTTTGATGCTTGTTCCCTTTGCCATATTAGGGAAATTCTCTCCAATGATTCTCTCCAATAGACCTTCTGCTCCCCTCTCTGTTTCTTCTTCTTCTGGAATCCCAATTATTCTAATGTTGTTTCGTCTTATGGTGTCACTTATCTCTCGAATTCTCCCCTCATGGTCCAGTAGCTGTTTGTCCCTCTTTTGCTCAGCTTCCTTATTCTCTGTCATTTGGTCTTCTATATCACTAATTCTTTCTTCTGCCTCATTTATCCTAGCAGTGAGAGCCTCCATTTTTGATTGCACCTCATTAATAGCTTTTTTGATTTCAACTTGGTTAGATTTTAGTTCTTTAATTTCTCCAGAAAGGGCTTTAATATCTCCAGAGAGGGTTTCTCTAATATCTTCCATGCCTTTTTCGAGCCCGGCTAGAATGTTCAGAATCGTCATTCTGAACTCTTGATCTGACATATTACCCATGTCTGTGTTGAGTAGGTCCCTAGCCTTCGGTACTGTCTCTTGTTCTTTTGTTTGTGGTGATTTTTTCCGCCTTGTCATTTTGTCCAGATAAGAGAATATGAAGGAGCAAATAAACTACTAAAAGGGTGGCAAAGACCCCGGAAAAATGCGCTGTAACCAAATCAGAAGAGACCCCAAATTGTGGGGGGGAGAAAGGGGATAAAAACAGCTTCTGAAAAAAAAAGAAAAAAAAAAAAAAGAAAGAAAAAAATTTAAAAAATAAAACAAATAAAAAATATAAAAAAGAAAGAAAAAATATATATTTTAGATGAACTAGTCAAAAAATGTTAAAAAAGAAAAGGGTAAAAGTTTAAAAAAAATTTAGCAGAAGAAGAAAAAAGAAAAAAGAAAAAAAAATTTTGAAAAAAGAAAAAAAAATTGAAGTAGCCGCAAGACTAAAGAATCATGGGGAGAAAGCCATGAGTTCCATGCTTTGCTTTCTCCTCCTCTGGAATTGCTCTGCTGTCTTAGGAATTGAATCTGCTTTCTCCTTGATAGATGAACTTCGTCCTGGCTGGATATTTTGTTGATCTTCTGGGGGAGGGGCCTGTTGTAGTGACTCTCAAGTGTCTTTGCCCGAGGCGGGATTGCACCGCCCTTACCGGCGGCCGGACTAAGTAATCGGCTCGGGTTCGCTTTTGGGAGCTTCTGTTCCCTGAACGCTTTCCGTAGAGTTCCGGAGGACGGGAATGAAAATGGCGGCCTCCCAGTCTCCGGCCCGGAGGAGCCGAGAGCCTGGGGCCCCACTCCTCAGTGCGCCCCCAGAGGACAGCACCCAATCACTCCCGTATTCCCAGCCTCTAGCCACGCTCCGAGCTCACCCAGCCCGCGACCAGTTCAAGGTAACCCCGAGCTGAGAGTTTAGTCCTCGGCTCTGTCTCTCCAGCCGGCTTCTCCGTTCTAATACCTGCGAGCTCTCCGACACTCCGACACCCCCGATCCTTCTGTGACCCTGCGGGGCCTGGGGCCACGCTGGCCCCGCGTGGGCTTCACCCCGGTTTAGCCCCTGGAGCAATGTCCCTCATTGGAACATACTTTTAAAAGTCCTGATTTTGTGCTCCGTTGCTCCGCCGCTTGCCGGGAGCCGGCCCCTCCCCCCGCGGTCTATCTTCCCGTCGTTTTAGATTCACTTCTCCGCCAGTCCTACCTTTCAGAAAGTGGTTGATTTTCTGTTTCTAGAGTTGCTGTTCTTCTTCTCTTCGCTCTCCCGTTGGATTTGTAGGTGTTTGCAATGTTTAGATAAGCTATCGAGCTGATCTCCTGCTACCTGATGTAGTCTCAGGCTGCTACTTCTCCGCCATCTTGACTCCTCCCTCTCCTTTTTTTTTTTTTTAATTAATTTATTTTTTTTAGGGGTGGGAGGGAGAGAGAGAATCCTCAAAAAGACACCCACTGGCATTCCTGAACCCTGAGATCATGACCTGAATTGAAATCAAGATTTGGACACTTAACAGACTGAGCCACCCAGGCCCCCCACAAACTGGCCTTTCAATCTCTCTGGTATCCCCAACGCTTAGCCCAGTGCCCTGTATGTAGTAGGAGCTCAGTACATGTTGAATGATGAGTCACCAGGATGATGAGTGTTTCTTCAGATCAGATACTCCCCAGCCTTTAGAACAAGGACAAATCATCCCAAATGGAACACACAGTGGCCCCAAGAAAGGGGGTGGGAGACTCTGCCAGCAGCCTCGTCAGCACCACACTCAGATGGTGCTGACAAGATGTCGTCAGAGATGACACCAGCAGGCATGGAAGAGGGGCTGTCCCAGTTCTTTCTTCCACCAGCACCTCAAGCCTCATTGCTAGGACACAGGAGGACTGGCCCAGTGGGGGCTACAGACCTGGAGCAGTCTGGTAGACCCTTGCCCTGTTACTGTAGAAGAATCTGGGAAATCACACTGAGGCCGGGTTCCATGCCCCGAGTTGACCCACACCAAGGGAGCATCTGGGAACTCTACAAGGAGTCCAGAGTGTAAATATTGTGCTCTGAGGTCACAAACAAAACCAAGCGAGAAACTGGGGTGGCTGGCAGCTGACAGTTAACCCCGTGGAAAGACTGTCGGGAGGAGAGTGAATGGCGGCCATGTTTCACAAGGGGTCCCGGCCTCCGGGACACTGCTGCTGGCGGAACAGAAAGTCCAGAGGAGACAGGGAAGGGGGAAAATACTTTCTGCTCACTAGAGCTAACAGTAAGTCCTCACATCCCCCAGAAAGCCAGGCTGCCTTGGATCTGCCTCTCAACCCCACTTCAACAGATCTGTCTTCCCTAGCCCTGTAGGAAATCTGTACGAGGTGCTGTGTTCCTAGCAGCTGACAGGCAAGGAAGAGAGCTTCCCTGTGCGCATCCTCTGTGAAGTTGCCTCTGCAGAGGCTGGCCAGGTTGGGACATTCGGGCTGCCCCAGTGAGCAGTGTTGCCAGAAGGGACCCGGGATGGGGGGGCCGGGGGACAAATCCCAGTGTGGGCCCAGAGCCTCTGGCAGTGCTGCCTCCAGTCCCACGCAGACCCCATCAAGGCCATCTGGCAGAGTTGGGAGCCTGAGGGGGAATACGGTATTCCTTCAGAATGGGATCTTTAAGGCACAAAAATGTCTTTTTCTATAACCCAACTCCAAAAAAAAGTGTCTGAGTCACTTTCTATGTCAGGTAAATAGCTTCATAAGCGCTTCACTAAAAACCTGTTGTATCTTGTGACATTTCCGCAGCCTGTCATGGCCTTCTGTTGCCAGGACAGACAGGAGGACCCTCCTCTCCCTGCTCCTGACACAGCGTCTTTTAGTCTAATCTCAGCCTTTGTGCCTTTCCTGGGTGGAGGGAAGGCAAGATGGTTTGAGGGCTTTAATTCTGTAGGACTGTAATCTCTAAGACGTGGAAGGGACCTTAGGGCCTCTGGTCCCACTCCCGTCAGAGGAAGCCATCCCCAAGACACATCTTCTGGGAGGCTGCCTGATACTGGCAGGGATGAGAGCCCAGGATGCCCACCTTATGGGGAAGTGCTGCTTGATACCTGCTCCTTTCCATGGAAATCAGAATCTGTCTCTTGTCACCTGTCTGTTGGCCCCAATTCTGTCTTCCAGAGTGACCAAGAATAAGCCTAATTCCCTTTTCATGTGATCTTGTGGTCTCTTTCCAGACTAAACTTTGACTTATCAGCATGCCCACACTATGAAGCCCTTCTAGACCCGTCTTGATTTGGCTTCTGTGTGGCAGTGTCTCTTGGGAAACTGAAGCCTGGAGCTGGCCAGCCTCATGCGAGTCTACACGCCTGTGCACGTGCTTTCTCTCACCCGCAAGCTGCACACACATCTCCCTCACTAGCCCCGCACTTGCCAGGTGATAGTGACAGTGGCTGCTGTCCTGGGCCATATGGCTTGTCCCATGCCCCTGTGAGGGAGGAGCAGCTATGGTGTGGGGCAGCTCTGTGCCTCTCCACGTGCCCTCGGTGGAGCCCCGGGGGCTTGATGCGAGGGTCCTGTGGGATCTTCACACTCCTTTTCTCTCTACTAAACAGAGCCCTTGTCCCCTCCTAGGGAAGCACTGATGCTTTTTTTTTTTTAAGTTTTTAAAATTTAACTTTACTTATTTATTTTTTATTATTATGCTCAATTAGCCAACATCTAGTACATCACTGATGCTTTTTTAGCAGAGAAGGCCCAGGCTCCCTGAGGCTACAGTCCGCTTCTCCTTGTTCTGCCTTCTCCGGGGCCCAGGGGCCACCTGTGTGCTCAGCTGCCCTGAGCAGCTGTTCCCAGCTGCTGCCAACGAGCAAGCTGCTTCCCCCTCAAGCCAGCTGGCCGGAAGGTGACACAGGGACACTGTCACTGCCTGCCCCTTCTTACCTGTTTTCACGCTCCTCCTCACACCGGCACCTAGGAAATGAGATGCCTTTTCCAAATCCCGTTTGTAAATGCTGGAGCCACATTTTTCTGAGCTAATCTCAGAGCTGTGTTGTGCTTCTGTCAGGTTCCTTCTCAGGAAGACACTGGGCGGCTCAGGTGGTTAAAGTCAGCACGAATGAGACCAACCCTGTGGGCTCAATACCCTTAGAAGCTGCTCTGTGGATCCCCACTGCACCCCAGACACAGGTGGCCTGCCTGTGGCCGGGTCACAGGAGCAGAGCAGCGGGTGAGTGTTGTAGCCCCTTTTCAAGCAACAGTTGCTGGCAGATCGGGCACAGACAAGCTCTTTGGTCTGTGATACCTTTCCCGCTCAAACCCACCCGCTCCTCAGCATGGAGGTGAGCGAAATCGATTTTGGAGATGCGCTAAGTGGGAACAGCATGTCAGAAGAAAGCCAGCTCTGGAAGGGGGACCGGTTCCTTCTTGTTCCCAAGAGGCTGGTGGCATTCCCAGCCCACCGTTGCTTCTGAGAGTGCCAGTGCTTCTGAGAGCTGCCGCAGCCACCACGGGGAGCCTGGCTTTCTCCTGTCCTTTGCTGAGAACTTTAAGTCAAGTAATGTGGAGTTCTCTTAACAACTGCTTCAGGAAAAGGCATGTCAGACACGTCACTGACATGATCTTTCAGACATTCACATGGTTTAGGCATCTCTCTCTCTCCCTTTCCAACTCTCTCTGGCACGTTCATGGGGGGCGGGGTCGTAGGAAGCTGGGTATGCCGAGTGGCATTTGTGCTCTGCTGGCCTGTGGCCAAAGTCTAGGTGTCCGTAGTCCTCTTCTCTCAGACGCACCCATGCCACAGTCATGTCTTATCAGTTGGCTTCAGATCCCACAAGCCGGGGGAATGGAGGCCAGAATTCCCCCTACATGTGGCTGCTTGTTCAGGGATTTTGCAACAAGTCTTATTTCTAATCACCTGTGGTAGCGACTTGGAAGTCTTGTGAATGAGGACTCAAAAGTCCACCGTTGTATCTGTGTTTCTTCTGTCTCATCATTATTCATTGTCCATTTACCATGCGTGCCCTGGTCCTCGTGCCCTGCAAAGAGAGAAGCAGATTCGTGGACTCTCAGGCCTGGTTCTGCCTCTGGTCTGAGAGAGGAATCTCCTCCATTGTGCTCAGGCCTCTGTCCTGCCCCTGCTGCGTTCCCTGCATTCCCTGCAGGAGGAACCTGAGCCTTTGCGGGGTTGGGGGCTCCTGCTGCCAAAGTGTGCATTGCCCCCCAGGGTGTCTCCCTTCCTCATACAGATGCCCCCTCAAACCTCTTCTAAGGGTAGACTTCTAGATATAAGCAGGCAGCTCTTTTCTCTTCTCCAGGGTCTCCGTTCTCCTGGATAGACATTGCCAGGTCCTTCAGCCACTCCTCCTGGGATGTGCTCCCAGACCTCGTCCATCCGGTATTGGCATCATTGGACTAGGAAACAAAAATTGTGAAGCTCCGCTGTTTTAATGATGGTGAAATTTCAACTAACTAGTGTCAGCCCATCATCCCAGCCTACGCGGTGGTCGGTGGTTCCAGAATCTCCACTTCCCCCGACTCTTTCATGATCTGCACATTCGGATGATGGAGCAGAGGGACTGAACCCAGAGCGGGAGGGGAGTGTCCAGGGCCCTGGAGCGCACTGTCAGCCTTCAGGGGCTCCTGTGCACCGGCCGCAGGCGCAGATGCGGCTGTCTGCAGGGCAAGGGTCAAGGCTGCCTGTGTGAATGCCAGGGATGCTGTAGGCGCTTCTTGAAGAGCAGTGTGGGGGAGTAGTGGTAGGGCTGTGTGATGGGGAGCCTGAGCCACACTGTGCACACCCTTCGTAGCAGGGAAGTGCCTTTCATGAACTCACTTGCTGGGCAGCATCTGCTGCGTTATGCAGTGTGGTCATGCACAGAGACTGTACCTGCACAGAGACAGAGACAGACACCTCACACAGGTGAGGGGAGAGCAACAGCTGGGGGGCATGTTATGACTGTGCAGCCTCTGGCCCCAGTAGCAGGAGTTGGGATGGTGGCACCAACTGCAAGGATGGTTTTCTGGGAAGCGCCTCCCTACCCATTTGACCCGGGAGAGAGAAAAGATGTGTTTTCTCAGCACTATCGTCTACTTAAGCTGTCAGAGTAAGAAAAAGTGGCTTTGGCTTGTTGTCCCCACTTCCTCAATTTCACATGAAATGATTTTACTTTTATGGAAGTGAGTGCTTCGTTAAGCTTCTGCCCATGAGGCTTGTGCCGGGAGGTAAGAAAGGATGAAAAATGCAGCCTAGGTCGGCTGCATCAGGATGCGAAATTGACTGTGAACAGCGTGATTTATTAACGACCGCTGTTTGTGATGGTGAAACATACACAGAGCGCCCAGCAAACAACTCTTGCTCAGGATGGCAAGAAGTTCTGTGTGTGTGTGTGGTGGTTGGAGGGGTGGGGTAGAGCCACCCCTTCCTCTGTGTCTCCCTGCTAGACCCCTTACGGAGGCTCAGCCCCTGGCTCTGACAGTGTTAATGAAAGATCGCTCAGGTGTTGGGAGCATGCTCTTTAATGGATGCCGCCTAAGTTAGGCATTCACCAAGACGGGATATAAATGTGCTCATCAGTGCTTTCTTTGTACCCCTCTTCACAAAAATGGAGAAATTGAGGCTTCTGGAGATGTGTGACCTAGTGATTTAGTGATGGGTGATGCCTGAAAACACAAACCTGCTCCTTCCCACTCCTGTGAGTCACACAGTCCTAAATTCCTACTTTGGTCTAATGACCAATTAGCTGTTTGACCTTGGGAAACTTACTTTGCTTATCTGAGCCCTAGTTTCCTTTCTCTATGAAATGGGGCTAATAGGGGCACCTGGGTGGCTCAGTCACTAAGTGTCTGCCTTCGGCTCAGGTCATGATCCCAGGGTCCTGGGATCGAGCCCCGCATTGGGCTCCCTGCTTAGCCAAGAGCCTGCTTCTCCCTCTCCCACTCCCCCTGCTTGTATTTCTTCTCTTGCTGTCTCTCTGTCAAACAAATAAATTAAATCTTGAAAAAAAAAGAAAAAAGAAATGAAGCTAATAATACATCCCTGGTAAGGTAACTGAGAGAATGTAGAAGGTGCCCCACAGCGGACCTGGGAACATAAAGCCCTGTGACTGTCTGTCTGTCTCTGCTCTGTGAAAAACCCCAGTCAGTTCGTGAGCAACTCCGTCAATAGGAAGCTCTTCCCTCAATTTTCTTTGGAGTTCCCCTAGAACGGTGGTTCCCAAGGTGTGGTTCTTGGACCAGCCTCACCCACGTCACCTGGGAATGGATCAGAAATTGGGGGTCTGGTCACCCAGTGGCTTCTTGACATGGCCTCCAGATGATTCTGCTGTAGGCTCATGTTAGAAAGCCAGGGCCCTGGGATTTCATGCTTTAATTTCATGGATAGATTAGAACCATCTAATCCTTCTTTCTCATGAAATGATGTGAAAAAGTCAGCTGAGCATTTTTTTGAAAAAACACTAAGGCCTCAAAGCTGTGGCTCAAGGCCCAAGCTTGTCAACTATATGAAAGCAGGAAATTGTTACTTAACCCTAAAGTGGCAAAGAGCCTGTTCTTCACACCTTCTGTTACTATCCCCGTTTGTTTGAAAACAGATCTGGCAGTTTACAGGCTTTGAAGCCTGGGCAGCTTTGCTCTTGCTCTGTATCCTTCAATAAGGTAGCCTTCTGATGGCAAAAGCCTCCTGCCCTATAGCTTTATTAAGGTTACTGCTCTAAATTTAGCTCTGAAGGAAGGTCTTCAGGCTCAGGACTGTTTGATGAATGGCTCCACATTATCTCCAGGCTGGGACTACTGGAGTAAATAAGATTTAAATAAAGCCACCAAGGCACCTTATCATTTCCCCCCATCAGGCCTGAATATTGTTAAAAATAAAATGCTGCCAGGAGGTACCTCTTTTAACAAAGGCAACAGTGCATAAAGTTATTCTGAAAAATTAATGAAATGACAGGAGCGAGGCTGGTGCAATGGTGCAGAGTGAGCCGGGGCTCATAGGTAGTGGCGCCAACGCTCTAGGACCAGAGCCCAGTGCCTGAGCTGGTTCTCTAAGGAGAGGGACGCTCAAACTCTGCTGACCTCAGAGTAGAAGATATCCCCAAAGCAGGACACTGTGTGCATAGAGTGGGGAGCTGGTGTTCAGTGTATCTAACAAATGTAAGGTGTGGGCACAGAGAGAGTGTAGCCATGTGCTGGAGTGAATCCTGCAAGCCCCTCCAGAACCAGGGCTTTACCCCTTTTGATGTGAAATCAGAGAACAGATCAGGAGAGAAAGGCTGGGATCATGGCTTTTACTATCTAGTAGGGTAGTGGATCAGCCTGGTACCGTTAGGTGATGTCCCTCTGATGTACAGTAGCAGAATGTCAGCCCCAAGGGTACTCGGTGAGCAGTGCTCAGGGTCAACAAGAGGGATTGTATTTTTTGGCTCCCAGATCCATCAGTCACCTAGTCCATGACTCTCTTTTCTTCAGCATCTCCTGGAATCACCTCTTTCCATTTCCCCATTGGATATCCTTCTCCGAGCCTACCCCTTCACAAAGGTGTCCATGGAGGCTGAAATTCATCAGCCTCCTATCTGTCTTCACCAGGATGGCAACGTGGGCTGTTACACATGCACCTTGCATCCCCAGGGATATGGGTGGATATGTTGATGGCATTTAGTTATTATAATGCATCCTTCAGATTTTCAGGCTTGGGTTCAACCAAGGACAGTTTGCCTGGGGAGGTGAGACTTGTTTCCTTTGTAGCCTCATGGCTCTCAGGAAGAATGGGAACTTCATCTTCCTCCTTTCTTGGAATGGTTTTGAGTCACTGAGTGACCTTGCTGCTCTATGGGACAGAAGGTGAGAGTCCATCTGTTCAACTCTAGGGACCCAAGAGACAAGCTGAGAGTTCCTTAACCTCCAGGAGAACTGGGACTCAGCAAGGTGACAGCTGAGCAGTGGATGAGCAGTAGGACCCGTGGGCAGCAGGACAGCAGAACCCCTGCTAGAAAACTTGCCTGGGAGGATGGAAGGAGGAAGCTAAGGCATTGTTAATGATAACAGACAGATAATTATAGATAAAAGAAATGGGAAGACTGAAAACTTTCCTCCAAATAGGATTTAATCTGACACTCTGGGCTTGGGAATGTAGACTCTGTCTCGGCCCTTTTGAGACCGTGTGGCTACAAGCAAGGATATGGGTATCTGTTCATGATTCCTATCTTGAAGTGTTGTAAGGATTCACTAAGACTGTATATTCTTTGTAAACTGTATAGTAGATTCTCTATTCTTCATAAACTACTTACATGTGGACAGAGACTGTGATGCTGGCTGACTGGAGGAAGGGCAGGAAAAAGACTTCCCTGCAAAAGTTGATTGTATGGTGGTCACCAGCCATTTTCTTCTAAAAATGGTTAGTGGTAGGATGTGGTCTTTGAAAAAGCGCCATTAGAGCCAAGATGGCGGCCATAAGCTCAGGAGTGTTGGTTGCCCGGACTGACAGCTGAGTGAGCCTTTGATGGGGTAATTGATAGCTCACACACAATTTAGCAACTCAATTAACTTCTCTCCCATTAGGAAGGATTGATTTCTTCCCTGGGATAGGGATTTGTGCTGATTCAGCTACTGAGTGTGTCTGCACAGTTAAGAAAGAGCTCTTAGCATTGTTCTGCTCAGAGGTCCCAGTAGAAGAGAGCATTAGGGGGAGCCCACTGTTAGCCCTACACATGGCAAATCCTCTGGCCCCTAGGGAGTGGTAGGATTGAGAACCCATCATCATTTAAAAAGTAAATTGTTCTGTGGAAATAACCAAGATGCCCTTCAGCGGACGAATGGATAAGGAAGATGTGGTACATATACACAATGGAGTATTATGCCTCCATCAGAGGGGATGAATACCCAACTTTTGTAGCAACATGGACGGGACTGGAAGAGATTATGCTGAGCGAAATAAGTCCAGCAGAGAGCGTCAAGTATCATATGGTCTCACTTATTTGTGGAGCATAACAAAGAACACGGAGGACATGGGGAGATGGAGAGGAGAAGGGAGTTGAGGGAAACTGGAAGGGGAGATGAACCATGAGAGACTATGGACTCTGAAAAACAACCAGAGGGTTTTGAAGGGGCGGGGGGGGTGGGAGGTTGAGGAACCAGGTGGAGGGTAATAGGGAGGGCACATACTGCATGGAGCACTGGGTGTGGTGCAAAAACAATGAACACTGTTACGCTGAAAATAAACAAATAAAATAAATGTCATAATAAAAAAAAGGTAAATTGTATCTTCTTGCATGTGCATATTTTGTTTGAATACCTTAGGGCATATATAATACTAGGACATTGTAGTGGAATACTGCAAGTCTGTGATTTACTAATACTCCAATGTTCTCTTGAAAATTGTTTTTTTCATTTTTCAACTTTTAATTTTTTAATAACTTTATTGAGAAATAATTTGTGCAAAGTAAAATATACATATTTAAGGTATTTTCCACTTGTATAAACCCTTGAAAATATTCCCGTAATCAAAATGCAAAATATTTTCATCATCCCCAAAGACTCCTAGTGTCTCCATTGTAATTTGTCCCTCCCTCTGCTCCAGCCCCTGGCAACCACTACAAGCTTTTTGTTACTATAAATTAATTTCATTTTACATAAATGGAATAATATGGTATATATTATTTTGTTGATGTCTTCTTTCACTCAGCATAGAATTTTTTATTGTGGTAAATTATATATAACATAAAATTTGCCATTTTAACCATTTTTAAGTGTACAGGTCAGTGGTATTAAGCACATTCACACTGCTATGCAAGCATCACCACCATCCATCTCCCCAGAATGGTTTTAATCTTGCAGAACTGAAACTCCTATACCATTAAACGATAATTCCACCCAGCCCCTAGTAACTGCCATTCACTTTCTGTCTCTATGAATTTGACTACTTTGGGACCTCATATATAATATTTGTCCTTTTGTGTCTGGCTTATTTCATTTAGCATAATGTCTTCAAGGTTCATCCAAGCTGTAGCTTGTGTCAGGATTGCCCTCCTTTTCAAGGCTGAATAATATTCCATTGTATGTATAGACCACATTTTTTTTATCCATTCATCTGTGAGTGGACACATGGGCTATTTCCACCTTTCGGCTATTGTACGTAATACTGCTGTGAACATAGGTACACAAGTATCTCTTCTAGTTCTTTCAATTCTTTTGGGTATATATGTGATAATTCTATGTTTAATTTTTTAATTTTTAATTTTTATTTTTTTATTGTGTTATGTTAGTCAATATAAAATACATCATTAGTTTTTGATGCAGTGTTCCAAGATTCATTGTTTATGTACAACACCCAGTGCTCCATGTAATACGTGCCCTCCACAATACCCACCACCAGGCTTACCCTTCCCCCTACCGAAAACCTTCAGTTCGTTTCTCAGAGTCCACAGTTTCTCATGGTTTGTCTCCTCCTCCAATTTGCCCCAATTCACGTTTTCTTTCCTTCTCTTGTCCTCCGTGTTATTTTTTATGTTCAACAAGTAACTGAAACCATATGATAATTATCTTTCTATGCTTGACTTATTTCACTCAGCATAATCTCCTCCAGTCCTATCCATGTTGGTGCAAAAGTTGGGTATTCATCCTTTCTGATGGCTGAGTAATATTCCATCACATATATGGACCACATCTTCTTTATCCATTTGTCTGTTGAAGGGCATCTCAGCTCTTTCCACAGTTTGGGTATTGTGAACATCACTGCTATGAACATTGGGGTACATATTACCCTTCTTTTCACTACATCTGTATCTTTGGGGTAAATCCCCAGTAATGCAATTGCAGGGTCATAGGGTGGCTCTATTTTTAATTTTTGAGGAATCTCCACACTGTTTTCCAAAGTGGCTGCACCAATTTGCATTCCCACCAACAGGGCAAGAGGGTTCCCCTTTCTCCACATCCTCTCCAACATTTGTTGTTTCCTGCCTTGTTAATCTTTGCCATTCTGACTGATGTAAGATAGTATCTCAGTGTGGTCTTGATTTGAATTTTCCTAATGGCCAATGATGAGGAACATTTTTTCATGTGTCTGCTAGTCATTTGTATGTCTTCACTGGAGAAGGGTCTATTCATGTCTTCTGCCCATTTCTTGACATGATTATCTGTATTTTGGGTGTTGAGTTTGAGAAGTTTTTTTTATAGATCTTGGATATCAGCCCTTTGTCTGTAGTGTCATTTGCGAGCATCTTCCCCTATTCTTTGGGTTGCCTCTTTGTTTTGTTGACTGTTTCCTTTGTTGTGCAGAAGCTTTTGATCTTGATGAAGTCCCAAAAGTTCATTTTCGCTTTTGTTTCCTTTGTTTTTGGAGCCGTGTCTTGGAAGAAGTTGCTGTGGCTGATGTCGAAGAGGATACTGCCTATGTTCTCCTCCAGGATTTTGGAGGATTCCTGTCTCACGTTGAGGTCTCCCATCCATTTTGAGTTGATCTTTGTGTATGGTGTAAGAGAATGGTCGAATTTTGTTCTTCTGTACATAGCTGTCCAATTTTCCTAGCAGCATTTATTGAAGAGACTTTTTTCCACTGGATTTTTTTTTCCTGTTTTGTCGAATATTATTTGGCCATGGAGTTGAGGGTCCATATCTGGGCTCTCTACTCCGTTCCATTGGTCTATGTGTCTGTTTTTGTGCCAGTACCATGCTGTCTTGGTGATCACAGCTTTGTAATAAAGCTTGAAATCAGGCAACATGATGCCCTCAACTCTGTTTTTCATCTTCAACATTTCCTTAGCGATTCAGGGTCTTTTCTGGTTCCATACAAAGTTTAGGATTATTTGTTCTAGCACTTTGAAAAATGCCACTGGTATTTTGATTGGGATGACACTGAATGTATAGATTGCTCTAGGCAGGATAGACATTTTAACAATGTTTATTCTTCCAATCCATGAGCATGGATGTTTCCCCATCTTTTTGTGTCTTCTTCAGTTTCTTTCATGAGTGTTCTGTAGTTCCTTGAGTATAGATCCTTTACCTCTTTGGTCAGGTTTTTTCCAAGGTATCTTATGGTTTTTGGTGCTGTTGTAAACGGAATTGATTCTCTAATTGACCTTTCTACAGTTTCATTGTTAGTGTGTAAGAAAGCAACTGATTTCTGTACATTGATTTTGTATCCTGCCACAATACTGAATTGCTGTATGAGTTCTAGTAATTTGGGGGTGGGGTCTTTTGCATTTTCCACATAAAGTATCATGTCATCTGCGAAGTGAGAGAGTTTGACGTCTTCTTTACCAATGTGAATACCTTTTATTTCTTTTTGTTGTCTGATTGCTATTGCTAGGACTTCTAGTACTGTGTTGAACAACATTGGTGAGAATGGGCATCCTTGTCGTATTCCTGATCTCAATGGGAAGGCTCTCAGTTTTTCCCCATTGAGAATGATATTTGCTGTGGGTTTTTCAAAGATGGATTTTATGAATTTGAGGAATGTTCCCTCTATCCCTATACTCTGAAGAGTTTTTTTTAAATTTTTTATTTATTTCTTATTTTTTTATAAACATATAATGTATTTTTATCCCCAGGGGTACAGGTCTGTGAATCGCCAGGTTTACACACTTCACAGCACTCACCATAGCACACACCCTCCCCAATGTCCATAACCCACTCCCCCTCCCCCAACCCCCACCCCCCAGCAACCCTCAGTTTGTTTTGTGAGATTAAGAGTCACTTATGGTTTGTCTCCCTCCCAATCCCATCTTCTTTCATTTATTCTTCTCCTATCCCCCTAACCCCCCATGTTGCATCTCCACGTCCTTATATCAGGGAGATCATATGACAGTTGTCTTTCTCTGATTGACTTATTTCACTAAGCATGATAGCTTCTAGTTCCATCCACGTTGTCGCAAATGGCAAGATTTCATTTCTTTTGATGGCTGCATAGTATTCCATTGTGTATATATACCACATCTTCTTTATCCATTCATCTGTTGATGGACATCCAGGTTCTTTCCATAGTTTGGCTATTGTAGACATTGCTGCTATAAACATTCGGGTGCACGTGCCCCTTCGGATCACTACGTTTGTATCTTTAGGGTAAATACCCAGTAGTGCAATTGCTGGGTCATAGGGTAGTTCTATTTTCAACATTTTGAGGAACCTCCATGCTGTTTTCCAGAGTGGCTGCACCAGCTTGCATTCCCACCAACAGTGGAGGAGGGTTCCCCTTTCTCTGCATCCTCGCCAACATCTGTCATTTCCTGACTTGTTAATTTTAGCCATTCTGACTGGTGTGAGGTGGTATCTCATGAGATACTATTGTGGTTTTGATTTGTATTTCCCTGATGCCGAGTGATGTGGAGCACTTTTTCATGTGTCTGTTGGCCATCTGGATGTCTTCTTTGCAGAAATGTCTGTTCATGTCCTCTGCCCATTTCTTGATTGGATTGTTTGTTCTTTGGGTGTTGAGTTTGCTAAGTTCCTTATAGATTTTGGACACTAGCCCTTTATCTGATATGTCGTTTGCAAATATCTTCTCCCATTCTGTCAGTTGTCTTTTGGTTTTGTTAACTGTCTCCTTTGCTGTGCAAAAGCTTTTGATCTTGATGAAGTCCCAGTAGTTCATTTTTGCCCTTGCTTCCCTTGCCTTTGGCGATGTTCCTAGGAAGATGTTGCTGCGGCTGAGGTCGAAGAGGTTGCTGCCTGCGTTCTCCTCAAGGATTTTGATGGATTCCTTTCTCCCATTGAGGTCCTTCATTTGGAGTCTATTTTCGTGTGTGGTGTAAGGAAGTGGTCCAATTTCATTTTTCTGCATGTGGCTGTCCAGTTTTCCCAGCACCATTTATCGAAGAGGCTGTCTTTTTTCCATTGGACATTCTTTCCTGCTTTGTCAAAGATTAGTTGACCATAGAGTTGAGGGTCTATTTCTGGGCTCTCTATTACTCCGAAGAGTTTTAATCAGGAAAGGATGCTGTATTTTGTCAAATGTTTTTTCTGCATTAATTGAGAGGACCATGTGGTTCTTCTCTCTTTTATTGATTTGTTCTGTCACATTGATTGATTTGCAAATGTGGAACCACCTTTGTGCCCCAGGAATAAATCCCACCTGGCCATGGTGGGTAATCTTTTTAAGGTACTGTTGGATCCTGTTAGCTAGGATCTTGTTGAGAATCTTGGCATCCATATTCATCAGGGATATTGGTCTGAAATTCTCCTTTTTGATGGTGTCTTTGCCTGGTTTGGAGGTCAAGGTAATGCTGGCTTCATAGGAAGAGTCTGGAAGTTTTTCTTCTGTTTTTATTTTTGAAACAGCTTCAGGAGAATAGGTATTATTTCTTTTTTGACTGTTTGGTAGCATTCCCCAAGGAATCCGTCAGGTCCTGGGCTCTTGTTTTTTGAGGAGTTTTTAAATCACTCTTTCAATCTCGTTACTAGATATTGGTCTATTCAGATTGTCAATTTCTTTGTGTTTCAGTCTTGGTAGTTTATAGGTTTCCAGGAATGCATCCATTTCTTCTAGGTTGCTTAACTTATTGGCATATAGCTAGCTGTTGATAATAATTTCTGAAGATTGTTTCTATTTCCTTGGCATTAAATCGTGATCTCACCCCTTTCATTCATAATTTTATTAATTTGGGTCCTTTCTCATTTCTTTTGGATTAGTTTGGCCAGTGGTTTATTGGTCTTATTAATTCTTTCAAAGAACCAGCTTCTAGTTTCATTGATGTGTTCTACTGTGTCTCTAGTTTCTAACTCATGATCTCTGCTCTAATCCTATTTCCCTTCTTGTGCATAGGGTTGGCTTAATTTGTTGCTGGTTCTCTAGTTCTTTGAGGTGTAAAAAGAGTTTGTGTATTCAGGATTTTTCAGTTTTTTGAGTGAGGCTTGGATGGCTGTGTGTTTCCCCCATAGGACCGCCTTTGCCATATCCCATAGGGTTTGGACCGATATGTCTTCATTCTCATTGGTTTCCATGAATTGTTTAAGTTCTTCTTTGACTTCAAGTTGATCCAAACATTCTTGAGCAAGATGATCTTTAACTTTGAATTCTTTCCACACTTTTTCTTGTGATTGAGTTCCAGTTTCAAAGCATTGTGGTCTGAGAATATGCAGGGAATAATTGGTTGAGCCCTGATTTGTGACCCAGTATGTGGTCTATTCCAGAGAAGGTTCCATGTATGCTTGAAAGCAATGAGTATTCTGTTGTTTTAGGTGGTGCTTAATTTTTTGAGGAACCTCTATGCTGTTTTCCACAGTGGCTGCAATCATTTTACAATGTTACCTTTTAAATAAAGATTTTCATTAGACTTGCTGCTTGTTCTGATTATCCCATCACTTTCCAGAAAACCAATTTTATATATCCCCCTGCATGATAATGGTCTTTTCCTTCACTCTCTTGGGCCTCAGCCTTCCAGTCTTTTCAGATTGATGTAATTGCTCAGAAAATCACTCAGCTATAATAACCTCAAGTAAAATTACACCACTTGCTTTCTTAGCTATAGACATTTCCCTCTGTGTCCTACCTGTTCTCATTAGCTGTAGTTATTCTACAATATACCAGTGGCCTCTTAACAATAGCATGATACAACCACCTACATCCTATTAACTCCCTCTATTACACCACATACATGGATCTTCTTAAACGAATCTGTGGTGTTATGCATCCTACTTGTATGCATTTAGCTATACCTGTCAGGTAGTCTTCCTATTAGCTCCATTACTCAGTCTTTTGCAACCATTGCTTAACTTGCTGGCATCCTCTTTGTAGTATCTTCAGTGCTGCCTAGTTGTCAGCTGTTAAAAGTGTTCAACTGCTTAGATCTTAATAGGTCTAGGTAGCAAAAGCCCACCAGGACAAATAATTGAATCTGGGGGCCTAGCCGTGAAAATACCAAGTGTGCAGGAGTGGTTTGGCCTTAAGGTACTCTCTTAAGAAAGACCTTTTCTTTTGACCAATACCATACTGCCCACCAGGCTATAAGCCACATCAATGGTGTGTGTTTGTGTGCGTGCATGTATGTGAATATGTGTGTGCGCATGCGTGGGGTTGGGGATGCCAGGATGTGGGAGCTGACTGGACAGTGTGGATTAGAAACCCCGGTGAGAAAGGCGAGCTTGGAAGGAGAACGTAGAATGGGGAAAGGCCGGGGAGAATGAGGGCTACAGGATGAGGTCAGGGTTCATTTGTTGGGACAGAACCCTCTTTGATGCCCTCTTTTGTGTGCACAGCTGACAAGCTGGAAGACGGCATCATAGCAACCCTGAAATGTGGCCAGAATGACAGCCCACCCCCGTCTCTTTTTCTGAACTGATCTGAGCCCTGATAAAAAGGAAGCTCTGCCCCACGCACCCCTGACGCTTGGAGTACATCAGTGCTTGGTTAGCAGCTACAAAGTCCCAGTGCCCAGAGCAGGCAGCCCACAGAGGGTGATACTGATGTCTGATGTCTCGGACAGGCCAGGCACACAGCAAATGCTCATGAAATACTGAGTGAATACTGCAGAAGGGTGACTTGTGGAATCCGTCTTCTTGTCATCACAGAGCTTACTCCTGAGGTCAGGAAAGGATAAGAGGTCCTTGGCAGCCTCCCAGTATGCACTGAGGTTACTATCTATAGGAACACTCCTGTTAAAAGGGCCAGTGAGCTGTTTACATAACAGCTTCACACAGAGACTATATATACATCGACTTCTCAGGTGTGGGAATTATTTGCATTTCTGAAACTCTTTAAAAGCACTACTGAGTCTGTGATCCAATTTCATGCACATCTGTTTGTGTTTGACCTCCCATTGTGTTGGTGGAGAAACTGAGGCCTGGCTAGGGTCTCATAGTGGAGTCAGGATTACAGGTGTGCTACCTGTTGTCTATCTGCCTCTGTGCATGACAGACAGTTAATGGTAGAGGGAATTTTCAGGGTCTAACTGGGCTCCCGACTGAACATGCTTATGCCACATTTCCGGGCGGTGCTGGGGATATTTCTCCTTACAGTTCTGTGTGCTGGCCGGAAGCTTTCACAGGGATGTCCCTGGACGGCTGCAGGGCTGAGCACAGCTGTCCAATGACCCATGCCCAGCTTTGTGTAAATATAAGCTCTCCATTCTCCCACCTCCACAGCCCTCTTCTGGGTTCCGTATTTACCAAACACCTGCCAACGCATCATCCTAAACACAGCTGAAGTCTGAGTCAGCTCCCCATGCCTGAAACCCCCTCCCTAATTTCTGCTTCCTGAATCCACTGAGGAGCAGATGTCAACAGGTCCCCTGGCGTCTGTGTCTGAGGGCTCCAGGCAGGATGTGTCCATTTTGAAGCTTGAAAAAGTACCTGGCTGTCCTGGGCTGATTAGTGCCTGCCCTCCCCAGTATTCATGTCTGTCTGCAACAGCAGAATTGGACTTCATTTGGAAATAGAGGTTTTGCTGATGTCATTAGCCAAGTGTCTTGAGAAGAAATCATGGTGGATTTAGAGTAGGCCCTAAACCCAATGACTGGTGTCCTTCTAAGAGAGGTACTCTCTTAAGGGAAGAGGTACTCTCTTAAGGGAAGAGGTACTCTCTTAAGGGAAGAGGTACTCTCTTAAGAAAAGTACCACATGAAGACAGGCAGAGATTGGAAGTATGTTGCCATAATTCAGGAGTATCTGAGGTCATCCAAAGCTGGAAGAGGCAAGGGAGGAGTCTCCCTTAGAGCCTTTAGAGAGAGGACAACGTGGCAACACCTTGATTTCAGACTTGCAGCATCTAGAAGTATGAGAGATTGCATTTCTGTTGTTGGAAGCCACTAAGTTTGTGGTAATTTGCTCCAGCAGCCACAGGAAGTTAACCCACTGTCTGACGAGCAGACAGGAGGCAGGACTCTAGGGCTGGGCCTAGAGCCAGGCTCTTGGGGGTCCTCAGCTCCCCTCACTTCTCCTGCCTTCAGGGCCTAGAATTCTGGTGCCAAGCGAATCTCAGGAGAGAGTTGAAAATAAGAGTTCAGAGGAAGACCAGGGCTGGACTTCCTGTTATCATTCTCATCTTGGTGGAGAAAGACTTCTGTGTCTTCGCCCCAGTATTATGACTACCTTTCGTTAGTGCCCATCAGAGCCCAGGCACTGTGCAGGCCTTTACATCATGTCACACATTCCCTCCTTATGTCTTCATCACCTCGGGCCACCATAAGTAAGTATGTGGACTGGGTGGCTTGAACAACAGACATTTCTCACAGTTCCAGAGACTAGAAAAGTCTAAGATCAAGATGCCAGCTGATCTGGTTCCTGGTGAGGACCTTCTTTCTGGCTTCTAGATGGCCACCTTCTCACTGTGTCATATGGCAGAGAGAGAGGAGGCCAGCTCTTCGTGTCCCTTCTTCTGGGGGCACTAATCCCATCGCAATGGCTCCTCTCTCAAGATCTGATCCCAACCCATTTACCTCCTGAAGGCCCCACCTCAAAATATGCAGTGGGGGCTAGGGCATCAACACATGAATGCAGGAGGATACAATGAGTCCGTGGCATCCTGTAGAGGTACTCTGTCCCTCCCCTAGTTTGACATTTGAGATTTATCCAGTTGTTCCTGGTCACGGAGCTGGCAAGTGACAGAGTCAGGGTTTGAACTGGTGTCCGGGTTCACCTCGGAGCCGGCACACTTAACCACTATGCCGTATTCATAGAACTTCTAGTAATAATAATCACAGCTGCTTGTTGATATAGCAAGAAGGGAGCCTATAGACGTATAGTACCCTCAGTGGCTCCCCACTGCCTCCTCCCTACTTCTAGCCCTGCCCTGCCTGCCCCTTCCTGTGCAGTAGCCACAGTCCCGTGATCCCGGTTCCTGGGGTGGCCTGTGATGTTCACACTTGAGGTGGTCTCTCTGGTTGCTTATTTCTGCCTCTTTCCATCTGACAAACTCTTGCTCACCCCACATGGCCCAGTTTAAATGTGCTCTGTCTACATCATTATCTAGCACATGTTACATGGCTCATAGATCCCAGTAGTGTGTGTCTTTGCCAGGCTGGAGTGGGATCACCTATTTTGGCATCTGGTACCTTCCACAGCATCTCTGGATCTCCAGAGCTCCTGATATATGTTTGAGTAAGTGAAACATGGAGAGGACATGGACGTCATTAAGTGACCAGCAAGAAATGGCTGTTAATTGAAGAGGAGGAGGAGGAGAAGGGAGAGGAGGAGGAGAAAAAGAAAGAAAAGAACATCAGATATTCTAAGACGAGTACTTATAGAAGGAACCACTAAAAGCTTTGAGTTTTGAAAGCAAATGTTTAATTTAGGCTCTCCCTTCTGTGTTCTTACAGATGGCACTCAATTCCATATAACGGCCAATCTATATTTTGAGATTTACTGTGGGTCTTATGGACTTTTTTTCTTTTTTATTATTAACTACCTTAGTTTTCTAAATATATATTCTTTAAAAGCCAGTCCTATTTTTAAATTTTTTTAAATTAATATATAATGTATTATTTGTCCCAGGGGTAAGGTCTGTGAATCGTCAGGCTTACACACTTCATAGCACTCACCATAGCACATACCCTCCCCAATGTCCATCACCCAGCCACCCTACCCCTCCCCCCCACCCCCCAGCAACCCTCAGTTTTGTGAGGTTAAGAGTCTCTTAAGGCTTGTCTCCCTCCTGATCCCATCTTGTTTCATTTTTTCCTTCCCTACCCCCAATGAGCCCCCATCCTGCCTCTCAAATTCCTTGTATCAGAGAGATCATATGATAATTATCTTTCTCTGATTGACTTATTTCACTTAGCATAATACCCTCTAGTTCCATCCCCCTCATTGCAAATGGCAAAAAGCCAGTCCTATTTCTAAGCCTGATTTCCATTTGAGATAGCATACCTCTCCTTTTATGCTGGCCCAGTAGGAACGTAGGGTTCCGGTTGTTGGTGTTCCATTTAGAGCACACCTTCCAGGAGGCATGTGTCTTGATGTGTCAGCTGAGGCGCATGTTGTTTCTTGGGTTGCCTTCTCCAAAGGGGGAGAGTTTGCACTTGTGGAAGGTCCTGCCCCAGGTGTTTCTAACTGCTCTTCTGTCTCTGTCTTCCCGCTGCAGGCTGGCCATGTGTGACGCTCTCTGTCCTGGGATTCCTCTACTGCTACTCCCATGTGGGCATTGCCTGGGCCCAGACATACTCAGTGGACTAATGCCACCCAGCCAGTGCCAGCCCTTCCTGCTGGCCTCCAAGGCAACTGGTGCTTCACCCTGACCTCGTACACCAAGATAACCTCCAAGGAACCAGTGCGTCATCTGCTCATCTTTGGTTGGAGTTATCTCCCTCCAAGACTGGGAGCTTGAGGTCTCATAGAAAATTGACAACCAGTGAGGCTTCTAACTCTGGGGACCAGAGCTCATCTCCCCCTGCCCCATCACTTTCCTGTTGAGTAAGCAGGGGGCCAGAGCAGTATTGTCTTGCCTGCTGCACATGGTAACCTTGTGGTCTAGAACCTGGTCCCAGGGCCGTTCAGGTTCTTTCTACTTTACCAAGAAATTAAATGCAATAGATATTTCTGAAATATTTTGCTAACATGTAAGTGATTTCTTTCCCATGCCCTGCAGTGTGGTCTCTAGAACCAGCACTGGGGTCTGAGCTTCACACTTCAGCTCCCCGGCAGGGAGGAGACAAAGCCACAGTTAAGTTTTTCATTGTCCAGTCAAAGAAGATACAGCATGTCCTATCATGTTCCAAGGGGCCAGTACCTAAGGAGATCTGTTATTGGAACACTGTCACAGTGATCGACATTTGGATGCTTGTTCCCTAGATCTGCAGAGTATAAACACGGCAGTTCCTCTACTGGACAGTTAATCTTCATTTCCCAGCAAAGAAGAAGAATTAAAGAACCGTGAGCTAGCGCACCCACAGACGGGTGCTACCAGGCAAGTGACAAAGGGTAAAGATGGTTTTCTGTGGTCCTCTCTTCATGAGTAAGCCCCAGCAGTCATCTTCCTGCTCAGTGGTTTACACTCTGGTTTACATTGTTTTATTTCATTTCAAATAAAATGGAGCCTTTTCTGTCATACTGATAATTCACATTTTTGCAGAATCATTTTGAGTATTTTTTGAAGAAAATGCTTAAAATGTAAATATCTGTGACTCTTATTTAATTATTCACACTTCTGGAAAGTGGGTGACAGGTCACTAATAGTTGTAAGTGGTAGAAGAGGCTGAAGAGATCTGTTTGGCTTTGGATTTTTTTTTTCCCCCTGAGAGGGCAAGTGATATGTGAAGAAGCTGGGAAGTCTGATCCATAGTGTACCTCATTATGGGAGAACTTAGTACATCTCAAACCCATGGATAAAATTGTTATCAAATGAAAGGTTCCCTTGGACCGGGGTGGGCCACATACCTTACATTTGCCATCTGGCGTGATCCTTGTGTCCTGGCTGTGGCTTTTAACTCAGTGAGATTCAAACTCCTAGAATGCAGGACTGGCCGTCTTGCTGATATGCTTTCTTCCTACCCATTCTGCCTGGAAGAGCAGACGTGGATAGAGCAGGCAGGCGTGCAGTGGGTGTACCCCGGCTTGACTGCTGCTTGGAACAGACCCAGAGGGGCAGCAGGCTGACAGCAGTGGCCGTAGCGGTTGGGTGAGTAAAGGACAGAGAGGCCCATGCAGGTGATCCCAGGGTGCTGGGAAGTTTTAAGTAGGGTATGGTGCTGGGAAGAGAGAACTCTCCAGGGACTATAGTTCAGGATCATGGGCTGACTCGTTCCGGAACCGTGGTCAGCCACAGGGAGCCTGGCTAAGCACACACGGGCGTGAAGATGATTGTAGGCAAGTGTCTGATGTATGTACATACGTAAATAATGCAAAGTATTTTGAACTCTTCAGAGACACCATTTATGTAAAAACAAATTTATTCACTCAACTTATATTGGAAGAATTGGTGAATATATTTGGAGCTAATAATCCTGAATTTCCTTTAAGCTATTACATGACTTGGAGTGGTTCTTCGGAATTAGTTCACGATGAGCTACATATTTGAGGTCTGATTAACCAACATGCGGATTATTTAGGACCGTTGTTTTCCTTCTTTGACCTCTTGCTGTTCTCCAACTGTAATATGAAAGCCGTAATAGATCTCTCTTCATGCATGTGAAGTAAAGCCTTGGATTTACTCTGAATGAAAGACTCCTGAAGTGCCTGGCAGGACAGAGCAGCTCTCATACTCACTTTGCAAAAGCCATCAGCCCCGGGCAGCTTCAAGCATGGGGCAGGAAAACAACTAGGCAAGGTACCAAGGTCGCTTCTAGCCCCGGGATCCTCTGACCGCAACCGAGCCCTGTGGACAAGCCGAGCTGCAAACACGATCGCCAAGATGATCCCCAAGGAGGCAAGCAGGACATCTGAAGGACAGACAACTCTTGGTCATTTTGACTAATTTGGGGGACCGTGCAAGAAGATGTCCAAGTATATAATATATAATAATATAATTATATATAATATAATAAGAAATTAACCAAAATATACTGAGTTTGTTTTCTAACAAATGTCCCAGAATATCTCCACACAAGAGGCCCAACCACTGAGAAGCCAGGTTGCCTTGAGGGTGCTGGCCTTCCTCAGTGGGCTTTGAGAAACCCAAGGCCCTTCTTCAGGGAAACTGTTTTATTTTAAAACAAACCAACAAAATCCCCCTAATAGTTGACACCCCTTTGGCACCCAGAATGTAGTATCTATTACTGAGCACTGTATTACTAGTCCTTCTGACTAATTACAAAAATCATATTCACAAAGAGGGATTTTTTTCACCATTGAGGATATATAAAGAACCTAATTAATGTCCAGTGCTTTATTCGGTGAAACTTTTTTTTTTTAGGTGAGACTTTTGAATGAGTATCAGTCACTTGGACTTTATCACCTTTCCTTTATTTTTATTATGCTTTTCTGCAATGTAATTAAAGAATGGGTTGTAGAGGACATCATTAAAAATGCTGTACTCATACTACAGCCCTATGGGATCAAGCAGAGGCCCAAATATGGCTTGCAGATCACAAATTCCTCATCCTGAGTTAAGTTCTGTCTACAGAAAGCAAAGTGTGCTTTTTGAAATGCAGTCCCCTGGTATTAAAAAAGAAAGGTTGACAGTCCTGTGGAGAATCTCATCAGCAAGAAGCAATTATTCAAGCAAGTATTAAAACCACAGCCAAACTGAGAGTGCTGGGACTTAGGACTAGTTCATTTAGGGTCAAGCAGTCCTCTACCTTAGTAGCTTCGGAGACCATCCATGAATTAAAGCACGGATCAGAACTCATATGGTTGATATGGAATCACTCCAAAAAGACGCGGTTCTGTTTTTTTACACTGTTTTAAAAGTCAGGGAAGCATTAATAGATTTTAAACAGATTTCAACCCAAATTGTTTAAAATGTAAACTTCTAATTAGGAGGTCATGTTCAGATATATGTGAAATCACTGTGTTGTACCACAATTTTCCAGGGATGGCACCATTGGAAGGCATCTTGGGACGTCCGAAGAGCAGATACAGCCTTATTTCTGGATCATGTGGCAAACCACTGTCACAAACATCCTCTTGCTATGCTGTCCTTAGACACACAATCTTGGGGTCTCTAGAATCCTAAGGCCCCCAAAACCAGACTTACAGGTACTCTCCAAATTAGGGCCTCCCAAGCTCTTGAAAAGGAATAGAAAGTACCATCCTTGTTCTGTCATCTTAGGTCAGAACATCCAATTCAATGCCTTAAAATTATGTAAGAAAAGGCAAAAAGCAAGTATCCTGTATAAAATAGTTTATTACCATAATAAATAAAACTTTTTTTTTTTTTTTTTACAAATATCATTTGTGCTTGTTTAAAAATGTCGAGAAGGGCATGTCATCAGTGGAGGGGCCCGCGTACTCCTCTTCCCATTCCCAAGCACACACACAGTGGAGTTTCTGGCAGCATGGTCAGCTGACCATAAAAATAGGGTCAGCTCATTTGCACTTCTGTCTATATGTCATGCTCAAAGTGGCAGATGCGAAGGAAAAAGAAAAACCCAGTGGAGGATTTGGCGGGACTCAATGGAAAGATATCAATATAAGAAGCCCCAGACTGACGGGCTGCTCAGGAGTAGAAATGTCTCTACGGCGTTGGCGAACCATCAGCTGTGGACAGCCTCCCACTGATGCAGAAATACGATGTCTGAATACTAAGAGAATACATTCATTGGGGCGGGGAGGGCACCCACTGGGTCTGGTGCCTGTGGGGCACTTGAGTCCTATTCTAGAGGTTCCAGAATGTATCTGATTTGCTCGCATGAGAAAGATGTTTCATTTGAAACTAATTTAAGCTGCAAATTCACATTGATTCTTTTGAACCGTGTATGGTGGTTGGCGGGGAGAGTGGGATTTAAAACTTCAAAACACGAATGCCTTGTGTGAGAAAATGATGCTTTCTCTGGTGGCTGCGGATGGTGTTGAGGGGACGGTGATGGCCCCCCAGCTGGAGGGCACAAGAGCTGGTGGAAGTATTGGTCTTGAAGCGAGCGAGAAGGCAGTACAATTTTGTGACAGAGGAGAGGCTACCCTGGGGTCTGAGAGTGCCCTTAGGGGGTTCCTCTTTTGAAGCAACACAAAGTAAGGGGCGGGGGGGGGGGGGGGGGGCGGGGGGGGGGGAGTGTTGGTAGCTCCATCCCAGCTGGAGTTCCATTCAAGGGTCTTAAGGCTAAACATCTTTATTGCAAAACGTACAATGTATTAATTGAATGTACTTCAGAAACTTATCTCCACCAGGGCTCCTAAAATTTTCTAGAGTGTATGTGCCATATGTGCCATATGGCGGTCGAGGCAACAAGGGGAGAGGAGGCTCTCCCTACACCTGGGACCCCCTTAAGGCATTCTTTTAGTTCCCACAAGGGCTTGGACAAAAATTCTAACAGTTGGCTTCTTACTTTGACCTTCCACCAAAGGATTCAGGAGGGGAAGCTTGAGGGATGGGCTGCGGTGGTGCAGGGCATTTTTGACTCTGTGCCGTGCTGACTCCACACTTCTGACAGAAGGTTCCAGAAAAGGGCCTGATATTTGGCCAGCAACAGCACACAGGATCTAGAAGGTTGAGGGTGAAATAGGCCCAGGAATTGGATAACAAGGAATGGGAACCACTTTGAAACACTTGGGCCCATGTTATTGTAGCATCAGAGATGTTTTAAGCCATTGGTTGCCTGCTACTGGCTACAGACTCTGCACACAGATGTAGTCTGGGGTTGAGAATTAAAAAATGGTCTTAGGAAAGAGTCAGGTCTGAGCATGAGAGAATAAGGTGGCTGAAGGTGCAGATATCAAAGTTGTGCACAAAACCAGGGCTTCTCAGCCAGAGGGGTGCCTCCCTTTCCTTCCTGGGGGAACCTTACCCTACTTGGTGGAGGCGTCCTTGCAGGTATATGGGCCAGCAGCCCTCAAAGCTCGAGTCTGTGTCCTCCACCAAGAATGAGTGCACCATCTGGTTGGCCATCTTCTTTCAGAGACTCAACCCTCACCCCCACACCTCCTTCAGTGGGGGAGAGGAGAGCATAGTCAACAAGCAGCCAAGTGCTGGGGCAGGACCTCTGGTTCCAAAGCAGGGACACTCTGGAAAGTGGAGCCTCCCTACAAATCACATTCAAGGTAAGGAGTTTAAGTATGAGATCAAGTAACCAGCAAGTACTGGGTAATGGAATGGTATAATACATTATGTCCCCTTCCCTTGGAAAGGAACAAATTACTCAGGTTAAATATGTCTCAGCTGAACTTCTAAAGTCTAAATGTTTGGTCCAACACCTAGTGACTCTGTTTCCCTAACCTCTCTTCAGCCACCAGATAGTGGAAGGTTCAGTCAGTATCTGGAGCTTGTGGCCCTTGCTCAGGAAGCCAGAGCTGCATCCAGGCAAGAGCAGGTTGTTAGCACAAAGCCGCCCATGGCCACGTGCATGTCGCAAAGATGAAAGGAGAAAAGGTTTGGCTCATTTAAAAAAAAATTTTTTTCCCGAGGAAACAAAGCACAAGTCCCTATAATCCTTAAGCAGAAAAGACTAAAAGCACGTACAGCCACACTGCAGTGATCTGTCACCACAGGCTCACGTGCGGGTCCCGTGACCCCGAGATGAGCACATTCCATCCACAGGATCCAGGCTTCTGGTCATGAGCCCTATCCAAATCCTAGGAGTCAATCCATGAGTACATTCACGAAGCTTTATTTTTCCCCCAAGACAAGTGTGGACTTTCAAGTCTGGCCCATCAGTGTTTTTGCCCCTCAGACCCCAGTGGGGAGTCATTTCTTAATAACACAACTGTGCCCTCCAGCAGAGCCAGTGGGGAAGGGCCCCACTAGGCTGGCCTGCAGGGTGCTGTACAGGAGCCTGTCATCAAACCCACAGAGAGCTGGGCGGGTGCTTCTGAAGCTGGGCAATGGAGTTATTAGGGCCCTGACCCCTGACTTGAAAGTAGTGGGCACTAAACTTCAGAAGCAGGCTAATGAGCACATTTAAGGAATGCCAAACTAGGACATTCTGGAACAGATGGGATTCCAGATCTTTTAGAGCCTCTGGACTAGTTGGCAGCTTCTCAAGGACACTGAAATTCCCACTGCTTTATCCAGAGTCACAAACAGTCATGACTTGGCCTTGGGAAAATATACTTCCCCCTCATTCTACGCTGCCATCTGAGGCTAGATTGAATAATGCTGTAGGCTTAGGAAGCCAGGAACCACCCCAGTAAGCCTCCCATGAGTGGGTGATTAAGTTATATGGGACCCCTGGGGAAGGAACCTTCTCTTGACTTCCTGGATCTCTGTTCTCCAGGGCCATCTGTGCCAGTGCTGGGTGCCAGGAGGGGACAACCCCATTCTGCATAGACTGCTGAAGGCCAAGTCCTGGGACCTGTCATGGCCACTGAACAGGACCAAAGGGACATGTGGGTATGTGGGCGCTGACAGGAGACCTTCAGAAACGCTGAGTATCTTTGGTAGGGCAAGTCCTGCCCTGGCAGTTCCCCTTAGTACTGAGGGGCTGAGCACGGGTTCAGGATCCGTGCAGCAAAGTCATGCCAGGTGCAGGGGTGAGGTGCTGCAGTGTGACCCATGCAGAAAGCCAGAGCCCTGGATGAGTCCCTGCTGTCACCCAGAGTCCAGGTCCCCTCTCTCTCCAAGCTAGTTCTTAGAGCTGAACTTCCAACCTTGGTTGTCAAGTTTTAGGGTCCTGACCCTCTCTGCAGGGCATACACCTGAGCTAGTTCCACTGGGCCTAGGAGAGACCTCTTTCCCTTCTCGGATACCCTTGGAAGGAGCCCAAACACATGAATAATTTGACTCCATGTGCCTAGGAGGCAACAGAGTGTCCCGAGCATTGGCATAGGGATCTGGATGGCCCACAGGTGGCTCTGTGACCGTCGCCCTGAGCTCAGACCTTCCCTGGGCCTCCTCTCTCCATCACCCTACAAAGCCATCCGGAGAACCTGCTGCCTCCTTCTCTTTCTCCTGCACCTGAAGCAAGTACAGCCTTGGCCTGCAGTCTTCTCCATTTCTCCTGAAGTCCTGCTGACGGTAGCAGGAGAAAAAGAAGTTAATTTTAAAATAAGGCCAAGCATGGATCCCAAGGGTCCTCTAATGACCCCATGCAGTGGACAAAATAAACTTCTGAAGGGCCCTCAATCCCAGTGAGAATCAGAACATAAACATAGGACTTGCTACAATCATTCTTCTGAGGTTATGTGTGTGTGTGTGTGTGTGTGTGTGTGTGTATGTGTGTGTGTGTGTCTGCTTTGCTAACAAAGCAACTGTGGGCTCATTGCCCTTCCTGCCGATGCTGCACACCCTGAGGAAGGCCACAGGAACACTGCGGGAGACGCTGAGAAGGAAAAGAAGCGAAGGGGCCCATGCGATGAGGACAGCGGCATGGAGCAGGGCCAGAGGTGCATGAGAGGCTTCTGGAACCCTCCCTGTGGTCTCTCCCATGATAGCAGGCTGCAGAGCACAGCCCAGAAAGTCTCTGCTTCCTGAAAGCCCCTTTCCAGCGCTTCTACTTAGGAAAGGAGACCCGAGGATTCCCGGCTTTCAGTGTCCATGGGAGGTACCCAAAGCACCTCACGGTTTTCTGGTCTTAACCATTAGGGACAGAAAGTTGCAAGGCTCTGCCCTCCTTGTCCCTCAAGCTCCTCTTGTCCTGGGCTTGTTACAAATGACTACCATAGGAAAATAGAAGATGACGACAGACACGGGCTGTACAAGGACAGGGAATGCTGGGAAGTCCCTGTGCTCACCGCAGTCTTTGGGGTTCTTGGCGCAGGAACCCAGCCTGGTATCTACATGGGGGGGTTCTCCAGGGCGCTCCCACTAGTTCCCAAGTAGCTGCTCCTCTTTTCTAGCGGTTGTCCTCTTTTACAAGGATCATGGCAGTAAAAAATTAAAAATGAAGGAAAATACCCTTTAGACAGCATGCCCCCTCTTCCAGAATTGTGCAGACAGTTCGAGAGCGGCTGCCATCTTGCAGGGTGGTGGCACGTGCCTCTTCCCACGTCTGCTCCCAGAGAAAGAGGGAGTGAGAGAGAGAGGGAGCGTGTGCCTAAGCGACTGGTCCCGCTCTGATTTTCTGTCAGGAAAAGCCTACTTTGGAAATTGTTGGTCATGTAGGTGTGTGTGGTGGGAGGGGTGTTGAGGGCAGGGAGGCGGGGTTTTATCTTTGACTTCCTTTCTTTCTTTTTTTTAAACAGACCACTCAGCTTGCTCCAAAAATATCTCTTTCTGATTCTGGGGACTGGGGCCTCGATATCTCAAACAGCTCCTGAGGAGACTGAGAGGATCTTCTGGAAGTTAATATCCTGAGTATCTCAGAGAGCTGTTTCTCAATATTTGTCATTTTGGTGTTCAAGGCCTTGATGTCCTCCTTCAGCTCGTGCTTCACCTCCAGGACCGTGGCCTGCAGCGTCTGCTCAGGGATGGGGTAGAAAGAGTGCTTGACCTCCGCCAAGATGGGGCTTCGGTCCTGGGGGCTCCTGGCCTCGCCAACGTTGTCCAGGCGCAGGTCGCTCTTGGTGATGCCACTGTCACAGGAGTCCGTCTTCTTGAGGGTGGCCTCTCCGGACGCCTTGGTCCTGTCGGGGAGCGTCTCCATGGACTCGGCCTTGGCCACCTGGCTCCAGTCCTCAGCCTTGCCGCAGGCATCCCTGAAGCGGGCCCAGCCCTTGCGCCTGGTGCAGTCGCCGCCTCCACCGCCGGCCCTGGCGCCCAAACACTCAACCCCGGGCGCGTGCAGCCGCCCGTGGTCTGCCACTGCAGCTGTGGAGGTCGCCTGGAAGGCCACGGGCGTGGCGGGGCTCTCACGCACGGTCACCACGCTGGCCTTCGCCAGGCTGTGATTGGCTGAGGCGTGCTCTGCGAGGGCGCTGCCCTTCTCCACGTCCAGGTCGTCGGGGTCACGGCTGCCCCGCTCTGCAGCCAGTCGGGCCTCCTTCTGCTGCCGGAACCTCTGGAAGAGTCGCCGGACAGGGTGGTCCGGGGGCAAGATCAGGGGGGCCTCATTCTTGCGTTTCATGCGCTCTTCCTCTTCACGTTTCACATCGCTGATCTTCCGGAACACGATCTGCAGTGAGACAGAAACACAGCAAAGCTCTTCAGCCCCTCAGCATCAGCCTCGGGCCCCCAAGGGCCGGGTGCACTCATGGCGCACCCCCATCCCTGCTGGGCCCCACCGGGCTTTGCTCAGGGCCTGCCCACCCCTGCCTTTCCCGACCCTCAGCCCTCCTTCCCAGGAATTGACTCTTGCCCTCATTCTCTTCAAGAGAAACAACCCCCACCCCATCCATCCCCATGAGCCGGGAACGGGGCTGGAGATGCCAGATGGCCTCCTCCTGGGAGACTGTCCTGGTACCTCAGCAGGGCCCCTGATAACCTGTCCTGGCCTTTTCAAAAACCATTTTTCTGACCCCGCCTCCAACCTGCTGCATTAGAACCTCCAGACAGGAAGCCTTTGCATGCGTAACAAGCTTCCTAGGTGATGCATGCATGAACGTTTGAGTCCCCCTGGTCTACACCACATTCCAGTGCACGAAGGTTCAGATGAGTACCCAGGCAGGGCCACAGCTAAGACCACCACTGCCATCTGCAGATCTGGACCCTTAATGAACTTGGCTGGCTCTGAAAGCAAAAGCAAGTCTCACTTGGAAGTCCCCCATCCCCAGGCGACTCAGGGGACTCGGGAAGAGCCCATGGCCTGCACACGGCCTTGTCATAACACCAGCAACCACCAAGATGGGTCGTAAGGTACGCGAATGTTACTTCATGTATTCCTCGTAGCAGCACTGGAAGGCCCCTGGGACGCATTCTCACTTTAGAGAAGAGGAAAACCAAGGTTCAGGGTAGCTAAATGTCACATGAAAGATAAGTTTGCCATAAGCGACTCATTCCCGAGGCTTCTAACCCCAGACCCATCAGACGTCCAACAAGTACTCACGGATGAAGACAATGCTTCATGCAGAGGATGGACAGATAGTCAGCCAACCAGTTCAAGAATCTGGCCCTGAGTGCAGCAAGAGCCACGAATGAAGGGCTTTCCCCGGGCTGCCCTCTGATTATGGGAAAGCCATGTAATTTCTGGCTTATGAGGCATGAGGCAGGTGCACTCAGGGATGTGCTGACTTTTCCCACCTCTGAACCTATGGGAAGCCACCTACTATATGTTGTTATAGAAATCACTTGTCTGAGGACCCATCCTGTGATCACTGAGAAGCAGAGGAGAGGCCTGTGTAAGGGAGAGAAGCAGCTTTTCCACCATTGCAATCTGGAAACCTGTGCCCTGGGCAGGCAGGCTCGGACCAATGCAGATCCCATCCTGAGGACCTGCCACAGGGTTCTCAGGTCTTGGGGAGGCACATGGGGTGGGAGGTCAGGAACACAGGCTTTGGGATCAGAAAGAATGAAATCCCAACCTTGCCACGTCACTGTGTGACCTCACACAGGCATCGTCACTCCTGAGTCTATTTCCTCCTTAAAAAGTGGGAACAATCCCCACTTTTCTGACTTGGCGTAAAGCTAACACAAGACTACTTATGTGACAGCACCGGCCCATGGTTGATGCTCAACCTGAACCCTTCTTCCTTCACCCTTTCGAGGCCTCAGCGTTTTTAACCTCCAGGTGCCAATCGATGGGAGAATAACTTCTGCCCAGAAAGAGGAAACACAGATGTCACAAGCAATGATCTAAAAGAAGGGACTGGCTTGGAACACACACGGTCCTCTTGGAAGCTCTCTCAACATCAAAGAGTAAGGCAGCTCTGGAGACCTGAGATGTTTGAACACTAAAGAAAAGGAAGTACTTCTTTAGACACCAAGAAAGCAACACAGAACTTATCCCAAGAGGTCAAATGTGAAATATACCAGGAGACTGACAAAGGCCGTTAATATGCACTTGTGATGGACGCTTGTGAGGGGCAGGTATCCTCTGGACTTCAACCCAAGGCCCATGGATCCTAGACCAGAGGATGGGGGCCCAGCTTGACCCAGGCAATGTTTTCGGCTGTTGTAGTCATGTTAACAGGGCAGTTCAGCATGTACGGGCTGGGGCTCCCTGTAGGGGATGTCTGGCTCTATGCCGACTCTTCTGAAGCCTCTTGCCTTATCCCAAAGTGTCCTCCTAGTGCTGCTATCAGCCATCCTGCGAGCTGGAGACAGCCCCACCTGAACATCCATGGCTTGCCTGATGGGCAGATGAACCAGGAAAGAGCTTCCTGCCCAGCAAAAATGCCCGCCCTTTGAGAATCCATGAGTAAAACCAGCAACCCCCAGCAGACACAGAGCTGCTGCAGTCTGACAGCTGTGCTGACCTGGGCTCTGGGGTTCTGCTTACTAACTTCACCTGTGTTTTTGGAGACACTGGTCTTGGAATCTTTGTCTCCGAGGCAGCCACGACCACACATTTGGCCAAGTATTTCATATCTGAGTGGGCAGGGGTGGCCACACGACTCACAGTAGTGAGGCAGGAATGTGGCGCCCTCTGTATCTGTGCATCACCCTGATGGGTGGGAAGGGCATTTCCTGTGCCATGTTCCAGTCAAGTGGTGCCTCCCATCTCTAACCCCCCTGTGGAGCCGCAGAACGCGGGATTCTGGGTTTCCATCGCCCCCTAGTGGACGGATGAAGCTGCAAGATCAACTCCCCGGCCTCCCACCCCTCAGGCCCTGGGTAAGCTCCATCCTTTCTGAGCAATTTCAGATATTGAAAAGACCCGTTCACCTGCTTGAAGCTCCATGCCATCTCATCTCCTGGCCCACCCCTTCACCCTGACTCCTACATGACCTTCAGGATTCAGCTTAGGAGTCATGTTCTCCAACAAGCTTCCCTGGCTTTCCCCACGGTCAAAGACCTTTGCAGCTGGGAGCACACAGCCCTGCCACAGCCAGCTGCAACCATCGTGAAAAGCAGCATTTTGGTTATTCTTCTTTTCCAGGTTTTTTTTTTTTTTTTTTCATCTTTGGTACCATGTCTGATATATATAGTGCTTAATCAATGGTCAATGAGTCACTGAATATGTCAGTGAATAAATTATGGCCATCTCCCCGTTTGTGAGCTCGTGCTGGGGTAAAAGAAATGATGCATATGCCATCCCCCAACACACACACACACACACACACACACACACAAAGCCAACTCAGATGTTTGGGGTCTAATGGAGAGCAGGAGAGATTGCCAGTGAACTTGTTTATGTGCAACAGATACAGTCCTGATGAGTAGTGAGCACATGGACCCTGATTTATGACACTTCTACCTTAAGATAGTGCTCAAGGGATACACGTTCCCTAGAAATTATGCATTTGCTGGGGCCAGAGATACGCGCCATGATGCTCTCCCGTGATGCCAGGCAGAGGCAGCGAGCCCCAGCTCCTGGGCAGTCAGGCAATCACGAAGGTGGACAGCTGACCTATGTAGGACCATTCCTACTCACACATCCGTGCTGTCCTTCCCTTTCAGTATGGCACTCGATCATTTACATGAGACGGTCAACACTTCGTTATGAAATAGGCTTTGCGTTAGAGGAAGGTCACAGGGCTATAAGTTAAAACAGAACTTCAGGGGCAGGCTGGTGTTCTCGCCTTGCCATTCCCTTTCCTCCCACTGGCAAAGGGTAGTGGGGCCACAGCATCAGGGGTCAGTCTGGAGACATTGTTACCAGGGACTCCAGTCACCCGGCAGAAAGGCCACAACCTGGTGACAGGCTGGCCTGGGTCCAGTCACTGATGACGGGATCAGTCTGGATTGCTCCTGGCCAGCCAGAGTCCTGCAGGCCCACAGGGACATATATTTTGCCTTGCCTGATGTGGGGGGGCACAAGAGGCCCCTGCAGAATGCCGAGCAGCTCATAACTTATGGCAGCTTGGGGAGACAGAGGAGGTCCCAGGCAGGATGGCCATTGAGCCTCCCTCATTCATCTCTGCATCCCTCTGGGGACTCACCGGGCACGAGCCTTGAGCCTGGAGGCCTTTACTAGGTGGCTGTTGAGCTGGACAGAACTGACACCTGGCTCGTCAAGCTACAGGGCTTTCTGAGCAGCTACTTCAAGTGTGTTTGAAAAAGCAAACCGCCCAGAGTCGGAGGTGAGTCAGTACCTTTGATGCCCTTTCTGGGTTCCATTCACAGAGAGCCTGGGTCCTCTCAAGCCTTTTCCAAGCCCCAGACCCAGACCAAGGGGGGCCAGAGTCTCCTCAGCGTCACTGAGCGAGAGGGCCCCAGCTGCACAGGTTGGGGAAAGATCGGGCGGGGAAGGGAACGGACCACCTGGAATCCGGACAGCACAGAGGGTGAGGGGAGGGCAGCTGAGTGGGAGCCCAGTTGCTTGAAAGAGCTAAAGTTGGAAGCAAAAATATATACATAATGTCAATTCTCAGTGGTTTACATAAATGAACAGAGACTGAGCATGAATCATAGAAAACCACAGATAAACCAAAAGGAATTTATTTTGGTTTTCATCAGATTCAGACGCATGCCCCGATCCTAAACACGGAGAAGCAGTAGGAAGAGCTCAGGCTTGGAGCGCTCCCAACCCTGTCACTGACCAGCCACCCTGTGGCCTTGGGTAAGTCATGTCCTTCCTTGGCTGGACCAGATCACCAGTTCTCAAACCTGGCTGTCACTCAGACCTCACTCTACCGAGTGAGAACTTCCTGCAGCAGGCTCAGAAACTGGCACGGGTGACAAGCTCCCAAGTGACTGACTCTGGCAGCCTGAGCCAGGTCTCCGACCCCTGGATTGATGACTAGTGAGGTCACAGCCACTCTGCTGTCTTCTGTTTGTACACGCATGCTCAGACAGGAGTGTGGCCACAGACTGGCCCAGCCCCCCCTCCCCGAGTGCCCCTCTGCCAGAGTCCACACTTGCAGCTCTACCACCTGTGTGCTGCCTGGGATTTGGCGGGGGTGACCTCAGTGAGACCCAATGAACCTCTGGTCCCTGGAGGAGGACCCAAAGAGGCCTGATAGGCCCTGCTATGACTTTGGGCTGCTTCATCCTTTGATCCAACAGAAAGAGAGGTTTGTGGCCTGGAACGGAGGACACGAAGATTTACGATTATAGAGCAAAATTTACAGAGCACTTCTGGTGTGTGGGGCACTCGGTGGGGTACACACACAGCCGTGCCATGCCAGGGGAGCGGGGGTCTGGGCTGGCACAGACCCAAGCTACTGCGAGAGACAGAGCAGCATCAGAAGGCGGCAGGTTCCCAGGCTCCTGTCCCTAAAGGCTCTGCTGACGTGGCCTCTTCCTCATGGCTTCCCCTCCCACCAGCCCCCTCCACTGGCAGCCCTGCCTGGTTTTACGACAGAGCATAAAACTTGAAGATAACAAACGGGGCCATTTACGAAACTGAAAACCTGGGAAAACAAAATGGAGATGGACCGATTTGATAAGGCAATGAGCTGGGTGTTGCTTTTGGAAAAGGCCAGTTCTTAACCTCCCTCCGAATGGCTCTTTATGGAATCAAGGGCTGCTTTTTTTCTCTCACAGCAGCATGAATATGTGGACTGCCCAGGGAGGGGTCACGGCTTCCAGAAGGACCGACAGAGGCCAGTCCAGGCCTCAGACTTCACTCACGGAGCCCAGACTGTGAGCTGCCCGCACCTGTGGCTAGAAAGCGATGGAGCCCGTCTCTGCCAGCCCACACTCCTGGGGCTGCCGGCTTGTGGGGAGCCAGACAGGTGAGCCCAGCCTCGACAACAGCCATGGGGGCCTGGGCTGGTGGGCACGGGGGCACAGGTGGAGGCAGCATGAGGGACAGACAGCACAAGCACACCCTCTGAAGTCAGATGGCGGGGTCATGTTCTCTGCACCTCGGCCTCCTCACCCACACAAGCAGATAACATGACCAAACTCATGGGGCTCACGTGAGGGTCTCAGTAAACCCTTTGAAGAGTTGCTGAAGAAGTGTGTTCTGGGTCATTCTCTGTGGGGGTAATCCCTGAGATGATTCTGGAAGGAGGAGCTGGAAGGAGTCAGGTATAAAAGGTGGAGAATTTGGGCAGAAGTATCCAGACAGGATGGCGCAGACAAGGACACAAGGCAGAAATGTCACCAACGTAGAATCATGTGTCTGTGGGAGCAACGTCGGTGGGCAGTTCTGACACTGACCGAAAGTGTCTCACATGCCAGGCACTGCTATGCCATGTCTGACGTGTGCTATCGCATGCCATCCTTACAGCAGCCCCAGCAGTGGAGTACCATCGCTACCCTCATTTTCCAAATGAAGAAACCGAGCCTAGAAAGGTAAGTGACTATCTAAGGGCATGCAAATGGTGGAGATGACCCTCAAAGCCTGGCCACCTGAATCCCCGCCCAGGCCCGAGTTCTGAGCCGTTCTGCTAAGGGAAAGTGCCTTGGGTTTTTGGGAAAAGGACAGTTTTCCCCCAGTATCTGTTGATAACCTCTATCCATGCTCAGCCTGCCCTCTCCACTAGTTTCTCTCACTTCCTGTCCTTTGGCAAATTCTCTAAAGAATTCAAGGGCAGCTCTATAGAGCAGAGAGATCTGGCCAAGAAGCTGCGGCTCCCGGAGCATTCAAGGCAGGGGGATGACTCCCCAGGGCCATTAGACTTTGTGGCTCTTCAGTTCATCAGGATGGAGGAATCACTTAAGGTGAAATGCGGACTTTGAGTGGTCAGAACAAGTAGCAGAGTCTGTGTAGCTCATGAGCGGGGCATCTGGGTTATGGGAAAAATTGTGCCTTGCTGGAGGATGCTGAGGGTACCCGTTACCCTCCTAGCCATGAGTGATCTCAAGGCCCAGCACTGGAATGGGGAGCAGGAATGCACTGAAGTCCCATGGGACCTTCTCCAGGAATCATCTAGAGACTAGAGGTGCTCTGCCCTCAGATGGCCTGGGCTGGTGCCTCTCAGAGTGCTACTCTCAGCTGGCCCCACCCACCACCACTCACATCTGCACTTCCTTCTGGCATTAAGCAAGAAGGACCTTGCCAGACCCCTTAGTGACATCCCAGCAAGACGAGCATCCTCTCATTCATTCCTGGCCCCCACACCAAGGTCTTCTTTGGACAAACTAATCTAGGGCATGAAACACTCCTACAGATGCACCTGTTCCTCTGTCTTGAGGATGATACAAGGCCAAGAGGGATGAGGACCCTTCCTTATCCCCGTTGCCCAGTAAAAGACATGCATCACTTGGCTGCTGTTCAGGGATGAGATGGCACCGTTGTGTGGGAGCCGCCAGCCTCTGGCATTTCACCAGGGCTGTCTCTGTCACTCTTCTCCCTGCTTTCTGCTCCCTCAGTGTAGGGGACCAAATTATGGTCACCAAAAGATATGTTCACCCAGAATTCAGAATGTGGCCTTATTTGGAGTAAGGGTCTCTGCCTGTGTAATAAGGTAAGGATCCTGAGATGAGATCATACCTCCTAAGGGCTCAAATGTAATGGTGAGTGTCTCAGAAAAGAGAAGACACAAAGCACAGAGCAAACGGCCATGTAAACGTTGAGGCAAGTATTGGAGCGATGCAGCTACAAGCCAAGAAATGCCAAGGATTGTTGGCAGCACCAAGAAGCTAGGAGAGAAGCATGAAGTCTCTGCGAGAGCCTCCGACAGGACCTGGCGCTCTAGGCGCCCTGGTTTGACTCTGGCCTCCAAAACTGAGGAAGAATACATTGCTGCTGTTTTAAGCCTTCTCAGTTGGTGGTAATTTGCTACTGTGGCCCTTGGCATCTAGACCTCACTTTCCTTTCCTGCTGCTGCTACTTCCCATCCTGCCTGTGGTTTGCTCTCTGTGCTCCCCCTGGCTGTCCTCCTGCTTCACTGCACATTTCATGCAGCTGGGAGCTTGTGGAGGTGCTGGCCAGACCCAGAGCAAATGCCCACCCTGCTGTGTGCTGCCACAGACACAGAGGATGGTTCTTGATCTTTCTAAGCCCCCAGCTGTCTCATCTACTCCTCCTTCCAGCCTTGCTGTGGTGATGCAGTAAATGACATTTGTGAGACACCCCTTCAGTCTTCACCTTTATAAATAATCCTGCTTTTCTCACTAGTTCAGCCCTAAACCTGAAATTTCCTGCCCTGAGCATGGCTGTGTCAATGTCTTGTAGACCCCTCAGGCTCTGCATTCCTGGCCAGAGCAGCTTCTCTTTCCACCCAACCCTTCCCCAGCATGAACCAAGTCATCAGTGGGTCAGGAGGATATGGGCCAACAACGGTGAACTACCGTTCAGCCTCCAGCACGTCCTCAGTAATGCCTCCCTGTCTGGGGACGCTCTGATTGTGGTTTGGGAAATCCTGTTAACACGATGCGGTCTTATTATTCTATGGGGCAACTTGAGAAAATGGAAGGTGATCTGGGATTTGCAGATATCAAACCCACCAAATACTTCTGAGTGTCTGGTTCACTCCCTATTGCACCTTCAGCCTGATTATCCCACACAACCTTACTCACACTGTCTCCTGACAATCCATGTTTCTCTCCACCCTGGGCACAAAGTGCCTCAGGCCAGGAGGCAAAGGGAAATGGAAAGTAAGAGAAACATTCTGCCCTGCAGCCTACCACCAGGGGGCGCCCACGAGAGGGGGAGGGAGCACTCAGGGCACACACTGGCGAGTCAACATTCCACTACCTTTGTCTTAATCTGAATCCCTCTCCAGGGCTTCTCCTCGCTTTGTCATCTGAGCCTTCAACCCAACAAAGGACCAGATATTGGACTAAGTGCTTTGTCCACATCGGTGACCCTTCCAACCCTCCGAGGTGAACACAGAAGTCATTCCCCAGGTAAGTCTGCACTTGATGCCCTCTGGATTCATGTCTCTGCACTGTGTACTTCTTACCACCCAGAAGGACAATAATTAAAGATTCATCCATCCCCAACATCTTCTGGTTGGTTGCATTCTCTTCATTATTTTTTCTGAAAAATCTGATACAAAGCATTTATGTGCATAATTGTTTTCTTACTCTTAGAAATAGGTGTTTTCCCATGCACCCCAATGTTTATAGCAGCAATGTACACAACAGCCAAAATATGGAAAGAGCCCAGATGTCCATCGACAGATGAATGGATAAAGATATGGTACTTGAATCTAAAGATACACCCAGACTGAAAGTGAAGGGATGGAGAACCATCTTTCATGCCAATGGGCCTCAAATGAAAGCTGGGGTAGTGATTCTCAAATCAGATAAATTACATTTTACGCTAAAGACTGTAGGCAGAGGTATAGAAGGATACTACATAATTCTTAAAGGGACTATCCACAAAGAGGATCTAACAATTGTAAATATTTATGCCCCCAACATGGGAGAAGCCAACTACATAAGCCAATTGTTAATCAAAATAGAGAGTCATATTGATAAGAATACTTTAATTGTAGGGGATCTTAACACACCACTCTCAGCAATAGACAGAACATCTAAGCAGAAAATCAACAAAGAAACAAGAGCTTTGAATGACACATTGGACCAGATGAACCTCATAGATATATACAGAACATTTCAACTTGAAACAATAGAATACTCATTCTTCTCAAGCACACATGGAACTTTCTCCAGAATAGACCACATACTGGCTCACAAATCAGGGCTCAACCAATAACAAAAGACTGAGATTATTCCCTGCATATTCTCAGACCCAATGCTTTGAAACTGGAACTCAATCGCAAGAAAAAGTTTGGAAGGAATCCAAACACTTGGGAGCTAAAGACCATCCTGCTCAAGAAGGTTTGTTTGGATCAACCAGGAAATCAAAGAAGAACTTAAACAATTCATGGAAACCAATGAGAATGAAGATGCATCGGTCTAAAAACCTATGGGATATGAAAAGGCAATCCTAAGGGGGAAAAACACAGCCATTTAAGTCTCACTCAAAAAATGTGAAAAATCCTGAATACACAAACTATCTTTACACCTTAAAGAACTGGAGAATCAACAACAAATTAAGCCAACCTCATGCACAAGAAGGGAAATAATTGAGATTAGAGCAGAGATCAATGAGTTACAACACAGTAGAACACATCAACAAAACTAGAAGCTGGTTCTTTGAAAGAATTGATAAGATCGATAAACCACTGGCCAAACTAATCCAAAAGAGAAAGGACTCAAATTAATAAAATTATAAACGAAAGGGGCAAGATCACAAATAACACCAAGGAAATGGAAACAATCATCAGAAGTTATTATCAACAGCTATATACCAATAAGTTAAGCAACCTAGAAGAAATGGATGCATTCCTGGAAACCTATAAACTACCAAGACTGAAACACAAATTGACAACTGGAATAAAACCAATAACCAGTAACGAGATTGAAGCAGTGATCAAATTCTACCAAACATTCAAAGAAATAATACCTATTCTTCTGAGAAACAGAAGGAAAACTTCCAGACTCTTTCTATGAAGCCAACATTACCTTGACCCCCAAACCAGGCAAAGACACCATCAAAAAGGAGAATTTCAGACCAATATCCCCAATGAATATGGATGCCAAGATTCTCAACGAGATCCTAGCTAACAGGATCCAACAGTACCTTAAAAAGATTACCCACCATGCTCAGGGGGGATTTATCCCTGGGATGCAAGGGTGGTTCAACATTTGCAACTCAATCAATGTGACAGAACAAATCAATAAGAGAAGAGAGAAGAAGAATCACATGGTCCTCTCAATTGATGCAGAAAAAACATTTGACAAAATACAGCATCCTTTCCTGATTAAAACTCTTCCGAGTATAGGGATAGAGGGAACATTCCTCAAATTCATAAAATCCATCTTTGAAAAACCCACAGCAAATATCATTCTCAATGGGGAAAAACTGAGAGCCTTCCCATTGAGATCAGGAATACGACAAGGATGCCCATTCTCACCAATGTTGTTCAACACAGTACTAGAAGTCCTAGCAATAGCAATCAGACAACAAAAAGAAATAAAAGGTATTCACATTGGTAAAGAAGACGTCAAACTCTCTCACTTCGCAGATGACATGATACTTTATGTGGAAAATGCAAAAGACCCCACCCCCAAATTACTAGAACTCATACAGCAATTCAGTATTGTGGCAGGATACAAAATCAATGTACAGAAATCAGTTGCTTTCTTACACACTAACAATGAAACTGTAGAAAGGTCAATTAGAGAATCAATTCCGTTTACAACAGCACCAAAAACCATAAGATACCTTGGAAAAAACCTGACCAAAGAGGTAAAGGATCTATACTCAAGGAACTACAGAACACTCATGAAAGAAACTGAAGAAGACACAAAAAGATGGGGAAACATCCATGCTCATGGATTGGAAGAATAAACATTGTTAAAATGTCTATCCTGCCTAGAGCAATCTATACATTCAGTGTCATCCCAATCAAAATACCAGTGGCATTTTTCAAAGTGCTAGAACAAATAATCCTAAACTTTGTATGGAACCAGAAAAGACCCTGAATCGCTAAGGAAATGTTGAAGATGAAAAACAGAGTTGAGGGCATCATGTTGCCTGATTTCAAGCTTTACTACAAAGCTGTGATCACCAAGACAGCACGGTACTGTCACAAAAACAGACACATAGACCAATGGAACAGAATAGAGAGCCCAGATATGGACCTTCAATAAATGGTGCTAGGAAAATTGGACAGCTATGTATAGAAGAATGAAACTCGACCATCTCTTACACCATGCACAAAGATAAACTCAAAATGTTTTAAAGACTTCAATGTGAGACCAGAATCCATCCAAATCCTAGAGGAGAACATAGGCAGTATCCTCTTCGACATCAGCCACAGCAACTTCTTCCAAGACACGGCTCCAAAAACAAAGGAAACAAAAGCGAAAATGAACTTTTGGGACTTCATCAAGATCAAAAGCTTCTGCACAACAAAGGAAACAGTCAACAAAACAAAGAGGCAACCCAAAGAATAGGGGAAGATGCTCGCAAATGACACTACAGACAAAGGGCTGATATCCAAGATCTATAAAAAAAACTTCTCAAGGGGCACCTGGGTGGCTCAGTGGGTTGAAGCCTCTGCCTTCAGCTCAGGTCATGATCCCAGGATCCTGGGATCGAGCCCCGCATTGGGCTCTCTGTTCAGCAGGGAGTCTGCTTCCTCCTCTCTCTCTGCCTGCCTCTCTGCCTACTTGCCTACTTGTGATCTCTCTCTGTCAAATAAGTAAATAAATAAAGTATTAAAAAAAAAAAAAACTTCTCAAACTCAACACCCAAAAAACAGATAATCATGTCAAGAAATGGGCAGAAGACATGAACAGACCCTTCTCCAGTGAAGACATACAAATGACTAGCAGACACATGAAAAAATGTTCCTCATCATTGGCCATTAGGAAAATTCAAATCAAGACCACACTGAGATACCATTTTACACCAGTCAGAATGGCAAAGATTAACAAGGCAGGAAACAACAAATGTTGGAGAGGATGTGGAGAAAGGGGAATGCACATTGGTGCACCCACTTTGGAAAACAGTGTGGAGATTCCTCAAAAAATTAAAAATAGAGCTACCCTATGACCCTCCAATTGTGCTACTGGGTATTTACCCCAAAGATACAGATGTAGTGAAATGAAGGGCCATATGTACCCCAATGTTCACAGCTGCAATGTTCACAATAGCCAAACTGTGGAAAGAGCCAAGATACCCTTCAACAGACAAATGGATAAAGAAGATGTGGTCCATATATATGATGGAATATTCCTCAGCCATCAGAAAGGATGAATACGCAACTTTTGCATCAACATGGATAGGACTGGAGGAGATTATGCTGAGTGAAATAAGTTAAGCAGAGAAAGTTAATTATCACACGGTTTCACTTACTAGTGGAGCATAAGGAATAACATGGAGAACATTAGGAGAAGGAAAGGAAAAGTGAATTGGGGTAAATCAGAGGGGGTGACAAAACATGAGAGATTGTGCACTCTGAGAAACAAACAGGGTTTTAGAGGGGAGGGGGTGGGGCGTGAGTGGTGGGTATTAGGGAGGGCACGTATTGCAAGGAGCACTGGATGTTGTACGTAAACAATGAATCTTGGAACACTGCATCAAAAACTAATGATGTATTTTATGGTGACTAACATAACACAATAAAAAAGACGTGGTATACACACACACACACACACACACACACTAGAATATTACTCAGGCATCAAAAATAATGAAATCCTACCATTTACAATGACATGGAATGAACTAGAGGGTATTATGCTAAGCGAAATAAGTCAGTCAGAGAAATCACTATATGATTTCACTCATATGTGGAATTTAAGAAACAAAACAGATGAACATAGGGGAGGGGAAGGAAAAGTAGAATAAGATGAAACCAGAGAGGGAGGTAAACCATAAGAGGCTCTTAATCATAGGAAACAAACTGAGGGTTGCTGGAGGGGAGGAGATTGGTGGGATGGGATAACTGGGTGATGGGGATTAAGGAGGGCACATGATATAATAAGCACTGGGTGTTATATGCTACTGATGAATCACTAAATTCTACCTCTGAAACTAATAAAAAAAAAAAGATGCTTTCAAAAAAGGAAGAAATAGGTGCTTTCTACCAAAATGAACAAACAACTGTGAATCCTGACAACCCATACATTCCTAGAGAGTTGGCTCTGACATCACTGTTGTCTTTCCTGATCTTTTTGTCGCCCTCCCCCCTCCCCACTCCGTTGGTGACAAATGGTTGGGGTGGCTCAGACACCCCCCGGTCAGCCCACAGACTGTACCATTTCACAGATGAAGCTCTAGTGCAATTAACTCTTTGATTCATGCAATCGTCTTATTTTGAAAAATAATAGTTGTAACAATTTCACTGTTTGGATCATTCTAGGGTTTGACTATCCCAAGAAGTCATTTTCTGGCCAGGTGTTAAAACTCCCATTATAGGATGCTGACTCTCTACGCTCTTAAACACAGGAGTCCAGGTGACTCCCCTACTTCCCTGGGCGCAGAAGCTCGCCAGTTCTACACTCCTTGAGAAGGTCCCACCTCCACTACAGACTTAAGATCAGCATTGTCTACACAGTGGAGTCTCTCACAACAGGGTGGGTGGAGGTGAGAAGCCTCTGGGAGAATCTCAGAATGTGGGCCAGTTCTCGCTGACGGGCACCCAGGTACCTGCGCCTCCTCCCAAGCTGTCAGCCCAGCAGCCCTCATCAAGTCATGTGGGCTCATCTGGAGAGCGGCTCCTGCTTCCTCCTGTCCCCACCAGGTTGTTATCAACCCAGGGGTTGGCAGGAATCCCCCCAGGGCCATGCTGAATCAAGAATGCCTGGCAGGTCTGGAGAAGGGCTCTTTCAGTGATAAGAGAGAAAGTTACTAGCTTCCTGAGCTTTGCCTTTTGGGGTCTTAGTCTCCTTCCCTGTAAGTAAGACAGTAAGGGGGTCTCTTCCATTCTCTGCCCATGCTGTGCTACTTCAGAGAGGGGTCTCTGACCCAGTATCTTCCCTGTTTTCTTGGGTCATGGCAGAGGTCTCCCCTCCTTGCTAAAGTGTGGGCATTGTACCCCAGGGCCAGAGTCGTGCTGGTCCCACACCAATGACTGAGACTCAGGGCTGCATGCAGGAGGGGTGCATGGCTGCAAGCCTGGGCCACGTGATAACATACGGGCCAGAAGGAGGCAAGAGGCCCCTTGTTCACCTGTGGGCTCAAGCAGCCTTCTCTGCAAACACCACCAGAAGCAGAGAAGGCCACTTTATCACAGAATCCTCTTTCAGTGCCGTACCCACAGCCAGCTAACCACCTGTCAGCTGTAGCCCAGCCACAATGAGCAGAGGGCCAAGCCCCTTGCCTTGCCTCTCTGAGCCTTGCTGTCCCCATCTGGAAGCTGGGAACCATCACGCCTGCTTTGGCTCTCGGGCAATGCTGGTACCAGGAAGATGACTGCACATGCCAGCTATGGCGAGGTTATTCCCAAGGAGTCTCCAGCAAGAGAGACAGAGCTTTGCCAGGAGAGCACAGGGGACAGCAAGGGGTGAAGACTGCAGGGGTGTGGGTGGAGTGGGGAACTGATGGGTGGGAGGCCAGGTAAAAGGCTGTGATTGTAGCTTGGGACAGATATGGAAGGAGTGGCCTGGGGAAGAGCAGCCACAGGCCTGCAGCATGGCCCGCTTCTGGGCACACACGCCCACTCGCTATAGAAGAGAAATGGATCAAGGGGGAGGCGCAAGATGGGGGAGGAGTAGGAGACCTAAATATCATCAGGTCCTGGGAATTCAGCTAGATAGTTATCAAGCCACTCTGAACGCTTACAAACTCAACAGGAGATCGCAGAGAAGAATAGCAGCAATTCTAGGAGCAGAAAAGTGACCATGTGCAGAGAACTGAATCCGAGGTGATATACGGGAAGATAGACCACAGGGGGATGGGCCGGTTCCCCACAAGCAGTAGAGCACAAAATTGGAACTTCTAGAAGTCTGCTCCACTGAGAGACATCGGTCCAGAGGCTAACCAGGGGGTGGAGTCCTCAAGGGGACAGTGTGGTCTCAGGACCTGCGAAGTCGCAGAAAGACCAGAGGTGTCTGAGTGTGGCAGAGCTCCCAGGTATTGGAGCAGGGAAGCCGGCTACAGAGATGGAGCCAAAGAGGGGCTCTCAGCTCGGGGTTGCCACAAACCATGATTCTTTGAGCAGGGACCCCACAAGTGGCAGATCTGGGGAGACCTCCTTCCTCCTCCGGGTGCTGCAGGAGTCTGCTGGGTTTGGAGACTCCAAATGGGTACGTGTGCCAGAGATAAAAATGCTCAGTCACAGGCTGGGTGAGCATGAATGCAACCAGAGGCCAAGGAGACGGGAGGGATTGACTGCTTTTCCCTGAGGGCACACTGAGGAGTGGGGCTCTGAGCTCTCAGCTCCTCCAGGGCTGGAGATTGGGAGGCTGCCATCTTCATTCTCGTCCTCCAAAGCTGTACAGAAAGAGTTCAGGGAACAACAGCTACAGAGAGGGAATCCGAGCAGATTACTTAGCTTTACCCCTGGCAAGGGCGGTGCAATTCCACCTTGGGCAAAGACTTTTGAGAATCACTGGAACAGGCCCCTCCCACAGAAGATCAGCAAGAACATCCAGTCAAGACCAAGTTCACTAATCAATGAGAACCGCAGAATTCCAGAGCTAGGGGAATGCAGCACACAGAATTCATGGTGTTTTCCCCATGATTCCTTAGTCTTTTGATGTTAAATTTTTTTAATTTTATTTTTTCTTATCTATTCTTTTAAAATTTTTCCTCTTTCCTATTTTAACTTTTAAAACTATTTTATCTTATCAATACCTTTTTAAAAACCCTTTAAAATTTTTATTCTTATACTCATATTCTATTTCTTCATTGTATTTAACCTTATTTTTTGTATATATATAAGTTTTTCTTTAAAGTTTTGGGATACAGTTTCTTCTAACAGATTAAAATATATCCTAAATCTAGTGTATGGCTTTGTTCTAGTCTCCAGCCTGATCACATTATCTTTTATCTTTTCAACCAACTTCTTATCAACTCCTGTTTTAGAATCTTTCTCAATTTTCATCTTTACAGTCAGAGTCTATCCCTTCATCGTGTTTACCCTTATTTTTGTATATACATACATTTTTATTTCTTTAAAATTTGGGGAAGCAGTTTCTTCTAACAGACCAAAATGAACCCCAAATCAAGTGTGTGGCTCTGTTCTAACTGTATATACACACTTTTTTCTTTCTCCTATCTGCTCCCCCAGTTGTTTTTTTTTTTAAGATTTTATTTATTTATTTGAAAAGATGACGAGCAGGCAGAGAGAGGGGAAGCAGGCTCCCCGCCAAGCAGAGAGCCTGATGCGGGGCTTGATCTCAGGACCCTGAATGACCTGAGCCAAAGGCAGAGGCTTAATCCACTGAGCCACCCAGGTGCCCCCACTCTCCTAGTTTTAAGTCTCTTCTGATTTGGTTAGTGTATATTTTTCTAAGGTCCTTGCTACACTTTTAGTATTTTTTTCTCTCATTCATCTGTTCTTTTCTGGATAAAATGACAAGGTGGGAAAACTCACCTTAAAAAAAAAAAAAGAAGAAGAACAAGAGAAAAAAAAAGAAGAACAAGAGGAACGATGGCTAGGGACCTAATCAATACAGACATTGGTAAGATGTCAGAACCAGGGTTCAGAATGATAATTATCAAGATGATAGCTGGGCTTGAAAAAAGTAGAGTATAGTATAGAAGATAGTATATATAGAAGTATAATATAGAAAATAATAGAGAATCCCTTTCTGGAGAAGTAAAATCCCTTTCTGGAGAAATAAAAGAACTAAAATCTAACCAAGTTGAAATAAAAAAAGGCCATTAATGAGGTATAATAAAAAAATGGAGGCTCGTACTACTAGAATAAATGTGGCAGAAGAGAGAATTAGAGATATAGAAAACCAAATGATGGAGGATAAGGAAGCTGAGAAAAAGAGAGATAAACAACTACTGGACCATGAGAGGAGAATTAGAGAGAGAAGTGATACCATAAGATGAAACAATATTAGAATAATTGGGATCCCAGAGGAAGAAGAAAGAGAGGAGCAGAAGGTATATTGGAGCAAATTATAGCAGAGAATTTCCCTAATTTGGCAATGGGAACAAGCATCAAAATCCAGGAGGCACAGAGAACTCCCCACAAATTCCATAAAAATAGGTCAACACCCTGTCATCAAATAGTAAAACTTGCAAGTCTCAGTGACAAAAAGAAAATCCTAAAAGCAGCTTGGGATAAGAGGTCTATAACATACAAAAGTAGAAATATCAGATTGGCAACAGACCTATCCACAGAGACCCTGAAGGCCGGAAAGGACTGATATGATATATTCAGAGCACTAAATGAGAAAAATATTCAGCCAAGAATACTATATCCATCTAGGCTGTCATTTAAAATAGATGGAGGGAAAAAAAAAATAGATGGAGAGATAAAAGCTTCCAGGACAAACAAAAACTAAAAGAATTTGCAAACACCAAACCAGTCCTACAGGAAATACTGAAAGGGGTCCTCTAAGCAAAGAGAGAACCTAAAAGTAACAGACCAAAAAGGAACAGAGACAATATACAATAACATTTACCTTACAGGCAATACAAGGCATTAAATTCATATCTTTCGATAATCACCCTGAATGTAAATGGGCTAAATGCTCAAATCAAGAGACATAAGGTATCAGAATGGATAAAAAAAAAAAACAAGACCCATGAATATGCTGTCTACAAGAAACTCATTTTAGATCCAAAGACACCTCCAGATTTAAAGTGGGGGGGGGTGGTGGAAAACTATTTACCATGCAATGGACATCAAAAGAAAGCTGGGGTGGCAATCCTTATATCAGATAAATTAGATTTTAAGCCAAAGACTGTAATAAGAGATGAGGAAGGACACTGTATCATACTTAAAGTGTCTGTCCAACAAGAAGATCTAACAGATCTAACATATCTATGCCCCTAACATGGGATCAGCCATTATATAAACTAATTAATAACAAAATCAAAGAAACACATCGACAATAATACAATACTAGGCAACTTTAACACCCCCCTCACTGAAATGGACAGATCATCTAAGCAAAAGATCAACAAGGACATAAAGGCATTAAATGACACACTGGACCAGATGGACATCACAGATATATTCAGAACATTCCATTCTAGAGCAACAGAATACACCTTCTTCTCTAGTGCACAAGGAACATTCTCCAGAATAGATTACATCCTGGGTCACAAATCAGGTCTCAACTGGTACCAAAAGATTGGGACCATTCCCTGCATATTTTCAGACCACAACGCTTTGAAACTGGAACTCAGTCACAGGAGGAAAGTTGGAAAGAACTCAAATACATGGAGGATAAAGAGCATCCTACTAAAGAATGAATGGGTCAACCAGGAAACTAAAGAAGAATTTTAAAAAATCATGGAAACAAATGAAAATGAAACACAACCATTAAAAATATGTGGGACACAACAGAAGCAATCCCGGGAGGAAAGTATATAGCAATACAAAACTATTGGGACTTCATCAAGATAAAAAGCTTTTGCACAGGGCGCCTGGGTGGCTCAGTTGGTTGGGCGACTGCCTTCGGCTCAGGTCATGATCCTGGAGTCCTGGGATCGAGTCCCACATCGGGCTCCCAGCTCTGCAGGGAGTCTGCTTCTCCTTCTGAACTTCTCCTCGTTCATACTCTCTCTCACTGTCTCTCTCTCAAATAAATAAAAAATAAAAATGTTAAAAAAAAAAAAAAAGCTTTTGCACAGCAACGGAAACAGTCAACAAAACCAAAAGGCAACTGACAGAATAGGAAAAGATATTTGCAAATGACATATCAGATAAAAGGCTAGTATCCAAAATCTATAAAGAACTTATCAAACTCAACATCCAAAGAACAAATAATCCAATCAAGAAATGGACAGAAGACATGAACAGACATTTCTGCAAAGAAGACAGCCAAATGGCCAACAGACACATGAAAAAGTGCGTCGCATCACTCGGCATCAGGGAAATACAAATCAAAATCACAATGAGATATCATCTCATACCAGTCAGAATGGCTAAAATTAACCAGTCAGGAAACGACAGGTGTTGTAAAGATGCAGAGAAAGGGGAACTCTCCTACATTGTTGGTGGGAATGCAAGCTGGTGCAGCCACTCTGGAAAACAGCATGGAGGTTCCTCAAAAAGTTGAAAATAGAGCTACCCTACGACCCAGCAATCGCACTAGTGAGTATTTACCCTAAAGATACAAATGTAGTGATCCGAAGGGGCACATGCACCTGAATGTTTATAGCAGCAATGTCCACAATAGCCAAACTATGGAAAGAACCTAGATGTCCATCAACAGATGAATGGATGAAGACGATACGATACATATATATACAATGGAATACTATGTAGCCATCAGGAAACCCAAAATCTTGCCATTTGCCATTTGCGACGACATGGATGGAACCACAGGGTATTATGCTAAGCGAAATAAGTCAATCAGAGAAAGAAATTATCATATGATCTCTCTGATATGAGGAATTTGAGAGGCAGTGTGGGGGGTTGTGGGGGGTAGGGAGGGAATAAAGGAAACAAGATGGTATCAGAGAGGGAGACAAACCATAAGAGACTCTTAATCTCAGGAAACAAACAGGGTTGCTGGGGGGTAGGAGGGGATAGGGTGGCTGGGTCATGGACACTGGGGAGGATATATGCTATGGTGAGTGCTGTGAATTGTGGAAGACTGATGAATCACAGACACGTACTCCTGGGGCAAATAATATATTTAGTGTTAATTATAAATAAATAAATAAATAAATATGGTTTGAGAATCCTGAACCTCAACCTGGGGCCCCACCTGTGCCAGGTTCCCGAGGGGTATTTGCAGCCTTAGGGGCATCTCCAGGCAGCACACACTGCCAGTTCCTCTGCCTGTCCTTGCCTCCAGTCCCAGGGTTCTGGTCCCTCTGATCCCCTTAATCATCCAGAGAAGAGGCACAGTGGGCCCATTCTCAGAAGAAATCATTAAAGAAGAAATGTCAGGGGCACCAAACTGAATGGCACCTCTTGGAGACTGGAGAACTTTAACTCTCTTCCCCTTTCCCATCAGAAGTTCCACCCTGAAGCTCATGGCCCAGCTGTGTGACTCAGGGCTCCTTCATTATGGGAAGAAGCCTGGAGTCCCCTGCCTCCCCTCCCCAGCTATGCTTGTCCACCAGGAGAGGAAGAGAATCACCTGGGGAACTTTCTACGTGTCACCAAGATAGCCCCATAAGCACATAGTTCACAGTTGTGTTTAGAGGCCATGGCTGTGCCCATGCTCAGGAGGCAAGATGCCCTCTGCTCAGTGCCAGGGGACCAGCTGCACACAACGTAGCTCCTCACTGGCTTCACCAGCCCCCTCTTGCTGTGTGTTCCCCTCCCGGGCACTAGCCATCACTGTCTGCCTCCCCGGTCTTGAGCCCCATCAGGGAAGAGGTCTTGAGACAGTGGATCTGAAGACAAAAATAGCTCCGCTTGGGCCCCAGGTATATCTCTACACAGTCTGAGCCCTCTTCGGGCTGGATGCATGCAGCTGGGGAGCAGATCCATAGCCTGTCTCCCCACTGGGGAGGAGCTCAGCTAGGAGTCTGCTGCTATAGGCAGACCCCAGAGCTGGGAAGGGGCCCACTCCTCTGACACCAGACATACCCAGTAAATCGGCCCTGGCATTGGGCAGTCTCCCTAGGCCCCCATCCCCGGTCAGGAGATCAGTCTGAGGCTCTCCATGATCAGTCCTTCCTTCCCAAGGTCTACCCTGAATTCCTCATGGTGGCCTGGAGCCTCATGCTCTGCACAGGGAGAGTGGACACCCTCCCCAAAACCTCATTCCACCGGGAAGCAGTTCTGATCAGCCATTCAGTCTTTGGTGGCTGCTGGATGCAGACGGAGGTACAAGGTATATGAGGTGGGGGAGTCCACGTGTAAAGAAAGCACAAAGAGCCTTCCTTGGGAAGTGATGGTCCAATGGCTTTTCTGACCTGAGCTGATCTGAAACCCCTGCATTTTATGCAAGGACCCCTGGAATGAGGAAAAGGGGGCGGGGGGCCAGGGGCCCCTCCCAGTGTCTGCCTCTATTGTACTCTCCCTGTCCTGAGCAGCCAGGCTCTCTGCCATGCTGAGGCTGGGACGGGACCGCCACTCTTCCATCAGGACAGGCCAAGTCCCAGTCCAGAGCTGAGGCACCGGCCCCACCGGTGAGGGCTCGGGCCCTGGGTTCCTCTTGCCTGGACTTCCTGCTGGGAGGAGCCCGCAGCCCAGCTGGTCTGCATCCTGCGCTCGATGAAGAGCTTTTCCAGCCCAGGGAGCACAGCTCCCAGGTCGTGGATGTGAGGGTGACTCAGAATGGCTCCTGGCCATGCATGTGGGTATTCGGTATTCAGCTGCTGATATTCTCGTCCCCCGGGGCCTGGACCTCTTCTAAGCCCTGCTCACATACCACCCGAGGCACTCACACTGTTCAGCACTTGTTTAATGTTCCTGAGATTATTACTGTGTTTACCTGTCTCCACGGGTACTCTGATAGTCTCCCCACTCCCACCGTCCCCACGCCCCTAGCTACAAGACCCGTGTCCTTGCCCAGATAGGCTCTGGCTCACTGCTTGGCCCCCACAGCTAGACCGACACCAGGCACACAGCAGACATCCCATGAGCATTTGGGGACTAATTGTCTGACTTAGGCAAATCCATGAGCTTCCCTGGTCTTTGGTTTTGTCTTTATAGCTTGGGAATAATAGCCATTACTGGAATCTCTAGAGGAATGCCATGAGGCTAAAATGAGACGGTGCACCCCAGGGTGTGTGTGTGTGTGCGTGTGTGTGTGTGTGTGTGTGCGCATGTGTGCAGTTATTTACGTGCTGCTGATCGATCCACCCTCCACGCTCTGCTTGGAGACACTGGCGCTGAGAGCCCGCCACCCACGTCTCCCAGACTCCCTGGGCAGCCAGCTCCTAGTTAGGTTCTGTCCATGGCAGGCCATGGCAGGACTGAATGGCAGGGGGAGGACAGAAGAGCCTTCCCCCCTGCTTTTAGCTCCTATAGTCATGGCGCCAGCAGCAGCGGGCAGCTTCGGGCCCATCTTCCGGCAGCTCCTTTCCTCTCTTTGCTCCCTGCGTGCCAGCTCTGCCGTGCTCCCCTGAGGCACCAGAGGCAGCCCTGCTGTGCACATGGCAGTCAGAGCTTGGCCCCACAGTGCTCCCCACCCCGAGTGCCCCCCAAACCAGGCCCTGTGCCCAGAGCTGGGGACAAGCCCTGGGTGTGTCTCCTCGGATGTCTTGGCACCAGACTCACCATGTCCCTTTTAGAGGTCTGAACACGACAGCACCCCAGAGCACCCTTCCTAGAAAAGGGGGCATCCCCAGGCCCTCGGACGTGATCACGCTTCTCCCTTGTGCACATCCATGGGAACGCCACGGCTGCTTCCAGCCCCTAATATCCAGGCATCCTCGACACCTGCTTTTCCCTCTGTCAGCTTTCCAACACCAATTCCCTGATTTAAAGCTCTTAAAAATTAGTGTGGTTTCGACTTCTGTTTTCCTGTCAGGGCCCTAACTGCAGCAGGGGGAGGAGCAGAGGGGAGGAAGTTTAAGTGGAAATGTAGCAGTGCATGAGGAGGAGAGGACTGAACCCTCACCTGATGTCCACAGCCCCTGTTTTATTCACCACAGGCCGCCCACGGGGGCTGGGCGAGGGCCCCGGCCAGCGTTACCTTTGCCCATGTCCCTAGCACCTTGGCTCCTCTCTCTGGAGCCTGTGAGGGCTCCCATCAAGGCCTTGACTTTCCCCTGGTTCTCTTAACTACAAGGACTGGGGGTCCCCTTCCTTTCTCCTCTCTGCTCAGTCTATTCCCATCATTCAGTGGATCTGTTCCTAAAGCTTCCAGAAAACAGTTGGCACAAGGCCTGGGCAGGGGAGGAGGAGGCTGATTCTCACCCACGTCTGCCTTAGAAATACCCCGTCTCTGGATGAGTCAGCCGCTGCCCAGCTGCGGCCTGTGTGACTCACAGCCCTCTACTGAGTCAGGGCCAATGCTCAGCGCTTACATGCCTTCCCTTAACTCTCAACCACAAGCCCATGCAGTTGGGACTATGATTATCCCTCTTTCAGAGATGAAGGACTCAGGCTCAGAGATGAATGTTACTCAGTCAATTAGTCTACAGAACGATGACCAGAGCCCAAGTTGGCTGACCTCAAGCTCTGCCCCTGGGGCTGGGATCCCCACAGATCCCAGAGCAAAGGGGCCTTGAGCAGAGGGGAGGGTCAAGCTCCTCTGTTCGGGAAGCTGCCTGGGGAAGGTCTCCAGCGCTCTGAGCACCTGAGGGCCAAGAGGACGTTCCTGGCAGATGGAACTGTAGAAAAACGGGCAGGACATCTACTTGTCCCTGGCTCAGAGTTTATCCTGGGATCAGCACTGAACACCCCCAAGAATGAATGAGATGATGGGCAGGTATGACCAATGTCAGCTGCCCAGACCCAGGCCTGCTTACCGGACTGGGACCAGGCTCTAGGCCTGGGGCTGAGAGGTCGATTCAACCCTCAGAAGTGTTCACCTGCCTCTGTTGCAACCCCTTTGACCAAGTGCAGATATGGGATGTGTTTCTTCAATCCCAGCCAGCTCCTCACTCCTAGGGAGCAGGGGCAAAACCCTGCCTCCCCAGGTACACAGTCATGCCAAATCCCAGACTGGCCAAGCACATGGCCCACGCCTGCCGCTGCCACTCTCCCCCGTGGAGGCAGGGACTGTGCCCTCCTTCTGGCCCACGATCTCTGCTGGGCTTGGGGACCTGGCCATGTGATCTCCAAAGGCCGAGGACCCTCTTCTTGTCCCCACCCTCCATCCCCTGCCCTGGGTCAGACAGAGTCAACCACATCAGTGCATCTGGGAAAGTGACATCTTCCTTGCTAAGAAGCTGCTGAGGCTGCCTCCGGGGTCTGTGGCCCACACCAGGTTGCTGAACCAGCTCCACCTCCTTTACTCCATAATCCTTTCCCACGCTACCGTCAGAGCTCATGGCACCCGGGGAGACACCTTCCGGATTGTGTTTCTCTCCTTCCTTGGGTATACAGATGGCAGGAGTCCATCCTGAGTCCAGCACAACAAAGGAAGGCTGATGGGTCAGGCTGCAGAATCTGGCCTTGGGTTTCTTGGCATCTGGTGTCTGAGCTGACCTGGAAGCTGAGCATCTAGACCATAGTCCTTCCATCCCATGCCTACACTCGGCCCACAGACTTGAAGCAGGAATGCATCAACGCCCCTTGACCTTCTCGGGGGGAGAGGAGGCAGGGGAGCACAAGTGTGGCAAACTGGTCCCACCTCTCTATTCTGACCCCCAAAGTCTGGGAGATCACCGGGGAGCAAGAAAAGGGCCATGGGCTCTGTGAGGAGCTAGGGAAGTGGACCTGAGGATGCCTGCTCTGTTCCAAAGGACCTGGGCAGCTGAGGGGGATAGAGGCCCTAAAAGGGGGACAGACAGAACAGAACAGAACGAGACGGATGGAAGGCAGGACAGAAAGAGAAGTAGCCCTTGCAGAAGAGGCTCACGGGAACAGTGTAATAAGAAACAGCCAGAGAGTGGGCACGGAAGAGATGGCAGAGAAGTAAGCACTCACGTACCCAAACCACAGAAGGGAAAAAGCAGGGGCAGCCTGCACAGAGGAAGCCCAGAGTCATCTGAAGACAGCAGGGGCCCCTAGGCGCTGCGCTCTCCCTGTCCATCAGATGCTCCTCTAAACAGCTCACATACATTATTTCAGTGAACCCCAGCAACCCTACAGAGTAGCCCCTCTTGTAATCCCATTACACAGAGGAGGAAGCTGAGGAGGAGGGAGAGGACGCAGTGAGTAAGGGGCTCAGCTAGGGCTAGCCTGTAGGCTGGAGCACCTGACTGCCATCCAGCCTGCAGCCCCTCAAGGCCCCTCCTCCTCCCGGATTCTCACCTGGTGGAGAATCCACTTTGCCATGAAAACGGGACTCCTTTTCCTCTCCCCAAGGCCACCTCCCAGCACAGACCCACGGAAGGGAAGCTTCAGTCTTCAAGCCCGGTCTCTACCTGCATGCTCTGCCTCCATGTTTTGGACCTTCTCCCCAAAGTGAGTCTCTTTTGGTACCATACTTGTACCTGCTGTGAACAGAACCACACATGCTTCAGGGTGCGCGTGCGGACGAAAGGAGCTCCACCGTGTGCACAGGACTCGGCACCCACCCAGGATCAGTAAATGCAGTTTCTGCCCCCGCCATCCTGCACAGAAGGTCTCACCTTCCCTCTCCCCCTCATACTGCAAATGTGGCCCTTCTGGGTCACCCATTCAATGGCAGGGGCTGTCCTGCCACCCAGGTGAAGGGAGCCATGTCTGGTCAGACGTGGGCATGGTGTGGACACAGCGGCTCAGATCAAGACTGGCGAGGAATATCTCTGTCCCGTGAGCACAAGAACGGCCAAGAGAGCCCCACTCTGCCAGGAGAAGCTTCAATAAGCCGTCTTTGGGGGAAGGAATGGAACCCCTCAGGCCCGGGGAGCCTAGTTCTCGGGCATCCAGGGAAGTCACTGTGCATAATGGAAGGAGGGCGGTGGGAACCAGGGTGGTCTGCTGGGAGGTGGCGGAAGTTTCACTGCCAGCATGCAGGGCTGTGTGCTGCCCTCTGCTCCCTAATTCGCAGTGATAGTTCAAAAGTATTTCACCAATGGACACTGTATACACGCTTTTTTTTCCTGGATAAAAGAAAAAAGTCAACCTGACCAGATGAGGATTCGTGGCGGTTGGGCTATACCTATTATCATTTGTTTTGTAATGTGGACACTGGTGCTCAGCTTGTCTGGCTGATCAACAGAGCAGAGATGAACCAAGTGTTCCACAAATCCAGGCTGTTTCCCTCCCACCCAGCTGCCAAGCCCTCAGCCACTCCTCAGTGGCTGGCCCCCAGGATTAAGCTTAATTGGCTGAAAGAACACAAGCAGGGAGCTGATGGTCCCAGGTCCCTCTCCTACTTAGGAAGAGTGCCCCTTGTGCTGCCCTTTGAAAATCAGCCAGCCAACACGTGAGCCAATTAAGGCAAATTGGAAAGTAACAAGCCACCAAAGGTATTGTTCTTGGCACATGTCTTTTTATATACACTGGTTGCCACAATTAGACTCTCTCCCGAGAGCACTGGGAGTGACAAGAGAGGCTGCTGAAAGCGCTGAGCTGGGAACCGAGTGCTACTACCCTTGGCATGAGCAGCAGACACTTCACTGCCCACTGGCAGGACTCAAAATCCCCACCACATTCCCTGCAGCAGGTCGGGAATGTCCAAAGTCAGCCTCATGTGTGAGGTCCCAGACCGGGGTCCAGAGTCCATCTGTGCGCAGGAGCCCCGCATCCCTTCAAAGACGCTCTGCGCTCTGCCTGCATTTCAACATCACCATCTAGTCCCTTTCTTCCCACCTTCACCCTGTGTTTTTTCTTCTTTATATTAATTTCTCAACTTACTTTATATATCTTAGGTCTTAATCTGTTGCTATTTACATTCATTGTAAGAATCTCCTCCTAGGGGCACCTGGGTGGCTCAGTGGGTTAAAGCCTCTGCCTTCGGCTCAGGTCATGATCCCAGGGTCCTGGGATCGAGCCCCACATCGGGCTCTCTGCTCCACAGGGAGCCTGCTTCCTCCTCTCTCTCTGCCTGCCTCTCTGCCTAGTTGTGATTTCTCTCTGTCAAATAAATAAAATAAAATAAAATAAAAAAAAAAAGAATCTCCTCCTAGTTCAGGGGTTAGCAAACCTTTTCTGTTAAGGGACACATCATAAATATTTTCTACTTCGTAGGCCACAATACCATCTCTGTCAAAGCTATTCATTTCCACCTCTGTTGGACAGAAACAGCCGGAGAAAACATAAATGAATGGTAGTGGATGTGTTCCAATAAAACTTTACTTACACAAGCAAGTTGTGGACCTAACTTGGGTCAGATCACTTGGCTCACTGCTGTCCTGGTCCATAGTTTTGTTTTTTATGTTCTTTTGTCATACTAACATTTTTCACTTTGACACAATCAACTTTTTCTGTCTTTTGATGTATGGTTTATGCTTTTTGTGTAGCCCATTTATTCTATAGGTGAAGAAAATGAGGCCCAGGAGGGAGAACGGCTTACAAAGTTCTCACAGGTACTCTGTAGCAGGAACTTTGTTCTCCTATAAGGTCACAGGGCACCAACTTTGTGACCAGACAGCCTCCGCTTTGAATTCTGGTCTGTCACTTACACTTGGACAAGACACACACATACACACACACTCATGCACACACACCCTTTTCTTTTTCCTGAAGTTAATTGTTACTAATTTTAAAAATCATCCTGGTTGTCCATGAACCCTCACTAATTTATTCCATATGCCCTGATATCTCTATAATATACCCATTAATAATATATTCTATATTTCTAAGTAATTAGTTCCCTTTTTTCCCCCCTCAAGATACCATTTCTGGAACCCTCCGTCCCCTTGCTCCAGTCTGTTCTGGCTTCTTTGCCAGGCTCAGAAGCTTCCTTCACTGGTACTTCCTCTTTCTTAGCTCCCTCCTCATTTCCTAGGCACAAATCCTACAGTGGCTCCCCAAGAAAAAATTCCCTGAAAGCCATTTGAGTCTCTGCATTCCTAAAAATGTCTTTACCTTCATCCTTGACTAACTGGATACAGAACTCTAGAACGAAATACTTTTTCATCAGAATTTTGCAAGTACCACTCCAGTAGACTTTACATGCCAGCATTACTATTGACGTAGGCACTCTGACTACTCATCTCTTGCATGTAAACTACTCTATCTCTATGGAAGTCTGTAGGATCGTTTTAACTCCCTGAAGTTCCAGGATTCCCCAATGATAGGTTTTGATGTGGGTCTTCTCTATCTAAAGAGCCAGATACTCGATGACCTGGCAAACTAGGACTTTTGCTCTTTGGCTCTGAAAAATGTTCTTACAACAACAACTCTGGGCGGCCAAGCGAAACAAGGAGCCCATCCTGTGTGTGCTGGGGCAGTACCTGGACCCGGCCCAGCACAGCGTCCGCAGGCAATGAGGTGGCCTCGGGCTCTGTCCAGCCTACTACCCATTTTATGCAACCTTCCCCCACGCCAAGTGGAGCCATCCAAGGGGACAGCATTGATGTGGGAAACAGAGGCAGAAGAAAAATGATTAAATTTCCTTACCTGCTGACAAGCCCTTGAAACAGGCAGAGGGACATTCCTCTAAGGACTCAACTACCTCCACCTTAAGGCTTTGCTAAGGGCAAAGGGCAATCCTAGCCTGACCGAACCCTACCCCCAACCAGGATCCTATAAGTCTACTTTAACAATTCCTTTGGAAACTTCCTTTATCTCTAAACCCTCCAAGATAGTGTTGACAATCATTCCCAAGCATATGGCCCACTGATATACATCTAAAGGGTCTCACGACAAAGGTTTTATTACTGGTAATGAATAACCTTTTCCCAACAATAGCTAGCCCCTCAAGGTCCTGGAAACCTTGCTTCCAAAATTCCTTATAGACTTACACCATCCCTGACCCCCTCCCAACTTACAAGTATATAATGGACCACTCCTCACAATCCCAGGGCAGCAGCTCTTTCTGCCCATGGGTCCTGTCCCCGTGCTTTAATAAACCACCATTTTGCACCAATTTTTGAGACTAGAATTCTTTCTTGGTCATCGGCTCCAGACCTCACCCCATCGAACCTCACTTATGTTCTAAAACTTCATTAGCATCTCAGTTACCAGTCGGGCTCGGGGGCTATCCAGCGTGAAGGCCACACAACTTGGATGTGACCTGGGATTGGAAGCAAGTGGGGTGGGATCCTGCAAGGTCCCCAGACCTGTTACTCAGTATCTACGTGATCCGCATCAGCCCCCCAAAGTGCACCAAGATGCTCTTCAGAGCAGGAGGGAACCTACTTGCTCACCCCCAAGGTGTTGCTGATCACTACCGACCTAGTAAAATCCATGGAGGGGCACACCACAGAGTAATGTAGATTTTGACCTAATGCTTAGATCCAGCCCTCCTGGAGAATGTGGACCAAGCCAGCGGCCTCCTCCTGGAGAGAATGGTGGACACGCCAGCCCACAAATGCGTCATATTCCGGAAAGAGTAACCCCCTCCTTCTCCTGTATAATTGTGCCTCCACCAAAACCCCTTCAGGAACAAACCCTGACGGCCAGTCCCTACCTGCTAGGACTAGGCCAGGAGGACTGGCCTTGCCCAGTCTGGGGGCTCTTGACTGGTGGCCCAGGGCTGCTTAGTACCTGGAAGTAAAATGTTTCTTTCTGTCAAAAAAGAAAAAAAATTCCTCTAGTGTCATTCCATTGGTTTCTGGATTTTCAGGGGGAAATGAGAAATAGATGCTGTTGCCCAATCCCCTATATTTAACGTGATTTTGGGCTCCATAGGGAGCCCTTGCTAACTAACCTGGAATACAGCAGCTGTAACATTAAAATAATAAATTTGGTAACATAAAAAAACAAACCCTGCTCTGCATGACAAAAGACAATGTATGCAAAATTAAAAGGCAAATGAAAAAAATGGGAAGATACTTATTTATATTTCTATTATTACAAAAAGAAGATTCTAGAAGTGAATGAGAAAAAAACCCCAACACTTCAATTTTTAGAATGGACCAGGATCACAGGAAAAGAAATTTAAATGACTACTAAGCATATGAAAAACAGCCAAATCTCACCCATAATAAGAGAAGTCTGAATTTAAACTACTCTGAGATACCATTTTTTTCAACTATCAAATAGCTAAAAACCTGAAGTTTGGTAATTCGCCTTGTTGATAAGGGTGTGGGGAAATAAATCTTCTCCTGCACCTCTGGCAAGTTTTTGTAGTCTTTGACTATCAGTTTCCTTTGTCGGTAAAATAGAGCTAATAATAGTGCCTACACGCTTTATAGAATTATTAGAAGGATGAAAAGAAATAATGCATGTAGAGTGTCTAACATATATTTAATGAACCCTTAAATATTACTCATTGGGATGCCTGGATGGCTCAGCTGGTTAAGGGTCTGCCTTTGACTCAGGTCATGATCCCAGGGTTCTGGAATGGAGTCCCAGGCTCCTTGCTTGGCGGAAAGCCTGCTTCTCCCCTGTTTGTGCTCTCTCTCTCTGACAAATAAATAAATAAATCTTAAAAAGAAATAAATACTACTTATTAACATTATTAACATCCATTTGACCATTATTATAGTTTTCTTCACAGAAGTTTCTACAAAAGATGAGAATAAATGCTGCTTTCTTACGCTCCTGTGAGAGCTCCAAGGGCAGAGACCAAGCCTCACAATTCTGTATGGTTCTCGGTCCCAGGCACAGGGCAGGACACAGAGCCTGGGATCACTAAACACCCGGGTTTGAAATATAATGAAATACAATGAAATACAATGGTTTATTCTTAGCCTCCACCTATAATCTTGGACTTGTGCCCAGAGTTTCTTCCATTGCCTCTAAGCAGGAGGGCAGAGGCCAGCCGCTGAGATGAACAACAGGGGTGCAGGCCCACGTGCAGAGCCGGTGCCCCGGGGTTGAAGGGCAGAGGGCTCCCCAGCAGCAGACAGGCCTGTCACGGGTGAGACAGTCACCACGGGTGAGTCCATGGTCACTAGCACTGCCCATCACCGGTGCCCAGCTGCCAACTCCAAGAAGCACCGGCTCATCGGGGAGAGATGTGTGGGGCAGGGCAGGGCAGACCCCACAATGCAATCTCCCTGGGGTCAAGGGTGGGGGGAAGCTTCTAGTGCCACGTGAGAACATGTCTCAGAGGCAGGGGCCCTATCTGCCTCCTGCTGGGGAATCTGAGGGAAGGGAGGCCTCGAGGAGCCACCCAGTGCCGGAGGTCCATAGGAGGCCTCCTGATGCCCCAACCATTTCATGTTTAGGTTATGATCCCATTTCCAGTAACAATTTCTAAGCCTCAAAGATTAGAGACCTCAGGCCCTTTCCGCCAGCCTTTGTTTCCCAGCAGCCCTGGCTCCTTTGAGAACGAAGGCAGAGAGAGGCAGAGAGCTATGCTAGAATCAGGGGGACCTCAGGAAGTCACCTGGCCAGTCCTCTGTCTTCAGGTCAGTGACCTTGTAAACCATTTCCAGTGCAAGCCACCATTATGCCTGGCATTATTAATATGACAGTTGACATTCCTTCTGTTTTCGGTTGACAGAGAGCTGGCATGCACGCTGGCTCCTTTGAGATCCCAGCAGCCCTGGCAGCATATGTGGGGCAAGTTTTCTTATTTTGTGTAGATGAGGACAGAGCTGGGAGAGCCCAGGTCCCTGGCTCTCGCAACACCAAATGTTATTTTCTCTTTCTGAAGGTCCAGAGAGTCAGTTCTGCATTTAATCATCTGATGATCAATATTACACACACACACACACACACACACACACACACACACACACACAGCTGTGTTGGCTTTTATGTCAACTCAGTTCCACTTGCTCATTTCCTCATATACTGTGGAGAGCAGCTGGTCTTCCCGTATATACTTTGCAAAGTCAAGGACAGCAAATGACTCAGCCAGAAGCCCTCTCCCTGCCAGCCTGCAAAAACCCAAGCTCTCTCCTTTCCTCTCTGGTTAGCAGGAGCGTGTGGGGTTGTAAATAGGTCAGCAGGGGTTTGGTGTGGGTATTCCCAGGCAGGCGGGAGGGAGGTGGGAAGGCAGGGAGGTAGGGTAGCATGTGCTCTGGAGATGGAGTTCATTTTGCTGGCGTTGAGATGTTGGAGAAAGCTGTGGACTTCATCACCTCTCCCCGCCATCGCCTCCCTGCCAGGGAGGAGACAAGGAGAGCGGGTCTCTTGAGAAGTACTGAACAGGCGAGGCCTGCCAGCCTCTCCAGGGGAAAGAACTGTCAGCCCAGGCCCTTGGTGGAAACACACATTCTTCTAAGCCTTCAGCTCTGAGCTCTCCTGCAGCTTGCACCCGAGAAGCTGATGAGGCTGGAGAAGAATTACAGGCCTCTGCAGTCTCTCTTCCCTGGGGGTTTGACCTTCACCTCATGAAATGCATGGAGGTCTTGGGCCAGACAGAGAAAACAGCTTCCTGAGGTGTGTGATTTTCAGCGAGCAAGCATCACTGTCAGAGCAGCAGGGACAACACCTTGGGGCTGGACAGCCAAATTCGAGGCCCACTTTAGGCCAGTGGTGTTCCTGGGGGACCCTTGCTGGCCCAGATGCAGAACCCATTTGGTTGCAATTTTCATAACGACGACAACAAAAGGCTAAAACCACCTGCTATGACAGAGCAGAAGATGTAATAGAAGGAAAGAGCTCAGAAAACAGATCTTGGAGGCCTCCCGGTCTCCCTTTCTTGGTCATCCTCCCCTGGCAATCCCCTTGACCACAGCTCTCAACCAGGGTCCTCCTCACACTCGCCCATGACGGTCAGCCATCCCGCCCTCCTTCCTCACTCCCCTCCACGTCATACTGCGTTTCTGCCCAGTGTCTGGGCCTCCCAATTCAATCCCAGTCTGCGTCTGCGCCACGACACCCCCCCCAACCACATCCCCCAACCACAATCGCCATCCACTTACTAAGAGCCACGTGATGCGCCACCCACTCTTCCCTTACTGCATGGCATTTAATCCTTATAACAGCTCTGAGTTGGGTCCCATCACCAACCCCCTTTACAGCTGAGGAAACAGACATGGGATGGTGAGGAGTTTAACTGAGATTCAGATCCAGAAAGCAGGACTGCAGATCTTGTCCTTTTGCCCATTCATTCCCCTCCTCACTGTCACTCTTTGCACTCAACCCCACATCTCCCCTCTTCCACAGGGGGCCGGCAGGGCCTCTTCCAGACTTGCTCAGCCTGAAGGACTAATCGTGTGGGGTGCGGGGCAGTCCCCTGAGGGCAGGCTGTCATCCCTTCCTTACCCACAACCCTTCGCTGTGCATAAGACATGCAAACGGCTTCTAGTATTTGCAGAAGCAAAATGCAGCATGGAGAGTACAGCCCACCACAAAATAAACAAAGCCTTTGAAAATCAAATAAAAATGACCCTTGCTTTAGCCAGTCTTTAGAATCATGTGCACCATGGCTGGAGACTCAGAATGTGGGTGACAGGTGCGTAATGACTTAATTTTTAGAACCACAGGCAGGGCTAGAAAAGACCTCATACAACACTTTGTCCAACTTCTTGACATTACAGATGAGGAAACTGAGGCCCACAGATGGGGAGGGGCATCCTCTGGGCCTGACGACCAAGAAATGGCAGCCTGAACAGGGAATAATCAGCGGCTCTTCTGAGCTCAGACCATGCTCTAAGCAAGTGGGTGGAAGGTAATAAAGGCATTAGCAATTCTTACTAAGCATAGCAATCTCTTCTCACCGCGCCACCCCAGGTCAATGCTGTGATTTCCATTTTATGGCTGAGGAGACAGGCTCAGTGGAAGAGTCTGGGCACCGAGGAGGTCCCAGGCTGGTATCTCCTAGTTTCTCCCTCTACCATCTGTTGGGCAGACATGTACTGGAGCCAAGTTCCGTCAGGTACCACACAGAAGGATGGGGCTGAAGGGAAGCCCAGTCCTGTCTCCTTGGGAATTCACGGTCTGGGAATATAACAGGTGTTGGGGTGGGGGGCAGAGACTCTGTGCTGGGACAGGCATGAGAAGGCACTGAGGTCACTTCTCTGTATACATTGTTTCTTGACCAAGGTCCGAGAGGAGTCTGGCAGGCACGGGCAAGGATGGCCATGCCTGGAAGGGCTGGGAAGGGGTACCAGGTAATTGGTGGCTGGGCTGGGCCCCTACCCTAGCTCTGAAGTGAGATGTTTGTCCCCACACCCCCAGCACTGAAACGGACCAGGCCTTCACCCCTGCCCAGGCGCACAGAGAGCCAGCCCAGAATGAGGCCGGCGGGCATCTTCCCTTGCTTGACGCACTCTGCTCCCAGAGAGAGCTATTTACATCCAGAACTATTGAAGGACAGGGACAGCACAATTACTGACAGTAAAACCCAAGCCCGGCTCTGCTCCACTCCCTGCTCTGTTTTTTATATGGTCAATAAAGTGGCTACCTGATGCGCGTTCTTGGCAGCGGACTTGAGGGGTGAGTGTCCGGCCAGGAAACCAACTGGCTGCGGCGGGCAAGGTTGCAGGCTTCCTGCCCCGTCCAGAGCGGGCCACCAGCTCCAACTGGGGCCTGTGTGTGGGGACACTTTCTACAAAGCCCCTTCAAGCTCACAAAGATGACACCCCTACAGCAAGGTCATTCCTTCCCCCTGCAGAGCCTCGAAAGGAAGAGGCCTCCCCTGTGCTCCCTGGAGAGGGCACATGAATCTGTTGAGGAACTATGAGCAAGGTCTCCTTTCCCGGCCCGCGGCCTGCTGTGCCGTGTGCATGAGCAGTGATACAGGTATGTTCTGCAGGGGCATGACGGGGCACACAGAGAAAGTAAGCACACACACGAGAGCAGGTAGCCCGGAGGTACAAACATGGCACAGCGCCAGCAGCAGCATGTGCATTGACGAGAGCCATTTGCTGCCCTGCTCTCCGGACGGAGAAGGACTCTGAACGCCTCCTGCGCCCCCTCCACCCCCACTCCGGGACCTTTCGTGCTGCCTTCATGCTGAACCGCTCTCACTCCCCCCATACCATTTCCATTAATTCAAATCCCATCTCTTTGGCAAAGGCCTGAGCAATGCCACTTCTTCCAGGAAGTCTTCCTTGAGCCTCCCAGCCAGAGGCACTCAGCCCTTTTCCGAACACGTGATCTTCATCCAGCTCTAATAATAAACAATGCTCTCTGGCCCAACATTACTCTTTTATGTAAATATCTGAATTTCCCCTCCAAATTTATGAACCGCACCCCCCAGGGCAAGATTCGTGTCTGACTCATTCCAGTGTCCCCCACAGGTCTAAGTGCAGTGCTAGGCCCCCAGCGGGAGCCTGGATGAAGGAACACAACATTCTTGCTCACACACGTGAAAGACACACCAAGACTGGCAGGCAGGTATCTTGGGGTGCTCTCACTTGTTCCCCTCATTTTCCTGCTCCCCAGGATGTAAGTTTTTGTTTTTCTCCTCAGTTCATCATTTGTATCACATGTGTGCAATGGATGGTAGCTGACACGAGCAAAAACAAAGACTGTGTCTAAGAGTCAGATACTCTCAAGCCTGGAAAAATCAGGCAACAGCTCCCAAGGATGGACCCCGAGGTTCAATGAGGCTCTTTGGGGAAAGAGCCAGGACTCTTGAGAGGAGGGTGGGGTTGGAAGAAGCTGGGCTGGGGTGGCTGGCTGGATTCCAAAAGAAGGGACCCTGTAGCCAGCACAGCACCCTGGAGGTAAGCTCTGCGTGCACCCAGACGTGAGAAGGCATCCAGCCTGCTGTGTGCTCCAAGGGCTGACACGGAGACTGCGCTTCACCCGGGGCCAACAGGAGCTGCAGGGCCATGGCCCTGCTGCCAGGCTCCGTCCAGGGGCCTCTCCTCCCAGCATCCAGCCCAGAGCACACATCCGGGGTGAGGACCACTCAGAAGCTCTCACTGTCTGGGAATCCTGAGCCTCCAAAGTGGAATTCCCTTTCTGTGCCTGGAAGTTGAACAACACGGTGACCATCACTAGATCCCCCACTACGCGGTTGCAGTTCCTTAACAGCTCCACTAACAGTTCCAGCCTCTGCAAACCGACGGTGGAAGTCAGCTGATCACTCTTGGGCTGGGGTCAGCTCTTTCAGGCTGGCAGAGTGACGGGACAGACTCCTCAAGGGGGAAGGATTCCACCCGCCCTTTCTTCCAGGCACAGACACAGGCTGAAATCAGGGGGGATTGGAATGGGGTCAAATTAGTTTCCGTGAAAGTTTCCTGCAAGGTTAGAACCTCTGGTCTAATTGCAATGTTCTGATTCCCAGTTCCAAAATGGAAAGTCTCTGTCTGGTTATGTTCCTCTCCAAACGCCTCGCACCAGCACGATTCTCAGTTCCCTGGGAGGGAGGACAAGGGTGGAGGAGGAATTTGTGTTTGAGCCCACCGCCAGGGGCTGGAGTAGTACCTGGCAGGGGTGTGCAGACTAAAGATACTCTGGTACTTTTCATACTTTTATACACAGGGAAGAAAGGCCTAAATAACTCAAAATGATAAGGCCCATCCACCTGGTAAGTCCTGGCCACCCAAGGGTGTGGATTCAAGCTCTAGGAACTCACTTGACTCAAATCTCCAAAAACCCACCTCGTTGTGACCATGATCCCACACAGCCGTCTCTCAAGTGCACAGGCAGCTGGAGAAGAGAGTGGGAGACCATTAGGGGTTGAATGGCATCCTCAAAAATTCATCTACTGAAGTCCTGACCTTTCCTACCTCAGAAGGCAGCCTTCTATGGAGGCAGGATAGGCCCTTAGCCCAATATGACAGGTGGGGGCATTTGGACTAGAGACGGAGTTGCACACAGAGAGAAGGCCACATGAGGGTGAAGGCAGAGGGCAGCAGAAGCCAAGGAACACAAATTCCACCAGCTCCCAGGACCAGGAGAGAGGCCAGCAACAGAGTCTCCCTCACAACCTTCGGAAGGAGCCAGCTCTGCTGACACTTCAGTCTTGGACTTCTGGCTTCTGAGACTGTAAGACAATACATTCCTGTGTCCTAAGTCACCCCGGCTGTGGCACTCTGAGCAAATTAATATAGAGACCTGAGACAGACCATGTGCTGACAATGAGACCATGAAGCTAAGTTAACTAAGGGTTAGACCCATGATTCTGTTAGTTTAAGAAACACGTGTACAGAAAACTAGAGATAGATGGAGGGATGGGTAGGTAGATAAGTAATGATAGATGGATAGATGGACAGATAGATGATGGGCAGATGGAAGGATGGATAGATAGATGGAGGGGTGATAGACACCCAGATAGATGATGGATGGATGGATGGATGGATGGATGGATGATAGGTAAGGAGACATATATACAGACAGATGGATAGATGATGGGTAGGTGGATGGATGGATGGATAGGTAGATAGGTAACAGACACTAGATAGATAATGGATGGATGGATAGATGGATGGATGGATGGACCATAGATAAGTAGACAGATACACAGACAGACAGATGAATAGATAATGGATAAACAGATGGCTTTAACTACTGTGCAGACATGGTGCCTGGGCCCTCCCTAGCCCAGGAGCCCCCCCCACGCAGGACTGAAGAGACACCGGTCTGTGTGATTGGCTGAGCGTTGGAGAAGCATCACACAAGGAGACGATGGGATCCACATGGCACAACCACTATGGCAATGAGTCATCCTGAACAGTCCATGGTAAAGATACCCTTATCTCCATTTTACCAAATAGGAAGATGAAGCTCAGAGAGGTTAAGTCATTTGTCTAACACCTAGGCCTAGTAAGTGGCAGGGCTGCGATTCACACTGGGGGCCACCTGGCCTCAAACACGGGGTCCTTTTGTCACACCTGCTGCTTTGCACAAACCCTGCCCTCAGGGATCCCACACTCAAATAAAGGAACTCAACAAAACTGACCAACAAGCCAGACCCAATGAGATGGGGAAATGTGTCTTCAATCCCTGCAATCCAGGCCAGCCCACCCTCACCAATCAGGGGCATCATGAGGCCCCTGCCCTTGGCTCCATAATTCCAACCTACTTCTCCTCAAAGCACTGGCTCCGAACACCAGCCTTGGGATGCACATCTGGCCGCTCCCACATTCTGCTGTCCCATGGAGGTTCGGGCTCAGATTGCCCTTCTGGTCCCAGAACCTCCCTTTGTTTTGGCTGCTCTAGTTCCTGGCCATGGAACTCACCCCTCTCAGCCAAGCTAGCCTTAAGCATTGGTTCGGGTGGGGAGTAAAATATGTATTAAGCTGTGATCCCTTCCCCTGCTCTCCATAAAGAAATAGATTTGCCCCCCTAATTGTGCTCAGCTTTGGGTGGTGAGTTTTTGCCCAGAGGTGTGGGGGTTAGGGAAGTGGTTGTGGGGAAGAAGAGAACTAGCGTCTTAGCTTTTCCCTTTTCATGGCCTGCAAAACCCCATCCTTCATTCACTGCCCAGAGAAGTCCTCATCCTTCACAGTCCAACTCAAATGCCACCTCCTGCAGGAAGCCTTCCAATCTATTCCCAGGCTAAATGAATTATTCCCATGGCATGTGACAAGTATTTCAACTTAGCACATGTTTCATTTTTCCTTCTGGCACAGGCTTTTCTGCTTTGCCCTCTGGCCTACCTTATTCATGTCTATATTTTCAGGGTACAGCCCAGGTCCAGGCAATGTAGGCAATAATCAATATACATCTGCTTGTATTGTATTAAAGACTGTCTACAAATGGGAAAGTCAGAGGTCTGACACCCAGGAGTTAATTTCCTCGGTGACCAAGGCAGCCGTGAGTGAAGCTAGCAGGAATTCAGCCCCCACAAATCAGACAGTGCCCTGGGAGCCTCCACAGCCTAGAAAGACTCACACATTTTCCTGCCACTCCGGAGGGCGGCTTCTCACGACTGTCTTAACCAGAAGGGTGTGAATATTGATATTTTTCTCTAACCTACCAACCACTGTGAGAAGCAAGAGACAGAGAGGCCTTGTCTTGTCTAAGGTGTGGGAGGTGGTACGGAGGACTCAGAGAAGAGTTGCAAGGGGACTGTAATTCCAAGTGTGTGCGATGGCTACTGGCTGTGTGGTTGTGTGTGGCTCTGTGTGGCCATGTGTGTGGTTATGTGTGGCTGTGTGTGTTGCTGTGTGTGGTTGTGTGTGGCTGTGTGTAGTTGTCTACATGGCTGTGTGAGGTTGTGGGTAGCTATGTGTGAGGTTATATGTGGCTGTATGTGTGGGGCTGTGTGTGACCATGTGTGAGGTTGTATGTGACTGTGTGTGGCTGTATGTATGGCTGTATGTGTGGCATGTGTGAGGCTGTGTATGACTGTGTGTGAGGTTGTATGTGGCTGTGTGTGAGGTTGTGTGTGACTGTGTGAGGTTGTATGTGGCTGTGTGTGAGGTTGTGGGTGACTGTGTGTGAGGTTGTGGGTGACTGTGTGTGGCTGTATGGGTGGGCATGTGAGGCTGTGTGTGGGGCTGTTTGTGGTTGTGTGTGATCATGTGTGTGGCTGTATGTGGCTGACAGCCAAGGGCACGTCTTTTAACCTCCCTGCACCTCAGTTTCTACAACTGTTCATAAGGAGAGTAAAATCTACCTCATCCAACTTTATAAAATATCAATGTTATGAAAGGATTTATAGTAATACCTGGCCTGGGATTGTGCTTATTAAATATTTTCTTCCATCCTGTGTTTTGTTTTGTTTTTTCCTTTACTCAGTCTCTAGGACCACTGCTGCTTACTTGCCACGTGACTTGATAAAAATTGCTCAAGTCAGAACTCAGTGTCCTCATCAGTGAAATGGGCCATTGAGGACTAAATGCCATTATGCATGCAATGAGTTTGCATGAGGGGGGTCAGAGCAGACATGTTTATCTCAGAGGGTCCCATGTGCAGCATCATTCAGGAATTATGGTCTCCGTTTATCCACTTCCTCAGTCAGTCACTCCAGATGGCCCACGGCTCCTGCGTGCGAGGCACTGTGCGCCTGCATGGGAGATGCAGAGGATTACGGCACCATCCCTGCCCTCAAAGGGGTGGCATCCCTTTTGCCTTTATCTCTTGTGCATCCCACCCTCCTCGTATGCTCTTTGTCTCTCTAGGGCTGTCTGCTCCGAAAGGAACAACCCAGAAGTTAAGCAACAAGCATGGGTACCTGATTTAGGCAGTGCCTATGTGAGGCTGGTGGATAACCTCCCTTGCCCTGGCTATTGCTCTGAGGGGAGTCCCCTGGAATGTACTGGAACAGAGGGTTGGTTCCCGAAGGGATGATCCATGGTAATGTCTGACCAGCACAGAGTCTCTGTTGGAGGCCTGTGTGGGTCCTCGAGGGAGGGCATGGGGTCAGCCAGACCTCAGAGAAGCTTTCAGGTCATCCAGATCCATGAAGGATCTGCTTCCATGGGGGGGGGGGGTGGAAGCAGCAAAGATAGGTGATGATTCAGGGAAGGTTCTGGAAATAGAAACCCCCAGCTCTTCTCCAATAGGGGCAAGGATAGTTCTCCACCCACTCTGACAGGCCTGGGGACCATTTCTGGAAGAACCATGTGCTGCCTGCACCAGATGACTCAAGCCCAGGCATGGTGTGAGCCTCTGGCCACTGCTGGCTCAGGGATGAGGACGAGGATGGGAGGGTAAAGGAGCGCAAGTCTCTTCTGCTGAGCCTCAGCTGTCAACAGCCAGATTTATACAACACACAATGTAAATCTTAAGGGGATTAGTTTGGTTTGATTCAACCGTGCATTACTAATCTTGTTCATGACCTCCCCTCCCCTCCAGGATTTTGTACCATTATCACTAGGGCATAATTTTCCTATCAAGAACTAACTGTTACAGACAGCCATGAGAAGCTGTGATTTTTCAGGGCTGAGAAAGTGGAGGTTGGGGTTCTAACCCAACATCAGCAACAATAATCATAAAAACAAGTTCTGTGTGACCCTCTGTGGGACCTGAAGGAGACAGGGTCCCCGAGGTATGCCCCTGTACCAACACAGCATTGTGGGGGTCCTGGGACTGAAGGAATCCTCAGTAGGATCTTTCTGGCCCCAGTGCGGGCTCTGACACCAGAGCAGCTAGACAGAATAGAAACCGAAGGAGAAACTCCAGGGACCTGGCTGCCTGGCCTCAGGACTCCAAATGGAAGCAGAATCTGGGACAATGGCAATGGTCTCTCAGAGAAGGCAGTCAGCATGTTCATACCCTCCATCTCCAGTCATCCCATTTTCTAAGCACACCTCCTCCCTGCTCAAAGGTGTTCCCTTTGCAACACTCGGGTGGGTCAGGTGGGTCTTGCGTTAAGGGGTTGGAGGACACACAAATACAGACTTTTCGGAAAACGCTCAACCAGTCATATGCTATTATTAAAGGATTTACCTTGCAGGATGGTAGTCTGCAGGATTCTTCAAATAATGGGATCTCCTTTACAGGCATTTGGAATGGAATGTGATTTATGAACTTTAACTTGCATGGATCTCTACCTTCCCCAACATGTCTGAGGCCTGCTTTGCTCATCTTTGGTTGTGGACATAGTCCACTGAGCATGATGACCAGGTTGACTCGGGTTGCATATCCTCCCTCTCCAACCAGGCTCTCTGAGAACTCCTATCTCTCCACTTCAGCTATGGAGAGCACGAGGGCTCCGCCAAGTGTAGGTGCTGGGCATACAGCTGACTGACCAACCAAAGACAGGAGTTTACATCTTCTATTTGAATTTTATCTCCTACTTGACTACATATGAGTCATTTCTTAAATCACTTTGCTTTACAAGTAGTCTCTCTTTGCCTCCCCTGGGGCTTCTAGGATCAGGTGAGACACTGTGGGAAGGAAAAGCAGCTCTCATTTGCCTAACTTTAATCACACAACCATTTCCCAAAGAATTCTTTAAGTTAAAAAAATTAAAAAATCATTAGCTCAATTGCATTAGCCTCATTTCAAATGCTCACTAGTCCTATAGGGCTAAGGGCAGTGCAAATATATTCCCATCATCACAGGATATTCTATCGGACAGAACCTGGATCAATCCCTAAGAAATGGGGGAGGGGAGTAGCTTCCAATTTTATGAGATGAAGGTTCTGTTACTTATAAGCATGGGGCCTGTAACAAAACCTTCTGAATCGATTTATAGAAAAATAAGGTCATTTTTTCCTTATATAATTGAATTTGTGGAATGGGATTAATAATTTATTTTAACTTTTAATAGACATTCTTTTTAACTCTTGGAGCATGTTGCTGTTTGTAAACCTGGAAAACCATACCATCTCACAAGGTGGTATGAGGATTAAAAAAGACAAAAGAAGGTCAGACACCTACCTATCCCAAGGTCTGGCACACTGACTCCCTTCCCTCTCTATTCTAGGCTACGTGTATATGTGTCTGTGTGTACCTCTGTTCCTCTTAAACGGGAGCAGGCAGACTTTCAGCTCTCTGAAAACAAGGGCTACATTAGTGTACTGCACCGGGGACCCTGTCTCCCCACCCCCACAGCAGGAAGGACAATGCATGGCCAAAGAGGACTTGTGAAAAACAAACTCCAAACTACCAAGTAGACAGAATTAATAGGAACAAAAAACTTTATAGAAGCTAAAAAGAGCATCAGGATTTGTAGGAGCAATATAATTAGTATGGTCAGCCACACTTTATGGACAGAAAAAGAAAACAAAGGTGTATGGAAACTCAGGGGGAAAGTGGGAGAGAACTAAGCAATTCTTTGTATTCTTTTAACTACAACAACGACAACAAAATGAAGTGAGACAAGCAGACAGGAGGGTTTAATCAAATAGAAGTTCATGAAGATTGACACGGCACTGGCTCGCCTAGGCCACGAAATCTCTTATCTCACGGTAATGACAACAATGTGAGAATAACCACATGCAATTAAAGTAAATAGTAAATAAGGCAGAGTCGCCCAAGGTCAGGTTAGCTTAGGGACGGTATAGGGAAGAATGTGGAATGATCTGTGCCAAAGACAAAGGGTAAGTCATAGGGGATAGAATTTTAATTATGTCTAAATGGGTTAACTTGAACCTGCTTGCTCCAAAGAGTTGAGAACAAGACAGACCTATAGTTTCTTTCACAGACTCTGGCCAGAAATGATGTGTAAGAAATCGCACAGGGCTTTCTCCACAGGGTTTCATCTGTTATTCTCAGCCGAACCCCTGCCTGGAGGCACCATGGCCCAGGACAGGGCAGCAGATCTCTCTCCTGACCAAGGATAGGAGCAATTGTAGGAGCTTAGATTGTTCTCTCTGGTCCACAACTTGTCCCAGAAAGTGGGGCCTCCTTGAGGCGTGGGGGTCAGGATCGGGGGAGGAATAGGACAGAGTCAACAAAATGCTCTCGTAATAAGCGGGTGAACTGATGTCATTTCACCCTTCTGCATCTCCTTTCTTTAGAGTTTTTGCAACCCATACCACTTCTCCTGGAGCTTTGGTGCCAGGAGGACTCAAGGACTCAAGCTCAGTCTCCTTGGTTTTTAATAGCTAGAACTCAACGACCCAGAGAGCAGGAGGGAAGTGCTGTGCACTGAAGGAGTACTGGGGGGAGGAAGAGCAACTGGGAGCCACGGTGAGGAGCCCAGGCCAGGCTCTGGCTTAGGTTCAGAGCTCTTTCCTCTGTGTCTCGGGACCTCTCCACTTGGTGCTGGATTTGCCCGTCTAACAGGTGCTTGACGCCCTGGTGACGAAAAGCACCCAAATTCAACATGCATGACCCCAGCCCCCGCTGTTCCGGCTCTTAGCCAACCCCATCTAATAACCAGAGTGGTTTTTAATTCTAGTGAAAATTCTTCAGTGCAAGAGTTCTGGCTCGCAAAGGCTGCCACCAGCTATATAAGCACTTGATAGTTCAGGTTAATAAAATTTTTAGATCTCATGAAATGCATTTTCTCTTGAGGTATTTTTGTGTTGTATTTAGAATAATGAGATCCCTGATATGTCTCCAAGACTTAATGGCAGACCACGTAGACGTGGATGGCTAAAATAAAATTTAGATTCTCCCTCAATGGAGCGGTGGTATAATTGCTCCCAGGCAACACGGCACAGAGCAGACTCTGTCTCAGCTTCTCATTCCTTTTTGGAGACATGTCAGAAGCTGCAGAAGGAAGCTGTCAGAAGTAAACTGCCACATCTGAGCTGTCCTTTTCCCTGTGGCTCCAGCAAGGCCTGGCCCAGCTTTCTGTCCTTATGTTTCTAAACTGACTCATGGTCTACTGAGAATGAGCCTCTCTCCCACATACCCTCACACCTCCCTCCATGCCCATCGACCCATGACTAAGCAATGAGCCAGTTCCAATGGGTTCCAGTCGTAGACTCTGTTAAGGAGGCCAAGGCCCTGAGCTGCCATCTCATAAGAGACCATGAACTTCACTGCGACCGTAAAAAGGAAAATTTGTTCTAAGGCCAAGAGACTGCACTTCAAACCTAAGCAGTCTCCACCCTGTCCTATAGGCATCAAGGGCTAAAGTAAGGCTCAAAGGCAAGGATGGGAAGACCAATGCATAAGCGGAAGCTCTACAGGTAGAAAGGACTATTGAGTCACCCTCAAAAGTTTGCCCGGGGCTCCAAGGGCTGCTTTGGCTCTAGCTATGTGCACTTAGACACGTCATACAGTTTCCCATTGTATACTCCCATTCTGCAGGGAGGCTCCGCCTCCCGCATTATACTGGCCACCAAAGATAAACTGTTGCTATCTTGTAATTGCCCTATTGTTAGCACGGAGAACAATGCCTGGCACAGAGCAGGAGCACACTGAATAACCAGGGAATGAAAGAAAGCCAGAGCTCCTTGAGAAACGATCAGTCCCCCTGTGCCCCAGGGAGGGGACTGCACAGATGGATTCTGCACTCTGCCCCCAGGCCTCTGTGTGCCTCTGCACACATGCTCCTCCCCCTCACCCCTTGGAGTTGTTACAGACAATTTCCATGTCTGTCTCTTAGCCACCTGAGCTCCTTGGGTTCAGATTCATTTTCCATCTTTTGGCTTGGCACAGTCCAGGGACTCAATATAAATTCATGGAATTAATGATTGTCTTTCTCTATGGGTTTCTGAGATACCCTAGAACTGAGACCAGGAAAATACAGTAATCTAAACCCAAAGGGATGGGAGAAGAGAGATTCAGTTTACATAATGAGCAAAAGATAGCCTTCTAGAAAATGCACTGTTTGTTTTAACCCCATATATGTGGGAGAACCAAGGCATTTCTGGAAAAATCCCACACTTGTCTTGCTGGGGTTAATGTGCTTCCTGTTGCTGACAGACCTCAGAGGAGATAACTTAATCTGATAAAATCATAACCGATTTATGGAAATGCAAACAGACTTCTGAAGGGCATGCAACTTTAAGGGGAAAATTAATCAGTAGAGATGTTTCACCAACATACCAAAGTAAGCTGGGGCAGATCAGACAGGAAACCCATCTGGCCCCACCCATACTGGGTGTCTGAAAACCTGTCAAATCCTTTTCTTGCCTGGAAAAAAAAAATCTTGTGTTTTTAAACTTAAAATTTTAAGACTATGTTATATATAGTAAAACTGTGCCTCTCTCATCCTTCAGCCATCAGAGAAATGTTCTTTTATGGTCATGGTCAATCATGGTGTTCAACACTGAGCATCTCTGCCTTAGGAGTGACTGTGGTCCCCAGGGAGAGGAGCCCTGCCTCATGGGTCTAGCCAGTCCTCAGAGGTGAAGGAGAAGGCAGGGAAGGGTCCACACTGACCTCCAGGAAGCCCTCCCCAGGGAAAAACTGAGAAGACACTCCTAATCTTTCCCTTAAAATAATGCTAATTGAGGGTGACTGGGTGACTCAGTTGGTTAAGCCTTTGGCTCAGGTCATGATCTCAGGGTCCTGAAATCAAGCCCCACATTGGGCTCCCTGCTCAGCAGGGAGCCTGCATCTCCCTCTCCTTCTGCCTGCCGCTCTCCCTTCTTGTGTTCTCTCTCTGTGTCAAATAAATAAATAAAATCTTTAAAAAAAATAAAGCTAATTGGTAACTTGATGAACTCCTCAAAACAAAGAGGGCTTCTGATGACAGTCTGGGGACTGTCAGTGTGCTAAGCAACAGAGAGAAAAATAAAAGCAAGGCATTTTTCCCCCTCCATTCCTCTGCTTTCAGGTCCTGATTTCTTTAGGATGAAGAAGAAAAAAAACAAACAGGAAATCAATAATTCTGAAACAAAGAAGACAAACAAGCCAACCATGGGAGTGGAAAAGTCCAGCCCTTAGAAGCTTAACAAAGAGTATACCTGTGAGCCAAAGTCTGGTCATTGGTCAGCACAGGACATCCTCATGTGGAAAAAAGGCCTGTGGTCTATCTCCCTGCAGTGCGCTGAGCACTCCTCACTGTGTTCCAGATACGGACCTCACTAAGCCATCTACTGTCTCTCACATAGTTCCCACCAATGCTGAGAAAGTGTGTGGCCTGTGTCATTTATGCAGGAGACTCAAGGTCACTAGCTTAACATGGCCCGTCCCTGATCCCATCTCCAGCAATGTGATAATAACAGTAGCCATCACTTACTGAAGAGACCTTATCTGATTTCCTCCTTATAGTTCAGTGAGGTTCACATTAACAGGCAAGAAAAAATAAACCTTGAGGCGGGTGCTGGGTGAGGTTTCCAAGGTGATTCTTTTAATATAGCAGCTCTCAACCAGGGCTGTACCTTAAAACCCCAAAACATAGTCTTCAGGCTGCACTGTAGGCCAATTAGATTAGAATCTCTGGGGTGGAGTATTTTTAAAGCTCCTTGAACGATTCCAATGTGCAGTCATGGCTGAAGAGCCACTTAGCTGATTAACAGTAGACTTAGGATCTGAATCTGATCCCAAGTCTCTGCTCAGTCTTCTCTGTGATAGTGCCAGTCACAAAGGAACAATCCAGAGACTTAAAGAAATATTCACCAAATGGCTTTGCTGTAAGACATATGGAGAGACTTGGGATTCAGAAGAAGGAAGTCCCTTTGGCATAATATCTACTTTTCTTATAAATAGGGTAAGAAACAGGGTGAAGTCTAAGCGTCTTTCTCAAACAGCAAGTGCATGGGCCTTGTGAACAGGATTCTCAGACATTCAAGATCTTTTTTTTATCATCTTTTTTATCAAGATCTTTTTATTTTATCATCCAGTTCCAGCCATGTGCTGCAGGGCAGAACTAGTGTTTGACCTGAGGGTCTCATGCTGCCTTCTGGGGCCCAAAGTGAGTTTATCGGCTCACTAAGGACACCCTTGGCCAAAATCACACTCAGACCTCATCTGTTCAGAGACATGGGTCCTGCCTGCCCATGCCAGTGAATGCTTCGGTGAATAGTCCTCCTTTTCTAGACAAAATCATCAGGACTGAAGCATCTTCTACTGATTGCCATGTGGAACAGAACTTTCCATCTCCCTGATTTTCCTGTCATGAGGAACTGATGGAAAATAATTTTCCATATTAAACTGTCTGCTTTCCCAGGGATAAGAGCCACCACAGCCACATTAGCCCACCACAGCCACATTAACCAGACATCTAGGTTGGGCTGCCTAATAAAGGCTGGGCTAATTGGAGCCATCAGCCATTGGCAATCACACATTATCCCTTTCCTGCAGGCCAGATTATAACTTAGAACTGCCTGAAGGCCTCCCTGGCTCACCGTCCATTTTAGGAAATGTCTGTTCCCAATGGCTTCCCACTGTTCCCAGCCCATAGCCATACCACACAGATATATTTTAGTGTCTGAATTTCTTATGAAAGTATTTTTGAATCCCTCAATGTAAATCTCAGGTTCTATCTTAAAGGAAATTTTAGGGCATTCATTCAGTTTTTCGCACATTCATTCAAGATACACTACCAGAGCATCCTCTCTATCCTACGCACCACCCTACATGCTGGACAAAGAACAAATCAGGTCCAGTCCCTGACCTAGCTTCCAGTCTGGGGAGGGAAGCTTGGTCATGAAAGGTCAATGTAACCCAATGTGATGGCTGAATAATGACTTGCCCATGGATTATTCAACCCAGCCTGAGAGGAGAAAGTGGAGGCTGAACAGGGAGGACCTCCTACACAAATGGAACTAGGGGTGGAGGAAATCTGCAGAGAAGCATCAAGGATCATTAGTTACCTAATGACCCACCATGGAAGCTCACTTGTGCATGGTGGCCAAGACAGCATTTGCCTCATTCAAATTTTTCTGTCTCCTTGAAGGCCCTTCCAAAATGGCCTTCTGGCTCCTTCTCTTTCTCAGGTCCCCTGTACCGAATTCCACACCACTAATCACTGTTCCCCAGCCAGACCTTGTACGTCCATATATTTTCATTCTTGCTGGGCATGTATACTTTGTCAGGAATGCCTATCACCCCCTTTCTGTCCACTGAGCTCCTACTCACCCTTCAAAGTCTAGTACAAATGCCACCTTTTATGTGACTATTTCCCTACCTCTGGACAATCAGCACTTGTGGCATTGTATTGTAATTACGTGTTTGCCAGGTTGCAAGATCCTGGAGGACAGAAACTGCCTCTTAATCATTCTCACAATCCCAATGTTGACAAAGGAATGAAGGAAAAAAGCAACATATCAAAAATTCACGTGGATTGTTTTCATCCATTGCAATGCACAAGCCAGAGTCTCCCCAGTACAGACTATAAATAGGAGTAAAAAAAAAAAATTAGGATTCTGGTACCAGCTTCCCACATGCCTGGCAGCAGCACTTGCCTACCTTCTGAAAAGAAGGTTCATTTGGTGATTTGCACATGCATAATTGCACCAGAGGAAGCAGAAAAGAATGGAGAGACTTAAGAGCAAACTGATTACTCATGAACCCAATTACAACTAACAGCTCAAGAAAGTCCCCTTTCAGATGCCTATAATAATTCATGCAGAGGACAGAGGAAACCCTGCCAGGTTGGCATCTGGACCTTGAAGTGACAGGAAGTTTGGGCCGGTGTGCGGTGAATCATCCTAGGCAGACCAGCTCAACTCCTCAGACCTGGCAGGCCAAGGTCAGGTTCAACTCCTGTTGGGCTAGTTTGCAGCACAATAAGGCATATTTTTATGTGACCAGAGTCTATGCCCCTAATCCAAGCCAGTCACCCAGAATTTGTCTCATTTTAAGGACAGCCCTTTTAGATGCATGATGAGGTGATTAACCAGATGGATCTGACTGCTCATGTCAGAATTTCTGTTGCTCATGTACTGCAGTGAACCCACCAACAAGGTCAGTCAGTGACAGCTCGCCTGATATTTCAGCACCATGGACAGTGCCCAGGAGTGCCCGAGACTGCTCACTGTTCATTCAAAATGGCAGGTTTCAACCCAGAAATCCCTACTCAGTCCTTGGTAGAGAGGAGTGGGGATGGGAACTCTTCCCGTGTTTTTCATCACAAATGCTGTGAGAAACCAACATGAGCTCAAGGAGGCTGAGGCTATTTATCACCACATTCAGTCTGGCCTCAATCTCTACTTAGCATGTGTTACAGGGTCAGCAATTGTTAAGGATGATGAATGATTATTTATGTCTTGATGTTGTTTATGATTAGGAAGAGCACAAAGTCTTTCATGTTCTATTGCAAGTCTTTATACTTCAGAAGAAACTATTCTGTCCACTATGGCAGAGAGAAAGAGACGGAGGGAGGGAGGGAGGGAGGGAGAGATGTGTATTTCAAAGTGTATTGTGGGGGGAAAGAATGCACTTGAATACCAAAGTCCTATTTTTGATCAGCAAGATCAAGGCAAATTCCAGCAGGGTCTCCTTCATGCTAAGTATGTGATCGTTCCAATTTGCATACAGAAGCTTCCATTACTCAAAAAACTCATAGGATACAGAAGCAAGGCCTCGGGTTAACTTGTCATTGTCCAGGAAGAAATGGTGCAAAGGATGTTTATAACTCTAGGCAAAGGGGCAAAGTGGAATATAGATAATCTCAAAAACACTGTCTAGATGTTTAAACATGTGATACACAAGGAATTATATCCTCAAACAAAACAAATTCCTCTTAAGGCATGAGACAGTCTGATTCTTTGGAAATTACTTGGCAAACCTTCTTTGCAGTCCTGCTTCTGCTAACATGCAGAAGCAAAGTGCATTTTCAGTCTTTCTTCAATATTCAAAATAGTCCAAGAGACTGTCATGGGATAGCAAGTAGCAAGGAAAATTAAAAACAAAATCCCCCTGAAGCCTATCTCCTGTCTCCAGGGATTTACACAACTAATTCCACAAGGATCTCGACAGTCTTGCAAACAAGCAATTGATCTGAACCACAAAACAAAGTGAAACAGTTGTGTATGGAACGCTAAATTAGGATGATGGACTTGGGTTCTAAATCTGTGTTCTCTGTGGTCGGCAAAGCACCTGCAGCAGAATTACCGGATACCTGTTTAAACGCATCCTCTTAAGGAATACCAGTATCTACTGACTCTCATCTCAGGATGTTGGCACCAGAGCCTAAATTTTTAAATAAGCTCTTTGGGAACTAGAGTTGGCAGACAACTGCTCCAAGCCATAGTGAACTGAGGCCTTGGAGCCTGAAGACTCTTGGCCCCTTCTCCCTAGTTCTGATGAGTTCTGTGTTTCTAGACTGTCTTTGTGCCCTCTTTAGTGATAACCTCAGAGCCCAGATCCATGTGAAAGAGGATACGAGTATCTCTCCTTTCCAATGCCTGGCACACAATGAATGCTTAAGAATGGTGGAATTGGGGGAACAGACTATGTGGAGAGGTCAAATAGAAGGGCAGGTGACTGGATGGAGGGACTAATAAAGGTTAATGGAGGAATAATAGATTCAACATAGCAATTACAAAATATGAACTTGGAGTGAATTTTTTGCCTTGATAACATGACAACTCCAGATAAATTTCTCTCTGGTCATTTCATATCATGCATATGAAACAGGAAAATAAATAGTGGAGACCACAGGTTCTAGGTACATGTGTGGGTATCTATCACGTGCGCATATACACACAGCCACCCAGGGATCCGGCTGCCACACTCAATACCGATCAGCTCAGCAGGAGGAGCCAGCTTCAAATGTGTCCACCAAGGAAAAGCTCAGCCTTGGCTAGGCCCTTATTAGAAGGTGAAGGTCTACATTTTGATGGTGTTGCCACTTAAAACAGAGGCATAAACAGAGCCAACAAATGTCTTATAGGCAATTGGCTGGGCTGAGCTGTTGCCCTTTGCTGATACCTAGTCACTTGCATCCCAAACTCCCAAAGTGCCTTCATTGAATACTTTCTTATAAGAGACGTGTTCAGAGCAATTCAGATGCAGTCCCTGACCCCTGGAAACTCAAGAGCCAAAGCAAATACTGGCAGGTAGGAACACAAAGTCTACTAAATTTAGAAAGAAAATTCCAAGTAGACTATAATGTGGCTGAGGGTGGATTACAGATGAGCCTGTGAGGAACAGAATAGGATTAGAAGTAACCATTCACATTCAATCCATTCTGTATTTTTAAATTCCCCTGCATGTAGCTGGACAGGGAAAGAGAATTTAGCGCATGGGGTACATTCATAAATTAAGGGACCAAGTCAATGATAATAAAGTTGATTCTTCTTTAGGTTTTCTTTCTTTTTGTATTTCCTTATTCCTCCTGATGCTGGCCTGAACTTAACTTTACTTGTAAACAGCAGGAAAAATTCAGCTGTCCTGAGGTGCCTGGGTGGCTCAGTTGGTTAAGTATCTGCCTTTGGCTCAGATCATGGTCCCAGAGTTCTGGGATCAAGCCCTGTGTTGGGCTCCCTGCTCAGCGGGGAACTTGGTTCTCCTTGTGCTGTTCCCCCTCCTTATGCTCTCTTGTTCAGGCTCTCTCTCTCTCTCGAATAAATAAAATCTTAAAAAAAAGAAAAGAAAAAATTCAGCTGTCCTTCCCGCACGCTTCAAAAATCAAGCAGAAGATTCTGGTGGAAATACTCCAAGTCCAGCATGAAATACTAAGGGCAATAGTGTTCCCCTGATGCATGGCAGGGGTTGTTCAAACACACTGTGCATTGATCATGGTCCTTTCAGCTGGCAAGCTGTAACTCTGCATTTTTCTCCACTCAAGAAAGCATATTGAAACACCATGAATGAGAATCGCATTATTAGAGGTATAACTTTGAATGTCATCATTTTTTAAAGCAAATCATCTGAAACCATTGTAGTTTACTGTCATTAGTAATAAATTACTTGCAAAACACCTCACAAATAATTGTGAAAAAGAAGTCCCCTTATCTTACTCAACAACAAAGTACTTGTTCTTTGGGCTATCAGTCAGAAAAACATGAAAAGCCCTAGCTAACTGATAAGACACTTCCCCCTGGAGCGAAATGGTGACTCCTTTCAAAAGCATATTATCAGTACTCCACAAATAGCTCTCAGAGCGTGCAACTGCAGAGTTTAGCCAACACCAGGGCCAGTCCCGTTGTAGCTTTGCCTAATCACCTTGCTGGAAGACTTAATGATATCTAAAGGATATCCATTGTCTTTTTTGCTCACCCCACCCTCTTTGACAGATACAAACCAGCCAGATCTGGTGAGATCAGTGAAGGAAGAGAGATTGTAGAGACCGCGCCCTCTGTATTCATTCCTGCAGGACGCTGTCAGTAAAGACCAAAGGCTTACTCTGACATAGGGGTCAGTGGTCTTGTTTTCCAGAGCAATTGTGACTCAGGGGTGAGATTTAGTTACACATCTACAACGTGCTAGGGACAGAACCTGGCCCATAGGAAATGCTGCATGTGTTTGCTATGACAAGGATGATGGCTTCTCAAAGCTGCAGCTGAGAACTATCACTGCCTGAGGCAAGGCAGGAAAATTAGACTCACTGCCAAATTTTCTTCTCTCTAAAAGGCAGCTGGTATCTCTTTCCAAAGGGAGGAGTTTAGGGCTAAGCCCCTGGGTGACAAAGTCTGGCACAGTAAGTTGGAACGAACTCTTGACAGGGAGAAAAAAGGAGTGGCCTATGCCACTCGCCAGGTGACCACGACTACTGCTGTGGTTCCTTCTGGAGTCCCCTCGGGTAACAGTCCCCTTGTGTAACAGCAGCAAACCGCTTTGAGGTGAGAAGCAGCTGAGTGATAACCCAGGCTCATTTTTACCTCTGACCCCCTCCAGTTGCAAGTGTATCTGGTAAGTGTTGGGTCCATGGTCAAAGGAGTGAGACTGATACGAAGCGAAGGCCAAGCATCGAGAATCAAACTGACCCGCCAGGGCCGTCTCTTGCAAAGAGGCGACCCCTCCCAGCCTCACAGACTAACTTTTATAGAGTAAAGGCCATGTGGTTGAGCCTGGCCACACATAGGTGGCCAACTGAATTACAATTCACCCTATAATTAATATTTGAACTAGCCTATCACTCTGGTCAGAACTGGAGCCCAAAAGGCAGGGCCCACATTCTTTGGTGGTTAGGGAGGTGCTTTCCTGATTGGATGTCTCCACCTGGCTTGACTCATCCTTGTATTCCAGGCTCTGTTACCTCCCCCTGACCTGACACGTCCTGGTATATGGGCTCTGTTATCAGGGCTGGTCAGTCATATTTTATTGGTTTCCCAGACTTGTTTCTAAGTAAGTTCCTGGGGGGGGGGGGGGGTCAATCTAAGTTTACTGCATAAACAACAAAATGGCTCACTCTGGCTAAGCAGGCCCTTACAGTAAGCAAGGATGAAACCTGCCATTTTCCCATGCCGTCCATCCCAGTGCAGTTCTTCTGGTCCCTTACCACTCTGAGGGAGAGTCCGGTCGGATGCGGGTGGGACAACTTTCTGGGAGAGCAGGAGATCAGAAGGGGCAGTAAGGAGAGTGAACTCAGCCTGGATTTCTGACTTGGCCTCAAGGGCTGCCTTGCCCCGCAGCAACCTCTCACCCAGTCCAGAGCCTAACAAACCATTGACTTTAACTTTGTCCCTTCAAAGGCACTTAAAACAATTTGGGATACTCATATTGCCTACTCAGGCTCAATTGTAATCAAACCAAGTGGCTCTCCTGTTTTCAACTTTGATCTACAATATACTCAACGGCATCCCGGCAGGCACCTGGGCATTCACCTGACATAAAAAGACATGTCAGGTCTTTTTAACTCTCCTCTTATTAAAGATGAGGACTCTGGGGGCGCCTGGGTGGCTCAGTGGGTTAAAGCCTCTGCCTTCGGCTCAGGTCATGATCCCAGAGTCCTGGGATCGAGCCCCGCATCGGGCTCTCTGCTCAGCAGGGAGCCTGCTTCCTCCTCTCTCTCTCTGCCTGCCTCTCCGCCTACTTGTAATTTCTGTCTTTCAAATAAATAAATTAAAAAAAAAAATCTTTAAAAAAAAAAAAAAGATGAGGACTCTGCTGTTTACAACCGCTGAATCGATGACACAGAAGAAGCCAGCTGATTAAATAAGGAGAAAAGATTTGAGGGTTGTCTCCACCCTGGTATTTTCTTGTGTTTTATCTTCCCAGCTGGGTTGCAAGCTTTTTCAGAGCAGAAGTGATTCTGAAATATTTCTGGCTCTCCCATCACCTTCCCTAACTTCCTATGAAGTGTTATTTATAGTTACAGTAATAATGTAGACATAGATCTTGATGTTGTATAAAATGCTCTTACACTGGGAGTAAAAATCCTTTTGGCTCCTAATTCCGGAGACGCTAAGACACTTGCCCATGTTGGCAACTAGGAGAGGTGGGGCCAAGATCTGGATCTGGGCAGCACCGCCTCACAGCCTCCACCCTTCACCCCCACCGCACAGTCCCTTACCAGGGCGGGCCCACCTCTCTCTTTATCACAAGACTCTCTCTCTCTGCATAGACAATTTATTTACAGAGACGCTAATAAGTGAATTTAATAAAGCAGACATAGGTATGTTAGAGGAAGGGGAGGAACTCAAGGTCTTGTTTCCAGTTACTGGGGAAATATTATGGAAGGCTTGGCATTTCTAGAAACACTGCAGGTCCTTTAAAAAATAGCGCAGAGTGTAAATTCTGATGAAACCACCTCTTCAAAAACACACGTATTCAAATACAGGGCTGTCTTAGGGAGGCTCTGATGGAGTTCTCAGGTAAAGTAAGGGAGCTCTAGGTACATTTGTTAAGCTCACAAATCATGACTTGAGCAAACACTGAGCAAGCGTGAGGATCAATATATGAGAAGTACACTTGGCCGGATTCCTCTCCCCGGTTTGGCAGAACGCTGCACTGCCCACGCTGAGAAGGAGAGATCACGTCTTTTATCTCAACCACTTTTGATTTTCTGCGCCGAGCACATCGGTGTCAGATTGGAGCAAGTGAAGCCAAAGAACACCCCCCTTAGCCTGTGGCCCCATGTGCGGCGGAAGCATTCAGGCCCTTGAATGTCTTCGAGGTCACTCAGGAGCTCATCAGATCAGCGGGAACCCAGGCAAGCTGGGACCTTGAGGACACCCCAAATAGCACTGGCTGCGGCCCCCACCTTCAGACCACAGCTCTGAGAGCAGTTAGCTGACCGAGGATGAATCCTCTTGCAGGAAAGGCCTCAAAAGCCTCACCCCTGCCAGGCAGAGCCAGGTAACCCTCTGTGGGCTCCTCCCGGCTACATCGCCCACCCAGTATCCAATCAGTAGCTCACATCCAGCAAATGAGCGGCCCACAGAGAGAACACAATAGTCTGGGAGAGGTGCCTGGGAGACAGTGGGTCAGACACAATTTGTGCACCAGCCTCAGAACTCTTCCCGAAGACCGGAGTCCACACTGACCTGGGTCCTTGCAGAAATCCTACCACAGAGCAGCCGTGCTCTGCGCTCTGCAGTAAGGCCAGCCAATTCATCTATTGTGTGTTCATGAGAGGTTCTTCCCTCTCTGCGCCTTCTAAGGCAGAGCCTCACTCAGTCTTCAGCACACAGGAGGCCCCAACACTTTCTGGATTAGCTGACAGGTCATTCACACCCCAGGGTGCAACCGCTCTCGGAGGTAAAGCATTCAAATGCCCAGAGCCCCTCAATCTGTCAGCTGAAAAGATAAGCTCCTTTCTCCTTGTTTTTGGTGACGGAAGAATGAAGGATTAAATTATCAATTAAATGAAGCAAGCTAAATGAAAAACAAAGTACGCTGGCAGAGCCCAATTTTTTTTTCTTTCTTGCCTCAAGTTGTAGATTGTCTTTCTTGCCCTTCTTAGAAAGCTGTGCAAACTGAGCAAACATTTTCTAAGTGGAGCTCAAGTCAAAGGAGCTTAAGTTTGGAAAATGTTCTGACTTGAGAAAGAGGAAACACAGCTCATGAAAATCTAAGGGTTGGCGTTTTCCTGAGGATCAATCTGGACTATGACGGGTGACCATGGAGCAGCACAATGCTTCCCGTTTTTGCACAGATAAAGGAGGGGATCTGAGAAACCCAAGGAAGCCCCCTCAAATACTTTCAACACCAGCCTCTAACAAAGCTTAAAATCATACCATTAACAATTAATTGATAAGTTTCTACTTTAACATTCATGTTTTCCTTTGAGCAATTTCGAGACATTATTATAGTTATTAAAATTGCATTTCCCTTTGAGAAGGGTGAGTCATACCAGCTGTCAGCATGTACCAGGGCACTCCTGACATTTTAAACTTTGCTAGGTAAGAGGAAGAACTTAAATGACTGACAGGAGAAGAGACACATAGTTCTGAAGGGAGCAGATTTGGGCAGTCCCTGCTCAGGTGGCTCTGTCCGTGGTGCTATGAGGCAAGGTCCTGAAATCTTGTGCAAAGGAATCAGACTTCAAAGAAACTCCACAATTAAGTGTCTGTCGTTATTTATCCTGCACCCAATTCCAAAAGATGATGAACTTACAAAGCAGATGAATTGGGAAAGTCATGGCAATGACTTTACAGGATTACGTGTAAAGATATCCTGCTGACTTCCTTTAAATAGGACCCCTCCCAACTCTCAGCCAGTCCTAAATACTCCCAGGCAGCGCCCCCCTGTAGAGACCTCACTGAGAAGCTGTTTCTTTTCTGGGAGTCAGAACGCTACTGTGCTTCTTCTTCTTCTTTTTTTTTTTTTTAAGATTTTATTTATTTATTTGACAGACAGAGATCACAAGTAGGCAGACAGGCAGGCAGAGAGAGAGAGGAAGGGAAGCAGGCTCTCCACTGAGCAGAGAGCCCGACGCTGGGCTTGATCCCAGGACGCTGGGATCATGACCTGAGCCGAAGGCAGAGGCTTTAACCCACTGAGCCACCCAGGTACCCCGCTACTGTGCTTCTTCAGCCTTCCCACCAAAATGTTCCAGAAGGGACACGGAGCAAGAGGGAAAACAGAAGCCCAGCTAAGGCCCATCAAAAACGCAACTTTTTTTTTCTTTAAGTCTTACACTTACCTTACAGTTAGAGTTTGCATTCTATTCCACAAAACATCTGCTTTTATTCCTACCTAATCTCCCCCCTAAGTTTCTGGGTACAATGGGTGTTCCAGGAAGCAGCTTTTAGAGCAGAGGCAAGGACCTCCCCAGTGGGCTCAGCCTCCTCTCCTGCCATCTGAACCATGTGTGGGCAGATGCCAAGCCCTGTGGCTCCAGGGGCACAGTGAGAGCCATAGGCCCTGACTCTGTGATGGTCAACCTGCTCGTGGGGCGTCTTAGGAACCAGAGAGGGTGCCTACTTAAAGCCTGAATGGTATCCACCCGAAAGACTGTTTGAAGGATTAAAAGGAATAACACTTGTGAAATGCTCCATGCCAGACACTCAAGAAATGTCACTATTAATATTAATATTTCTCTTCCTCCTCCTTAAGTTAAGTTAAAATAATGACCACATCGGCTCCTCAAGGCTACAGGGACCCCCTCCAACTGGTCACTGCCTAACTCTCTAGTCTCATTTTCTGCTTTTTCCTTCCAGTCACCCAAGGCTCAGACTCCAGCATTTAGTCTGGGATGATCTAGAGTCCCCAGGCTCTTCCACAGCTCAGGACTGTTGTGTGTGCTGATCACTACCTGGAATGCCCACCACACAGCCTCCCATTTCACCAGTGAACTCCCCCTCACCTGATGGGATCCAGAAGGAGGCAGCACCTCATCTGTGAGACTTCTCAGCCCTCCCTTTTCCCATGGACCTTGCGTGCACTCCTGAGGCGGCACGCATCATACACTATCTCCATCATTGGTCATTTGTCCATTTCATCTTTCAGAAGTCCAGCTCCTTGGGGAGTGAGACTAGAGCCTGTGAAAATGGACTGTCATGCCCGAGAGGGCAGGGACCCCATCTACCAACGTCTGCTGGTCAGTCCTCAACCCAGTGCTTTAAGATGAGAGGGCTGCCAAAAAGGTTTCCAGATATTGATTATGATGGGAACAAGGTTTTTACTTGCCTATGAGTCAAACTGTATCTTCTCCCCACACAGGTCCAGGATACTGGGCTCGGACCACACACACACACACAGTACTCTTGTTATTTTCTGCCACTTCAATTTTGCCAAAACTATTTCTTTATTCTTGAATGGGTGTTTTGTTCAAGACTTTGTGTTTTTTTCATTATAGTAATTTTCATTATTTTATCCACTTTGTCTTCTGCAGGCTGTGTTTTTATTATATTGTCTTTTGTATTATTTTATTTATTTTTCTAACCTTAGATCTTTAAAAATGAGATTCTCCTGGAGAAAGGGAGCAGCTATGAGGCTGCCCATGACCAGGACACAGAAGTTCCCTATACTCCCTACCCTCAGAATTTCCCAGAGTAGTAATAAAAACTGGGGGAAAAGAACCCAAAAAAGAAGACATATTGGTTCTTGAAAGGCACACAAAGACGGGCCCCCAAAAGTCTCAAGCACCTCAATACACAGGTTGCAGGGGCTAAGTGAAGGAGGAGGCTGGAGGGGCCGGAGGTGGTTGCAGTGGCTTCTCAGGCAGGTGTGACTAGCTCCCACATCACAAGGCTGTAACCCTCAAAGGACTCAGGACTCCTCCGTGGGTTTTTGGTACAACATGGCAGACTGCTAGTATGATTATGAGGTGGGTGCCTGGACTGCTTGCTCACACAAGAGCCTTCAACACCCTCCTCTGTTCCTCCCTCAAGAAATATCACCATTTATGCTGAATGACATGATTCAGCTCCTCCTAAAGGAGGCTGTAGCTGCTTTCCGGTACAGGACAAAATAGTGGCCAAGACAAGTGGTAATCTGATCTTTTATTTCCAGCCTCTCCATGCCCTATCACCTGGGTTTCCACCAGACTTTCCAGTGGAAAGTGGGGATAGAGGAAGGGTGGTCACTGGAGAGCCAGAGGCCACAGCCACCAGCAGCTGCTTTCAAGGTGTTGGCAGAAGTGGTCCCAGCTAAGGGGTTCAGTCAGAGAGAGAGCAGCAATGCAGAAAGATGAACCAAAGGGTAGAGAATGAAAGAAAGAAAGGAAAAAAAAGGCACCCAGTACACAGTGAGAAGGTGGGTTTATGTAGGCTAGGTGTGCACTTTAACCGTTTTCTTCAGGAGCAGAAGATGATATGCTTGTCTGCTAGCCTACTTGTTGGCATTTGGAGTTATAGAATAGTCCTTTATTCAATTACTCTAATTAGGCCAATTTATGCTCCCGTAACCTAGGGTTCACACTTCAGGCCTCATCCCTTTTCTAACAGAACTTACTCTTCAGGTCATCTTAGCCAGTCTTATGCCTTTAACATATATATGCACTGATGCCTCCCAAATTTATACAGCCCGAGTCAGAATTCCTGATTCCCCCTGCCCCTTCTCATACCCATCCCACACACTTGATCCTCTAAAAGTCTTCATCAACTAAGTTTAACTATTCCACCCTTCTGGTCAGTCAGGTCAAAGGTCTTGTAACCATTCTCCACTCTCTCTTGTACTCCCACAGGAAACTCTGTTATTCGATCACTTTCTCCCTTGCTTCTGCTGTCACTGTCTGTCACCATTATTCCTTATGTAGATTATTACAGTGTTTTCCTAACTGACCTCCCTCTGCTCCCTCCCTTGCCCCACACTACTCTGTTCTTAATCCAGGTATCAGATTGGTCTTTCAAAATGTAAGACCACATCACTTTTCCTGCTCAAAATACTTAACAGTTCTATCTGCCTTGAAGTAGGAGTCAATGTCCACATACTGTCCTATGGGGTAAGTTCCCTGCCTCTACCTCTCTGATATCATCTCCTGTCACTTTCCCCTCACTCTTTCCACCCCAAACATATTGGCCTCTTTGCTTCCTTTTATACACCTTAAGGATTTCCATGTGCTATTTCTTCTGTGTGGACCTTCTTGCCCAGATATCCACATAGCCTGTTCCCTCATACACTCTGAGTCTTTGATCAAATGTTTTCTCAACTGCGAAGGCCCCTCTGACTACATCAAGTGACCAATGAAGGCAGGAACTTTGTTCCCTGATGTATCCATGACATACAATACAGCCTAACACATCAAAGACACTCACATATTTTTAACTATGAAGAAATCTAGCTAAAGCTAGGCATTTGATCCAAGCTAAGACTACTGGAATTTCTCTCCTGGGTCTGTGAACCCTGAGGTATGGGAAGAGAGAAAAATCAGATGGAATGAGTCCATCCAGCAGTGATGCTCTTACAGTCTTGTCTGCAGTCTGTCCTGTCCTGGATCTTAGTTTTTCTTAGCCAGATTCTTCAGTAAGACCAGTGACCTATTCTACTTCCTACCAATAAACTCTTTTTTTTTCCCCCAAATTAACCAGTATCACTTTCTGTTGCCTGACACAATAACTCTAATTGGCTGGCTGTCTCCTTTCCCAATTTCTATACTCTCTTGTTCTTGTTTCCCCAGACCCTCTGCAGAAGTGTCCCATGCTCCACAAGAACACTAGTCAGTCTAATCTAGTTATTTTGTTACAAGTACTCCTCTCACTCTAAGATTCCATTCTCCTACCATATTCCTTACAGCTCCAAAATGTGAGTTGATTTCTCATTTTACCAAAAGAAATTGGAAGTCTAAGAATTTGAGCTGGGAAATTGTGTGAAGAGTCCAGAATTTAGAGCTTGATTGCCAAAGAAAGAACAAAGAATTCAGAGTGACTGGCCAATTGTATGCTCAAAAATGGTCATTTTCATCCTGGCAGAACAGAATAAGCTAGAACGGTAGGGCCAGTCATCTTCCTTCACAGTGTCTAGGACTGAACCCTTCATCCCAAATCACAGTTGCCAGAATAAGACAACCTGCCTCCCCCCAACCACCACCACCAAGCAGCAGCTAGAGACCTCCACTAAACAGCATAGTTTGCTTTCTAAGTCCAAGGCTGGCCATAGAAAATCCTCAGGGATTATGCCAACCTGGCAGACCCAAATCCACCATGAGATCTGTCCAGTGAGCTGGTTCTACCCCACTTCTCTGACATCACCAGATTGTTTTCACCAAAAGGAGACCAAGCAGGTGTAAGAGAGAAAGAACTACGGATAGAAGCTCCTTAACCACCTGGCACGAGTGCCACTCGCAGCCTTTCTCAACTCTAACAAAAAATGTCTGAGTTTTGTCTGGACATTGGCCACAGGGCTTTAGCCAAAATGAATTTTCAGTCCAAGATATCTGGAAGTTTAGAAGTCACTTTAACCATCTGACAAACAGTCGATCAGCACTCTGGACAGCGTGTTCTCTGTGACCCACAGGAGAAGGACCTCTGAGGGCACTCTGAGCCAAGTTCCGGGACACCAAGTTCCACACTCTGCAGGTGGAAGAGCCCAGCTGTCCCATCTTAGTCCCTAAAAATCTTCCCAGGATACCGGGAGGAAAAGCAAATGCAAGAACATAAAACAACAAACAAAAAAGTCTGCAGCGGCTCCCTAGTGTAATCTGGGGCTGAACTAAGCAAAGATAGTACAGCTTCTTGGAAAAATTGAGACCTACCCAGGGATGTGAAGGAAGGGAGGGACGTGATGTGATAGAGAGAAGGGTGCACACAGCAGGAGGGCACAGATAGATGAAGGTGAACGAGACAATAAAGTCCAACCCACTTGTTTCCGTCAATACATTCAGCCTTCCCCACCACACCAGGAAATACCATCTCTGAAAAAGAATGCCCCATCCTGTCTTCTTGTAATTATATTCAAATATAGTCTTCAAATAGAATTGCAAATCAACTTCTGATAAAGCTCTTTTCATTCCCTCCTATCTTTTTAAAAAATGAACTTTTACCTTCTAAGAATGGTGACTATATTTAGAACTGGTGAAATGTTAGCAACGGTAGGAGGCTTCTCACATCTACTGCTGCTCTTCCTCCTCTGATTACCCAATTCCATTGTTTCTGGGTGTATTTTCCCTTCTTTTTATTCTAGATCCTCAGTCCTACACTCTGCCAGAAGCTGTTCTCTTCTGGAAAACTTTCAGATTTTTACTCACAGGCTGCCACTGTCTTATTTCCCCTGCCCTATGTTATTTATCTGTTAGGGTTTAATTAGGTGGATATGACAGCGTCCTCTTCTTAGGGTCAGTACCTAATTTTCCCTTCCTCCCTGCTTTGAGACAAAGCTTCTTTTTTTTTTTTTTAAGATTTTATTTATTTATTTGACAGATAGAGATCACAAGTAGGGAGAGAGGCAGGCAGAGAGAGAGAGAGAGAGGAGGAAGCAGGCTCCCTGCCAAGCAGAGAGCCCGATGCGGGGCTCGATCCCAGGACCCTGGGATCATGACCTGAGCTGAAGGCAGAGGCTTTAACCCACTGAGCCACCCAGGCGCCCCGAGACAAAGCTTCTGATTAAATTTTATGATTAAAAATATTTTTCTTTATTAAAGAGCATTCTGAAGAACGAGACTCAGGCTAGTGAGAACCAAAACACACTCAGCATACTCGGGCTCAGACACAGGAAAGGTAAGTTCAGTCCAAAATCAAAATGGAAGGCAACCTCTTCAATCATTTCCCATCAGAGTGACCAAGGTGCCTGCTTTCCCCTCACATAAAATCGTCTCTAAAAAGACAGACAACTTTCACCTGGGAGGAGACAGGCTCATTTCAATTGACCCATTGCAGGCTTTGGTAAATTGGTCCCTGGGGATCCTTCAAATGGCTGAGTGTGACTGTGAGGGCTTTCTGAACACTGACACTACCTGATCCATGATAACGAAGACTTAAAAAAATAACAGAATACCACCGAACTTCCCTCTCCTTTTGGCTTCCATAAACATAAGAGTTTACCACCAATGGGATGGATGAATTTGGATTTGCTAAACTGAAGCGTGCTGGTCAATAGGACGGGCCTCGTATACATGGGCCAGGACATCCCAAAAGCAAGAACTGGGCAGAAGGATCCAGGCCAACTTGACTCTTCCTTGGCAGTCTTGCTCCTCAGTCCTTCTGCTTGTGCAGGAGGGAGAGGCCAAAAAAGGAAGGCATAAGGACACTGAGAACACTATAGCTATGAAAGAAGAGGCCAGGCAGAAATGAGGAAGTAAAAGCATCTCCCTTCCTGGGGCACCCAGCCTGGGGATCTTGACACCAAGCTGCACCTGAGCAACGGTTCTACCCAAGGCCGTCTGCAAGCAGGTAGGCACAAGGAGGCTGGAGGCGCGGGTGGAGAATGGAAAACCGTCACAGAAAACCCTCCACAGACGGTGTGTCTCAATGTGCACAATGTTCTCTGTGTCGAGGGCTGGCCTTGGGCCCCACACGGAAAGAGTCAACAGCCCACCAGCCTGAAAGGACATCCTGTCAGTGACAGCCTGAGTAACCAACTGGATACCAGTGTGGGAGTATTTGAAAGAACGACATAAAGGAAACATTCTGGGGGTGGGCCGAAGAACACAGCCAGATTAGAAGTTGCAGACAGGATTCCTGGCCGGCGAGATCCTCCTTAATTTGCCTGAAGTAAATTGATTAGCGACAGTGCTCCCATAACTCCTGGAAGGAAGACAACTGGGTAAGCTGCCAGGCAGGACCGAGTGGGGCAGTCACCTGCTGGAGCTGAGGGCGGGCAGGGAGGAGCTGCACCCCTGCAGACCTTCTCAAAAGCACCAGGTGAGGTCAGAGACTGGCCAAGAAAACAACAACAAAAACAAAGGAAATGACAATGGATCCAATCTAGTCACAGTGAAGTCAGGAGGAATTATTTTATTCCTGAGAATTTGGCTAGAGTCACTCTTATCAAAAGGGACCACTGGCTCAAGGTGACTTTTGGCCAAAGAGCATTGTCATAAAAATAATTCCCTTCATTAGACCAGAAGTCCTCATGCACTACTACCCATGGCTTTTCTCTCTAAGTCTCCAGGGGAACTGTGCTGGGGCACAGCAGAAGGGGAGTGAATGAGACCCCTGGTTTGAGAATTCCAGAGCCCTTGATTTCCTCAGGCTGGAGGGGGCACCACCCCAAGCCCTGCCCCCCCCCCATCCCTTGCACTGTTCCGAGCACAGAGTCAGGCTTCTAGGACAGGCTTCTAGGTCCAACCTAGGACCCTAGGTTGGGTTTGAGGGACAACATTGTGGGTCAGGGCCCTGATTCTGTCCCCAATGCCCCCCACCCTCCCAGCTCTCAGCTCCAGAGGAAGCTCACAGAGAAGCTGTAAGGTAATCATACCCGGGAGCAGGTTTAACAAGCGGGGGGAGCCTAATGCAGAGTGATAGGAAGACTCACATACCTGTGAGATTCAAGTTATGAACACAGATGGAGGAGTCTCAGTTCATGGTGCGTGCACACGCGCATGTGTGTGTGTGTTTTCAGGGATGGAAAACACTATAAAACTACTTCGAAGCATTGTCAGTGGCATTATTTACCAGTCCAGAAAATGTAGTCCCAGGCAATAGAGAGGAAATTAAGAAAGAGGACAGAAATTAAGGCACTAAGAAGAAATTAAGAGTCAAGAAGAGGACTGCTTGTAAACAATTCATGGGATAGATTACTTTGCAAAAAATGGGGGAGAAATAGAGCTTCTAGCCAAAGCCAAAGGCATGGAGAGCAGAAGAAAGAGATGAGAGCCTGGGGTTGGGAGCCTGCATGACAAGAAAGCCCCGTCATTTCCTGCAGGTGTCACAAAGGCACTGTGTAAATGCTTTCCCTGAGTTGTTCAGAGACTGCTAATTGAACAGTGCAAGTCAGAGGGCCCTTGGGTGGATGGCTGGAGCAAGGCAAGATCAGCTTTCCTGGGAGGGCCAGCATGCGTCAGAGAAAGCTTTGGGGGTCGGGTCATTAGTGGGTTCCTCCATTCGGGTGGAAAGAAATACTCTCAGTCACTGCTTCTACCTGGGTGGTCCTGCGTCCAATGGACTTGGTCTCTCCACTGGCCTGAGTCAACCTGGCAGCCTGGGGTGTTGGTTACAACTGGAGAGTGGAGCTGAGGAGCCCTCAAAGTTTCTCAGAAAGCCAAGCTGCCTGCATGGAAGGGAGGAATCTGGAAATCCAACACAAGCACTTGTTTTTCGGTATGAGGTACAGCCTCTTGCCTGCCCCTCAAGAGAGATCATTCCTGTTTAAATATTTCAGAAGCCACCAGTCTGATGGTGACCAACCCAGGAAACCCTTGGAAAAACAGGATCAGCCTCAGAGTTGGAAGTGACCCTACTCATTCCCCCACAAAATACTGAGAGCCTATTACTAAATGCCAGGGTTGTGATCAGAGCTGTACCACAGTGATCCTGGGATCTCACTCTGCATTGTCTAGGTAGCAAGCTAGCTGGGACTGGGAGGTTTCCCTTCTCTCCGTGGGAGGGATTACACTTCCTGGGGCCGGGGTTTCCACTCTGTTGGGGTGGTGGTGTCTTCAGGTTTTTCTGGGCTGAGGGCTTCCTGGGTTCAGGCAGCTATGCTCCGAGTCTACTCCTGGAATCCGCTAGCTCCCCAGACCCAGCATGCCCTTCACCAATAGCTTGCTCTCCCACTTACACTAGAAGGGGGAAGATGGGAAGATGGACAAGGGTCAGGGTCCCTCCACTTGAATGCAAGTGCAGAATGGGTGCCAGCACCTCTCTGTGAGATGATGAGAGGATCCAAGGGCCCCAAGGCCCTCTTCTCCTATTGACGGCCAGCCCACATAAGGCTATACCTGTGTGACACTGTGGCACTTATCCCAAACCCTAATGTAGTAGTTCTCAAGATTCAGGGGGCATTAGGATGACCAGCAGGGCTTAACAAAGTATAGGATTCTGGGTTTAGCACCAGAAATTTTAAGTCAATAGGGTGAGAGTGGGAACAAGAATTTGTCATTCTAACCAGGGACCACACCTTGAGAACCATTGCCTAGTGCCTGAGAGGTGCAGAGTGGGGGACCCACCCTCAAAGACAGAGGTAGAATTACTGGGGTGACAGAAGGGGACAAAACTACTCTGGGAAGTAAATATCAAATATTTTATATTTAAAATGATCAATGGCTTAAGTGTTACAAAGGGGGAAAAAGGTGCTGTGAGAAAAAACAGATGGGAGAACTAACCTGGATGGAGAGTACAAGGGTCAGGGAAGGTCTCTGTGAAGAAATGCTCTAAGGGAACATCGAATTGCCTTGATTTTCTGGGGCCACCAGGATTCGAATATTCTGCTCCATTTTTTTAACCTGGGAACTCTGGTATTGAGCGTATCTGAAACTCTATTTCCAGATGTGCACTTGCTCCTGAAAGTAGCTGAGAAGGCCTTTTCTAGACTATAGATGCCAGGTGAGAACCAATGGTGACCAGACGTGAAAGCAACCCATCTGGTGTAACACAGGACAAGGCAGGAGTCAGGGGATAACACGCTTGCCTCTGCTCCAGGACAGAGCTCACCTCCCTCTGCCAAGGGGCCATGGCTATAGGGGCACACAGGTCACAGCCCAGGGTGACGCACTATGTGTAAGACACAGGAACCCATGCGGCCCGCTCCTGACTACAGACAGACTCTGCAGGGATGGCGGGGTGGGGATTTAGGTTCTCCTACCCCATGACCAGCATTCTTGGGCCTCTCCATGGCCTCTGACACTGGGGAAGAACAGTGGATTCCTGGGGACAGGCCTGGGGAGATAGAGAGTCACTGTCCCTGTCAGCCTGTGTCACCTGGAGCTGTCACAGCCCTGCTGCTCAGGTGTGTTCCTCAAAATGCCGTTAGCTAGCAGCTATACCAGCACAACCTGCAGGCTTGTTAGAAACACTTCATTCTGACTCCTCCCCAGAGCTCCTGAACTAGAATCTGCATTTTAACAAGATTGACGATGATTTGTGTGTGCACTGATGATTGGGAGACACTAGATTACAGAACTAAACCCAGGGACGAGGTAGCTTCCTTGGCCACCAGGCTCTGTCAATGGAATGTTCTCAGGGCCCCTGTTTGGGGATCCCCAAGGCTGTCCATCACCTCACAGCAGGTGCACACAGGCCAGTGGGCTGGTGAAGGGATGTGGAATGCGGAGCTGGACAATACAAGTTCAAGTTCTAGTTTTGCCACATAGCCTGCATTTCCTCGTTCGGATCCTCAGGCTCCCCATCAGCCTCAGGTTCCTCACAAAGTGGTTGCCAAGATCAGATGAGATAAAATATGTGAAAATACCTTGTCCAGAGGAAAGTGGGGCACAGATGTTAAAAGTAAACACACACACACAGACAGAGAAATATGTGCACGTTAGAGAATTCGAAGCTGAACGACCCCCCGTCTGATTTTTCGATAGACTGAGTTCCCCCGAAAACATCTGAGGGCAGAAAAACATGGGTCCTGACACATTCATCCCCAGCACAGAAGGGGAAAGTCAGAGCTGTGGGTCTGCTGGAAACTAAGGCCGGGACAAAGCTCAAGAATATAATCTCTCCACCCAAATCCTGAGTTCTGTAGGTCAAGTCATGGCCAAGGAATCAGACTTGTAATTATACTTTAAGTAGTCTCTTAAACTGTAAGTGGTGGCGTTGTGTCCTATTCACAGCTGGGCCAGGATGGTATTATCCTGGGAATCAAAGGATGAAGATAGAAATTACAAGTTAAGCTGGGCTTGGTGAAGGGAATGTGCCAACAGGAGACAAGATTCCAGAGGTCTCTTTCCATGGATACCTTGCTTAAGATGTTTATATCCGAGGCTCTCCAGAGGACACCAGCTGGCAGAGACCCTTGGAATCCAAGTTTGGTAAGGCCGGTAAAATTACTAGGATTCACCTAACTTTCTCATTTTACCATTAACGAAACTGAGGTTAAACACTTGACCTTATGGCAAACTTGGGGTAGAACTTGGGTCCCAGCAACTAGTCCAGGATTCCACGTACTTCCCCCAAGAGGTCATGATCCATTCAGATGGAGGGGTGAGGAGCTGGTGGGGAAAAGTTTCCTGGGGAGGGCTTCATAGAGCAGGCATCTTTGGGTTGTGGCTCTACAGACAGGAGGGTTTGGTGTGGGATCTGATCCTCCCAGACCCTGTTTGAATGTGATAAAGGCAGGGATAAAGAAGGGAGGAGCGGGGAGGAAAGGTTACTTGGGAGGATCAGCTACATGGATCAAGCTAGGATCAGTGCTGGTATGGAGACCAGATCAGGATGCCCATGAGCTGCTGGAAAGTTCAGAAGTCACATTTATGAGACTGTCTTTCGGGGAAGCCTCAGGAGGGCTGTGCCAGGCCAGACCAGATGCCCACCTGCAGGGGAGGAAAGGAATTAGGTGCTTGCACAACAAATGACCAGAAAAAGTTGGAGCCAGACTACGATTCCATTCAGAGGTGTTTCCAGCAAGAGCCCGGAGAGGCTGAGAGTGGAGCAGAGCAACCCGTGTACCCAAGACTGATGAGTTTCTTGGGAGGTAGAGCATTAGCTGCTGAGACCAGGACAGTCTCCGGTAAGTTGAGATGGCCTGTCACCCTGGCGTGGAGGGTGTGGGCCACTGGGGGAGCACCCTGACCTGAGGTTGTCTTCTGGAGAGAGAGGACAAAGACAGCCTGGATGAGGACATGGGGCTGGAATCCCCACTTCTAGACCTGAAGTGTGAAGACGGGTGAGTGGCAACTGAGTTGTGATTCTAATAGCTTAAATTATCATCTATTATGTGCCAGGCATTACATGAAGAAATGCAAGGAATAAACATACCAGTAAGGACCCCAAATCCGTAGGAAACATTAGATATGTGCCCATCCACACAGGAAACCTGAGTGCTATCTCCTCTCAAGGACCCAACAAAATACTGCAGAAAGACAAATTAGAAAAGAGAGAGATTCTAGCTGAAGTAGACTGGGGGTGGCTTTGGTGGGAAGGAGAATCTGAGTAGGGGTTTTGATGGCTGGGTTGGGAGCTGTGGGAGGAGGTGAGGTAGGGTGAGGGGTGCTCCAAGCTAGATAACATACACAGAAGTAAGTACATGGAACGTTCTAGAACTGTCGGTGTGGGTGGGCATCACGTAGCAGTGTGAAGGTGCAGTCTGCTCTGTAGCTGGAAGTACAGGCTGACACAAGATCCCTGGGTTTGGACTTTATTCTGAGGCTGTGTGGAAACACAAGAGGTTTTTAGAGTGAGAGTGTGAGCGAGCAGAGCTGGAAGGTCAGGCAGAGGTTGTTCTTGGCCGTCTGCGGTGGGTATTACCAACATCTCACAGCCTCTACCAGCAGCACGTTCTCTCTAATGTCTAACACAGTGCTCTTTCCTGAGATCCTGGTGCTGTCTGTGTTTTGTCAATCTCTCTTTCTGAGTGCCACTGGGTTCTAAGTGATGAGAAAAGCAAAGGAAAATATTTCATTCTAAAATTCAAAGGAACAAGGATTAATTAAATCCTTGTACCTTATTCCAAGAACCATCCAAGGGGCAGGGCTTATACAAGAATATTCCTTATGAGAAAAAAGAATTCCTGTGCTGGGAGGGGACTCAAGGAGGAGAAAGAGGGAAAGGAGGGAAGGAGAGCAGAGGCGAAGGAAGAGGAAGAAGAGAGGGAAGGGGGAGGAGAAGAGTGGTGTTATGAGTTAAGATGCACCCTCCCAAAACACAGATGCAAGGACTAAATCCCCAGACGTGTACATGTGACCTTATTGGGAAATAGGTTGTTTGCAGATGTAATTAATATAGGGACCCAGAGATGGGATCGTCCTGGAATTAGGGTAGGCCCTGAATGCAAGAACCAGTGTCTTTGTAAGAGAAGGAAGGGTATACTTGACACACAGAGGCAAGGGATGGAGACCATCTGCACAGAGAGGCAGATACTGGAGTTAGGTTTCCACAAGCCAGCCAATGCCAGGAGCCACCAGAAGTTGGGAGCAGCGAGGAAGGATTCTGCTCTAAAGACTTAGGAGGGAGCATGGCCCTGCAGACATCTTGACTTTGGACCTCCAGCCTCCAGAAGTGTGAGAGAGTAAATGTCCATGGTTTTACGCCACACAGTGCATGGTAATCTGTGACCACAGGCCCAGGGAAGTGAGACACTTGGGGGTGCCATAGCTGAGTGAGTGTTGGGAGGCAGAAGGGAGATATCACGGTGCCATTCCCAAGAAGCGACCAACTGGATGGTTTTCTTTCCTTGGCGAGCTCCATACCAGACACACACAGACAAGAGGAAAGACATGTAAATAAAGTGGAAGTCAAGTCAAAAGCAATAGAAACTTGGAGTCTCGACACCACCTCTAGCACCAAGAGAGCCAGAGGCCAACTCCTCGGAGGCACTGTTCTTGGCCTCACAGAGGGGAGGAAGTAGGCTCTGTCCTGGACATTTGTTCCCAAGCTTCAGGCTGGGACCTTGAATGTACTGCTTCCCACTGCTTCCATGAAAGAGCGGCTTTTGTATCCTGAACCAGAGCCTCAGATCATAAATACACTGTAGTAAACTCACTGGGGGGTTGTAGCCATGAGTTATTTGTAAATGCCACCCAAGGTCCGAGGCTCACAAGGCCCCCCCACTCAGAGTACAGAACAGGTGCAGTTTCTCTCCACCCCCCGCCACCTTATGCTCTGCAATCACTAAGGATTGGGGGCTCCAGCCAGTGGCCCCAAATAGAAGCATTTACTTTCAATAAAGTACACACATGGACAAATAACAGCCAACCACACATGGCACTTTACAGGGTTATCAAGCTTACAGATGTCAGGCTGATCTTTACCTCTAACCCGGAGGGAAAAAACCTGCTTCCCCAGCCAAGCAGAGCTGACCCCACAGCCCTTACTGGGAGAGGAACAGGATGCTAGGGGGACTGGATCCAGCACCTGGCTGGTGTAGTAGCCAGCCTTCTTTAGGACTAATCACCAATGGGAGGAATTACTGGTGCAAGTGCATGCGCGCGCGCGCACACACACACACACACAGACACACACACACACAGCAGCGGCCGGCAGCAACAACTGCGGGCAGACAGACCAATCCACTGAGAAGCCTGCAAACTTACAGCCGAGGGTGCATGAGGGGCACGCACGCACACAGGAAGACGGTGCCTGGCTCTGCAGAAGGGGCCGGAATCCAGCACCTGTGTGGTGACAAAGGGACAATGACTCCTGCGCTGGCCTCCTGTGTGAGCCCGTGGCTCTCGGAGCAGTGAGCCTGCAGTGGGAGAAGGGGGAAGGAGGAAGCACCGAGCACTGGGGTCCGGGCAGCTGCTCTCCCATCAGGGCAGCTGGGACTGCTGGAAATGGAAACACTGCTCCAAATGGTTGGTTACAGATTTGGAGGAGGTTTGTCGCTCGTGACCACAGGTGATTAGGAGCTGCCTCCGGCGCTGGTGAGCAGGACAGGAGCCCTTGAGCCCCAAGCATCCCTGTTCAGGTTCTGACTGGAGAGAATAGCGTGGAATGAGGCAGAGCTTAAGCAGAAAGCCTGGGATGAAAAACTCTGGCAGCTTCCCAGCGGCCTCAACAGGCAGCCTAATAGTGAAACAAAGTCACTCTGCAGCGGCATGCATCTTGCCCTAGGGCGGAAGGACTGGGGAAACCAGATTTGGCAGATGACTTCTTCCAGGGTTGTTCTCCCAGCCCAGCTCTCTCTCCGGGTTAGCAAAGGCATGTGCCTCCCCAGGCCAAGCTCAGCTGCGCAGACCGGGTGCCAGGTTCTTCTCCTCGATAAATACTATTTGCAGAATCGACTCAACCTTCTGAAACCTTCCAATCACAGATCGCCTTTACCTTGACTTCTCAATCCCCTTTCCTCCCCTTACCCCGAGGCTTGCCCCAGCTCCTTGCTGTCCTAGGACCAAAGAAAGTGGCTTTGTCCAGATTTCCCAAGCCCTGAGGGCCAAGCATCAAGCAGATGGGGAAGATACCCGAGAAAGGCAGCTCCCCCCTCCCACCGTCTGGGCCTTCCATAATCATTCCATCATCTCTTTCATGAAATCAAGTTAAATCAAAATCCGACGGCAGAATTCCCCTGATCAACTGTGCCTGAGTGAGGGGCTTCAGGGAAGGGGAGGTTTCCCACACAGGACGCCACTAGCCACTGTCCTCAGTAAAGCGCTTTGCTTTGTCGGGCTTTCCAGCATTGTTTTAATTGAAATATAATTGACATATCACATTCTATTCATTTTAGGTATACGATACAATGATTCTGTATTTGTATCTATTGCCAAATGATCACAAGTCCAGTTACCACCCATCACCTAGGATTTTCAGTATTTTATGCCATTTCTTATTTTTACAGGTGTTCCGTGTTATTCTTCATCCCCCCTCCACTGCCACCTGCCACCTGCTATGGGATTTGTCCCAAGCCTGGGGAAGTCCTCGCCCTCCTTCTGTCACTGGGACCCAGCTTTACTTGTCTCTTCACCCAGATGGTCACAGAGGCCCAACATGGTTAGGACGCACACTCACGCCTCACGCACAGGAAATGCCAAATGTATGATGCGCTCCAGCCTGAGGAGGGCAGGATTTTTGGTGCTATCCTCTGAACAAGGATCCCCTTTTAGAAATTCATCCCCTGTGAACCAGAAGCTGTTTTCATGTCTGGCTTAAGCATTCGCAAGAAGCGCTCTGGGAAATGCAGCAGCATGAATGCAGGAGCTGTCTGCAAATTGATCCTCCGGGGATAAGGCCCCAACTTCCGCATGCTGCCTGCAGCAAGGGGCTTTTTAAAAATTAAACCCGTCATGGAAAATACACTGGCTCTTGCTACTTCAGGCCGCTCAGGGAGAGTCAGGTGGATTTTAAAGCCTGGGAAGTGAGGGGTTTGAGGGGTGGCTGGGGTTCTATAAGCAGCCACAGGTATAGTGTGAAGAGGACTGGAAGAGGCATCAAGCTCCCTCAGGCCCCCGAAAACATCACATCCTCCATATTGGTCCGTTTCTCCTTGGGGTCTCTAGGCACCTCCAGAAAAGTCAAACCCGTGAGCTGAAGCTGCCGCTGCCCTTTAAGTCTGGGACAGTGCCCTTCTGGAGCCTTCAAAACCAGGTGGGGAAGGAGCAAGAACAAAACCAGGGGGATGGGCAAATTGGCCAGTGCCTTCCCTTGGGAGGCCTTCTCTTCCAGTCATTCTTAATGATTCAGATTCACTGTTCTCCCACCATCCATGATTGAGTGTCATGTCAAACACCTTCCTGATTGAGTGTCAGCCATTCAACCAACCATCTGTGCCCTGTCCCCCATGACGTAGATGGGTACGCGCAAAGGACTGGGCCTGCTTTCTAACAGAATTACACAGGACACAGGCAGGCCATGCTATGGCCTCCAAAGCCATCCTCTGGCTGACAGCCTCCTCCCAGGGAACTGAAGGCTTGTGAACCAGGACGGTTAACCCCAGATCAGTGAAGTAGAGTCCCCACTTAGAGGAGGGGCATGAAAGCAAGAAAGAGTATGGTCTTAGTGGTTGCCAGACTTGAGCCCAAATTCCAGCTCCATTTAGCTTATTGGATTTGGGGCAAATTATTTCACCTAACTGAACCTTAGTTTCCTCAGCATCTTAATGAGATAATGATGCATATAAAGGCTTTAGCACATACTGGGCCTGGGAGATACTTAATAAATGGGGGTGATTATTATTATTTAATGCTGGCATCAGTGGTACCTACAGAGGCTGAAAGACCTCTATACCCAGGGTCGGGGAGAGGGATGAGATGGGATATGTGGGCAAAGTTTCAGAGACAGAAAAAAGGAGAGGTGTCTCTACAGAAACAACTTATAGTCAAGGCATTAAAAATCTACAGCAATAACAAGAAGGAGGTTGGTGTACTTGTTGGTTTATTGGTTGCATGAATGGTTGGTTGGCCCACTGTTCATCCATTCATTCAATTATCGAATGCTTACTTTGCACCAATCTCTAAGAGAGTTGATCAGGAAAGAGAGATGAATCAGGTAGACAAGGCCCAGGCCTTACAGAGCTTCTAGATTGCAAAAAAAACAATGACCTAGAGTGAACAGTTCATTGGAAGTATGACGAGAGCTACAGAGAGAAAGTGACTGCTGCTTATTGGATTGAAAGACAGGGGCCCTGGGGCGCCTGGATGGCTCAGTGGGTTGGGGCCTCTGCCTTCGGCTCGGGTCGTGATCCCGGGGTCCTGGGATCGAGCCCCACGTCGGGCTCTCTGCTCCGCTGAGGGCCTGCTTCCTCCTCTCTCTCTCTCTCTGCCTGCCTCTCTGCCTGGTTGTGATTTCTCTCTGTCAAATAAATAAAAAATGATAAAAAAAAAAAAAAAAAAAAAAAAAAGAAAGACAGGGGCCCTCACCTACACTAGAGAGATTCAAGAGACGCTGTATAGAGTCAGGGCTTATTGTGGATTCATAGCTTCACTCCATGTTGCCTAAGTTAAATACAGCCAGGACAAGACCATTAAGTGACTCTAGTCACAAACAAATTTGCAACCAACAGAGTGTGCAATGAGAAGCACCAAAATTGGGCAGGCCCATGACACACATTACACAGAAACTGTCCGTATGGACATCTGGGCTGGGATAGATTTGGTGTGTGAGCTCCTGAGGCAGTTGTTCAAAATCCCCTTGGAGGGGCTGAACTAACATTCACTTCCATTAATCTAACATCTCAGAAGGTAGTTATTAATATGAAAGGTCACCTAGGCTGTGATCCTAACGCTCCACTTACTAAAAGCACAGGCTAGAATAAAAACCCCCGTGACTCACTGGAAAAATTCATAAGAACATGTTCAAAGCCAAAGAGCACATTTGGAAGAGTGGGAGGAGCCCTGAAACAAGGAAGCCCCGGAAACAGGGCAGACGGGTAGTAACGTGAAAAGTGACTGGGCCAATAAGGGACTGGCGGAGCCTGGAGAACATCCTGGGGAGCAGCCTCTCACTGACACAGGGGTTGCCAAAACGGGGACAAACTGCTCACTGGTAACATAAGGCCGCTGCTCACTAGACATGAATGCACCCCTGGAGGGGCGATGGGGGAAAGCTGAGTACAGAAGGATGCTGAGAAAGCAGGGAGACTCGGCCAGCAGTGTCCACTCGGGGTGCCACTGAGGACCAAGTGAGATGGATTCCCACTGCTAGGGTCACCTTTGGCTTCTTAACGTTTCACAGACACAACCTGGCCATTCTACAGGTCACTGACCATTTAAGGCAGAAGAGATGCCTTCAGTAAGAGCATCTAGTCCCTGTTTCCTAGAGATGTCCGGGAAAACACCAGCTCGGACAGATGTCAATAGCTATATTGGAGTAGACAGCAGAAAGTCCTGGTGAGATTCAAAAAAGTGTTTGGGGGTGGGGGACAAATAAATGTGTGAAATGCTGGACTCACCAGCGGAGATCTCAGGAAGCCAGCTTGCTCACCTGGGGACTGAACCCATGATCTGGGACTCTTTAGCACTACCCTACTTGTTAGGAGTCAATCACACACTTGTAAGAAAATATTAGGCAGGTACATTACTCTCTAAAGAACTGCCCTGGCCCCATGGGTCTCTAAACTTGGACAGATCTCTTCTAACCTGTGGTAAACACACTGTGTAATAGTTGGTAAGGGGTAAGGTAAATTATAACTTCCCTCCCCCAGCACCTACTCCACACTGGACTTTCTCATTCTCTCTATCCATTCTGCCCAAAGAGGAAAGCAGGATCTGTGTCGAGCCCAACAGAGCCATTATTTGCTGAACCTCACTGATCCTTTGGTGCTACTCGAGAGGCCCAGGCACAGATCTTGGAGTCATCTGTCTAGATTTCCAGGTGTTAAATTTCAGTCCCTACTTGCCTTTTAAAACTTTTACCACCTGATGGGATCTCTTCATTTCCAGAAAAGTTGAGCTCATCAGTAATCATAATAAGAACAACACATACACTGAAAACTTGTTATGACAAGTTGTATGACAGGTACCCTTCTAAGGTACCACTCCTATTCCTATTTTATAAATGAATGAATTGGGGCGCCTGGGCGGCTCAGTGGGTTAAAGCCTCTGCCTTCAGCTCAGGTCATGATCCCAGGGTCCTGGGATCGAGCCCTACGTCGGGCTCTCTGCTCAGTGGGGACCCTGCTTCCTCCTCTCTCTCTGCCTGCTTCTCTGCTTACTTGTGATCTGTCTGTCAAATAAATAAATAAAATCTTTAAAAAAAAAAAAAAAAGATGGGGCGCCTGGGTGGCTCAGTGGGTTAAGCCTCTGCCTTTGGCCCAGGTCATGATCTCAGGGTCCTGGGATTGAGCCCCGCATAGGGCTCTCTGCTCAGCAGGGAGCCTGCTTCCCCCTCTCTCTCTCTGCCTGCCTCTCTGGCTACTTGTGATCTCTCTCTCTCTCTCTCTGTCAAATAAATAAATAAAATCTTAAAAAAAAGAAAAGAAAAGGATGAATTGGGGCCCAGGGAGTTTCAATAACCAGCCCGTGGTCACTAAGGAGAGTCAAGATTTGAACCCAAGAACTCTGACTCCAGAGTCCACATTTGTAGCTGCCACTCTCTCTTGCCTCCTTATGCTTATTCTATGAGCCACGCTATTAGGGCTCCTGCTCTGTTTCACTCTTTTACCCCCTTTCCTATGGACAATGGAGGGAAAGTAACTCAATTGTGCCCATGCGTATGTGTAAGGCACTGTGCCCGGGCCACGATCATCCTTCCCATAGCTACCTTTTGGGGTGAACAGCATGAATCCACAGAAGAGGAACAGCTGTATAATCTCCCCTGCACCCTCACCCCCAGCAAGCACGTGGCTGAGCCCAGATACAGAGATCTAGCTTCAAAGCCCATATTCATCCCAGAACTTTACTGCTTCCTTGGAAGTGTCCACATATACCCTAGCCACCTGCAGTTTAAGCTGATTCATAACAAAGCAGGGAGTGGTTTCACTGTCTCCCATCCCCCAGGGATCATGATGGGGCTCTGCTATAGGTTTTTGGGGTAGGAGGGAGGATCTTTAAGGATATATGGAAGTCTATACAGGTCCCTAACATTATCCCCTGATCCTCTTGAGGGAAAAGGGCCTTGGCTTTGATATTTATGTTGCTGTCCTGGAAGAATTATGGCCTTACCACTCACATCATGTCCCCATCCCCCACCCCTAATTCCAACACCCTGATTTTGCTATCTTCATAATTTGACAGTCTAATAGATTATTTTAATTCCACAGAAGACCTCACTATGGAAGGATGACATATATATATATATATATAGGCTACGTAGAGATTGTTTTTAAACCTTAGGCTGTGATGATTCAGTGGGGAAGGAGACACATTGCCAAGCACCTGGCCTTGGGATCTTTCTCTCCATCTTATCACCTTCCACAAGAATCTGTGCAGAAAGAAAACCGAGAGGCTTTCCAGAACAGAGCTCTTTTTCCAAAGCCTCCAATGCCTTCACCTTCTCCTCTCCAGAAGAAAATGCCCTTTGGTTACTGAGGAAGGGGACGGCTAGAAATGTATGTGCGGTGTGTTTAACTGTCTTGACACAGCTCACTATGGCAACCTCAGTCACAGAAAACAGGCATCAGTAGGTCCCTGCTTTGAAGCTGCCAGTAACTCTAGTCTCAGTTCCCTCCCAAACACACTAGGTCAGGGCCTTATCAAGCTAAGAAAAATCCATCCTGGAACACATGACCATAAGCACAATTGATGCAAAACATACTCAAAATCATGACAACATTGGCTTCAAAAATAAAGCCCCACACACAAAGTAAGAGAACCACCCCACCAATTACCTACATGCCAAGTATCCCATGTGCAGACCGCTGTTAATTAGCTAATTATCTGTCTATGATACATCATTTAATTGTGGCACATTTTCTCTACTGTCCCAGTGATGAGCAGGACAACCTGATCTCCTAGCTGGCACCTGCTGGGATGTGAATGCTCATCCCAGGTTGAAGGGACAGTAGAGCCCAACCAAATGAGACACTGATTAAAGAAAGTGTCTGGATACACACAAAGGGGAGCAAAGCCTGAACTCAGAACTTCTAAGGCTGAAGGTAGATGGAGAGAAGGATACAAATAGGTATTGAGAGGTTCCTACAGGTATCATGTCACTTTCTTTTTTTCAATGCATATGATCCTCTCAATAAACCTAATTAGGAGGGACTTTTATTAGACCCTTCTTACAGATAGCTTAGAATAGCTTAGTAGCTTTCCCAAGGGTACACAGCTAGTCAGCAGTCAAAACCAGGATTCAAGGGGCGCCTGGGTGGTTCAGTGGGTTAAAGCCTCTGCCTTCGGCTCAGGTCATGATCCCAGCGTCCTGGGATCGAGCCCCACATTGGGCTCCCTGCTCAGCAGGGAGCCTGCTTCCCCTCCTCTCTCTCTCTGCCTGCCTCTCTTTCTATTTGTGATCTCTGTCAAATAAATCAGTAAATAAAATCTTTAAAAAACAAACAAACAAACAAAAACAGGATTCAAACCCAGGTCGCTCACCCCAAAGCTGGTGTTCCATTTTGTGTATTACTGATATCATTGCCAGGTTAGCCTACTGCCCAACCAAAGGGAGGTGTACTCTGCCTCTCCCGCACACCTGGCCATGGTGTGGTCATCACTCTGCGGGAGAAACTTCTTATGTCTCCCGAACTGGGATATTACTATGATCCACTATACAAATTAGTTCCTTCCTTCCTTCCTTCTTCCCTCCCTCCCTCCCCACCTCCCTCCCTTCTTTTTTACTGCACACGTTTCTGAGTGTGCTGGGAGATAGTGAGTATACTTTGGAGATAATTTGTGCCACCTCTGAAAAGTCAATAAACCAGGAGAAAGTGAAAGCCAAAGAACGCCAACATGGGAAAAGCAGAGAGTCAGGCTTTACCGGAGGACACAATGCTGCTTAGCTTCAGGGGCACGTGCAAGGTTTGGAACCTGCCACTTCTTAGCTGTGACCTTGGAGAAGTGATTCTTTTCTCTACAGGGTCCTAGTTTATTCCTTTGAGAAATGGGACTGATACTATAATGCCATGAGGCCATTCTCAGGACTGAATAAACCGACCTAAAACACATCCTGCCTTTGTGCCGAAGGTTGCCGCTCGCCCCATCTGGGGAGTTGATGATAATGCTGTTATCAGCACTGCGCAAGGCTCTGAGTGCAGAGCAAAGGCCACTCAGGGCCTGGAGGAAAATGCCCAGAGAGCCTTGGACCCTAGAATGCTGAGGGCCTGCAGTGAGGAAGGCTCCAGTTACCGTTGCTTTTCATGGACATGTGCCACGTCCCTCGGAAGAAACAAGGATGCTGTGCTTTCCTCTTGGCAAAACCCTGACCCCCTGTTGACTGAAAGAAGATGTCAGAATGGCCTACTTTCTCCCTCTGCAATGAAACCGGTGAGAAGAGTGAGTGCTGACCCCTCTAGGGGCGGGAACTGAGAGACCGCGGGCCAGCCCCCCCGCAGCATCTCCCAGTCGCCAGCACCTCCTCAGCTACGAGACGGCATCCGCCCCGCAGATCGTTCTGCAGAGCGAGTACCCTCCATAAGCAAAGGCAGAAGAACTGCCTTCTTATTTTCCAGAAGGCGTGCGGTGACAAAGAGCAGAGTGGAGCAGGCTAAGTAGATAAAACAAAATGATGACGAGCCACAACGGACGGGAGCTCGCACCATGCGCGAGACCCTGTGTGTGAGAGCTTTGCTGGCGAGACCTTATTTCAGCCTCACGGTTACGGTACAAGGTAGAACTTCTCATCACCATCATTTGACAGATGCGGAAACATTAACAACTCTTGCAGAAGCACTAAGTGGCAGAGGCCGGACACAGACTGGGTCTCACCTGGCTCAGTGTCCACAGGCAGGGAAAATGCTGGATTGACTTCTGGGTCCTGCCCCTTTCACCCTTGCCTAGGACTTCAGGTGCTCTGGGAGGAAACCGAGGAAGGTGACAGGTCCCTTCCTGAGTTGGGTCCCAAGAGCAGTGCAGGGAGCAGGGTTGTGGTCACATACATGGATTTGGGGATGGGGGTGGTGAGGGTAAGAATGTAGAGGCCAGGGAAGGCCAATGAGCTGGGAGAACCCGCAGGAGGCCTGTGCAGTGAGTCATGGGTGCTTCTAAATCTTTTACTGACCCGGCTCTGTGACCTTTCTCTGAAAAGTCCTTTTTGTGAAATGAGGGTAGTGGGAAAATAGAGGAGAGACTAGATGGCCATGAGGGTACCTCCAGCTCCAAGTTTTTGCTGTGCCAGAGAGGACTTCTCCAGACCCACACAACTCCCCAGGCAGATGTCAAAGGCACTCTGTTCTCCAGAATCTTTGCAAATAACACTCGATTTTGCCAAGATAGAAACAGCCACAAGAATACACTTTACTTCGCCAGAAAAAAAAAATAGCTACAAGAATAATTCATGCATGTAATGTTCCTGTCTTCTATGCCCTATGTTAACGATGAATTCTCAGAAGGACACAATGAGAGATTACAATGGCAATGCCAAAATGACAAGCCTCTTTTTTCCAAGAAAAACAATGCCTACCTCTTCCTATAAAGGATCTCCCTAAAATTGTCTTGGCTCCATACCAGACTCATAGGCACTTGCCATTGGAAGGACATTTGAAGGTCAACTGATGTGACTCTCCATTGGGTGTCTCAGTTTCCTCCGCCACATGTCTGATGTTATCTAGGGAGTGTCTAAATACCTTAAGAACAATTCGGCACTGCCTACTTGGACACCTCTGACCTTTCCCAAGTTCCTTCTCATACCTTCTATGACTTGGATGCCTCCTCTATACCTTGTGGCCACACAGGCCTTGCTCAAGCCTCTTCCACCCCAGCCCTTCAAAAATGCCACCCCCCCTAGGGGCGCCTGGGTGGCTCAGTGGATTAAGCCGCTGCCTTCGGCTCAGGTCATGATCTCAGGGTCCTGGGATCGAGCCCCGCGTCGGGCTCTCTGCTCCGCAGGGAGCCTGCTTCCTCCTCTCTCTCTGCCTGCCTCTCTGCCTACTTGTGATCTCTCTCTCTGTCAAATAAACAAAATAAAAAAAAAATCTTAAAAAAAAAAAAATGCCACCCCCCGGGGCTCCCTTTCTGCAAGAGCTGTCAATCACTTTGCACTTACAAAAACATTCTGACCACTGAGGCACTGTTGTTTTTGTTGTTGTCCTTGTTTTTTTTAAAGACAGATTTATTTGATTCACAATTATTCCAAAATGATTACTACTCTAAATAACCCGAACTGCGCTTTTTTCCAACCTATATTATCAGCAACACTGAAAGCTGATTATAATCAACTTGCTTTCATAAAAAGAAGAAAAAAATAAAAAAAGATAGACTTTAGAAGAATCCACATGGCTAGAAGGACGACCAGAAAGCATTCCAGCCTCCCAATTAAACAAGGAAGAACCATGAATATACGCTTCTCCACCACGGCCCACTCCTCACGAGAATTTGAATGGCAAGCTTTCAAATCACAGACCGTAAAAATGATCCAGCTACAACCTCACATTTGACAATGTGGAACCTGGGGCACAGCGATCCCATCTCTTTCTCTTTGGCATCCCCAAATGCTTGTTAATCCTGAATACTGGGTTAGGCACTGAGGATACCAAGGTACTGAGGCCTTGCCCTCCCAAGTCTCTGAGCAGGGACTCACACACGACAATACAACTAAAGGATTTAAAATAATTGGAAGCAGGGGCAGCTGGGTGGCTCAGTTGGCTGAGACTCTGACTCCTGATTTTGGCTCAGGTCATGATATCAGGGTCATGAGATCGAGCCCTGCATTAGCTTCCTCACACCAAGCATGGAGCCTACTTAAGATTCTCTCTCCCTCTGCCCCTCCCCCTGCTTGTGCTTGCTCACTCTCTTAAAATAAAATAAAATAGGTGGGAGCATCTTGTTGGGGCACCCAATGATAGGCATTTGGAACCCTGGGCAAGGAACTTGAAAGACAAAAGGCTATTTCCTTCTTCTGTGCCTTGGCTCAAATTGCCCCTCCAAATGCAACAGCTGCCCCCTCTCTTTGTTGGGCAGACTCCATCCTGTAAGAGTCAGCTCAAGTCTTTGGCTCAAATTGCCCCTCCAAATGCAACAGCTGCCCCCTCTCTTTGTTGGGCAGACTCCATCCTGTAAGAGTCAGCTCAAGTCTCCCTAGCCCCTGCCACAACGCTTTCTTCCCACCCCCCCTTCAGCTGCCCTCCTCCTTCGCATTCCCACAGTATCTCCTATAAATCACACTCGTTGTACTCGGCATCGTGTACTGCATCCAGCCTTCCTGGGCTGATCTTCTCTGTTAGACTTTAGGATGCAGGGGATTGAGACCTGACTGTGGTTCAGCTTTGTATGTGGAGTCTTATTCAGCTGGTGCACACTGGGTTCGATGATTGAACAAATAAACATTTCAGCCATCTTAAGGGTTAACAGGCGTTTGTCACACACAGCAGGAGAAAAAAGAATGCCAGGCTGAGGAAGCCACAGGCAGAGGCCCAGGGCTCTGAAAGTGTGAGGCGTGCTTGCAGAGCTCTCAAGCTATGAGTGGTCGGGATGGCAGAGCAGGGCATGGGAAGAGTGGCTGAGCTTGGGGGTTGGCATTAAGTCGGGGTCAGATGTGAAAAGCCACATAAACCATCCTGAAGTGTACAGACATTATCCTAAAGTTAGGGTAGGGGCAAAAAGTCTTTACAAAGGAAGTGACATGATCCTATTTGTTTTTAAGGTCATACCACTGGCCAAAGGAGGGAGCACTGCATTGAGGACTAACACAGGCAGGAACCTACTGTGTGCTGCGGGACACAGATAACGTCAGGAATGAGGCACCGTGTCCTGAGAGCTCGGGCTGAGCCCCAAGGATGGAAGTAAAGTGTGGACCCAGGTTTGAGAGTTTAGGTGGAACCAAAAGGATTTAATGAGTTACCTGAGACACAGGAGAGGGGGAGAAGTCAACCTTAATGCTGGAGTCTCCAACTTGGAACACCAGCATGATACATGGACCAGCATGATACAACGATACACAGAGACAAGGACCACGAGAAGAAGAACAGTGTTGGAGGAAAGATTATGAGGTCATTTTTTAAAATAATTTTTTAAGATTTTATTTATTTATTTGACAGACAGAGATCACGAGTAGGCAGAGAAGCAGGCAGATAGAGAGGAGGAAGCAGGCAGAGAGAGAAAAGGAAGCAGGCTCCCCACTGAGCAGAGAGCCTGATGCGGGGCTTGATCCCAGGACCCTGGGATCATGACCTGAGCCGAAGGCAGAGGCTTTAACCCACTGAGCCACCCAGGCACCCCCTATGAGGTCATTTTTGGAAAGATTCTTAAAACAATCCTTCCCGATGGTTTCTATAGGTCAGAGCTACCTTGTTCACAAGAAGAAATAGATGATGGGCAAGAAATCAGTCATGAAAAATCTAGAGAGTATAAGACAAATGAATACTTAAACCCTCACAGAGATGGATGGAGCAATCCTGATTACTTGAGGGTGAAGGAAACAATTTCAGACAAGAAATCTTCTCTGGTTCTTAAAATTACTCATCATTTCACAACCCATTAAATAGGCCAGTGTCTACAAGATATTCTCTAGGCAATCAGATTCCATACCTTTCTGATTTTTCTGGACCCAACTGACTCATCTTCATGGCTTTTCAAAATTATTATTACCAGCTGACTAATGGCTTCACACCATTTAGTGAGTCCTAGTCACCAGGGAAAATTCAGTTTACTTTAATTAAGTAGTCCCCCTCAGCCATTTACTAAGACCTCATTTTTTTAACTCATCTTTTCAAAATGCTAGAAGGTCTAGCTATCGCTGGGGAAAAAAACGCACAGACACACAAACAAATCCCTTCTGGAGCAAAACAAATCCATCTTTTAATCTAGCAACATTCCTCTTGCCCTTATTTCATAGCAAAAGCTCTGAAGAGCAAACCACGCTCAGAACCTCTAGAGAAACAACTGCTCCCCTTCCAGAAACCGCAAGAGGACTCTTCTTGGCCCGTGTGGTTATGCTAAGTACACAGAGATAGCGCTTGGTGGAGAAGAAACAGAAGCTGTCAGCTTACCCTCTTCCTCAAGTTGTAGGTGAGAATGAGGTTCCTGGAGAAGGAGTGGGAAAAGGCCGTGTAGAATTCCAGCACTTTCTGCAAGGCGTCCCGTTTGATCACATGCAGGTCGCAATAGGTCAGGGCCCTAACGTTGGCACAGGACTGGGCCAGGGTGGCTTCCTTCCAGAACACATCTCCAAACACGTCTCCTTTCCCTAGGGAAAGAAAGTTCTGGTGAAGAAAGTGTCAACCAGACAGCGACTGGCCATCCCGGTTCGCTTCCCCATCTCCCATTTTACATTCTGTAGCATGGGCTCAGGAAAGGAAAAAAACAAAAAACAAAAACAGGTTTTATTTTGAACCTTAAAAACATGCAATTTAAGAAACTTTAAAATACTATATAATACATGTCAAAGTTTAGCCAATGACATTGGGGTCATGTTACCTCCTGGATATCCTATCCAAAGTGGGAACCCCCTGTTATTCTTTTTTTTTTTTTTTTTTTTTATTTTATTTATTTGACAGAGAGAAATCACAACTAGGCAGAGAAGCAGGCAGAGAGAGAGGAGAAAGCAGGCTCCCTGCAGAGCAGAGAGCCGGATGCGGGGCTCGATCCCAGGACCCTGGGATCATGACCTGAGCCGAAGGCAGAGGCTTTAACCCACTGAGCCACCCAGGCCCCCCCCCCCATTATTCTTTATCGCTCCCCCATTTTCCCAAAACACCAATCATAATCTATAATCACATGATTTGCCTGTGTCTTTGTTGATTGTGGAACTCCCAACGTGAGAGTTCCCTCCACATCACACCATGTCTGGCACCGAACAGGAGTTCTGCCAGTAAGTGCAGGCAAAAGAGAAGGAAGGAAGGAGGGTGGACTGTGGATCTCCATTCATGGGACAGACTGAGAGGTGAACAGTATGGAGAAGGTGTGGACTTTCCTTCGGGAGCTGAACACCAGGACAGTTCTTCTCTGTTTAGGATGATTCACATGGAAAAAGGCACATAGGAGTAGAGTTCATTCTCTTCCGTACTCTGTCCACAGCCCTCGGGTTTATGCTTGTATGGTGTTTCTTTCCTCACCCTCCCCCACTACCTGCTTCCATGTTCCTCACTGCTGCCAAAGGCCCTCCTGGGAGGGTAAAACTATGGGCCCCCTCCACATGGCATCTCCAAGCCACTCCATACCTGGCATTCCTCAAGAGTGTATTTAAAAAGCCAACAGAGTACTAATCCCATGTAACCATATTCTGGGTCCCAGTTCCATCAGTCTCCTCTAAATATCTGCTTTTCACATCGAGGGGTATTCTCCCTACATTTCCCCGAGTCCAACATTTTAACATATGTCTAATGCAAAGCCTAATTCATTCCTGGCACAGCCTCTGGTTATAAATAGCTTGAAATGTTGTTTATCGTGCCTCTAAATTTTCAGCACAGATAAACACAAATTTGAATCCACAGGGAGCCGGAGAGGAGTATGCAGGGGGCAACAAACAATGCTACAAGGGTGGAAAGGAACCCCCGTCACCCTCAGGAGAGCGGTTGGCCCATGCACCCAGACCAGCCACACTCCCCTGCAGGGAGCCAGGTCCCCTTGACTCAGTATGATTAACAGGGCGGGTGTTTTCGTCATTCGGGCCAAGGAAGAGATTAGACTTCCAAGCGCCTGGAAGGAAGTTGATCTTTTCTCAAACACCGAAGGTTCCATTCTAAGGATACAAGGTACTCCACACGCATAGCCTTCTCCAAGCACCTCCAAGTGTGAGCAAGAAATGGACTGTACCAGACACATTCCTCCAGCGTTTCCTCTGTGTTTATGAGGTAATGTACAGTTCTGATTTATGAAGACAGTTTTACTACTCAGTATCATGCATGGGGGAGCTTTTAGGGAACAATGTCTTTAAACCTGCACTAATTAAATTCACCTCCCAGGTGTTTTTCAATCATCTGCACTCTGAGTTGGTTACTTGAGGGCTGGGGCCACTGGCTGGGAATGCTTCTCTCTGTGGGGTGCTACCAGCTTCCGTGGGGAGGGGTTCATTCAGTGTGGGCTCCCTGGTACTGAGTTCTAACCAACAAGGCTGGCCATTTGTTCATACATAGGAAGCATTCCGTAACTTCCTACACTTCACTCCAATGCCTCCCATGCCTTTCATTTTTACATGATAATGTGGTAGATGGTGAAGAGGCATCAAAAGGCAAAGCCTAATCTCCTTCCCCTTGAATCCGGACTCTGCCTTAGTCCCATCTCTAGCTTGTGGAAAGGATTTTGAGACCAGATCATAAAAAATCTTGCAGCTTCTGCCAGGGTCTCTTGGAACACTTACTGTAGGATGCTCCCTCTTAGAATCCAGGAACCGTGCTTTTAGAAGAACAAACCACACCAGAGGTCACATATCAGTGCTCTGGGGACAGCTCAGCTGAGCTCCCACTGACCGCCAGCCTCGCCTGTCATGTAAATGAGCCGTCCTGGTCAGCCAGCCAGCCCAGGCAAGCCTTCAGATGCCCACAGCCTCGGCCAACACTGGCGTGCAGCCGCATGCAAAAAGCCCAAGTCAGAACCAACCGAGCTAAAGACCCCATGGAATGGTGAGACACAGGCATCAATTTCTTATATCATTAAATTTAAGGGAGGTTTATTATGCAGAAACAGATCACCAGAACACACAGGTTCATGGAACTCTGGACTGAGACGCCCAAGAGAAATTACTTAGTAGGTTAGCTAATATTTCACCAGAACATTGCAAAGGATCCCAGCCCTGTGCTGGGCACTCCACTTCCTGCTCTGACAGAATGGGACAGAAAAGAGCAATGAAGGGCTCTAACAGGAGCATATTCTCCTGAGAGTTTTGAGTATCAGTCAGTGAGAATATGAGGCATTAACAAATCTTACAGCCTCCTATTGGGATGAAACGTAGTACGACAAAGCCAGAGCTACTGAACGTAGATTACCATGAGTAATCTTGCCTGATTCTCATTAAGATCATAGCTGACTCTTGAATGGGTTTGAGCTGCGCGGGTCCACTTACATGTAGATTTTTTGGATAAATACAGTAAACCACTGTAAATGAGTTTTCTCTTCCTTATGATTTTTAAAATTACTTTATTATTATTATTTTTATTTGAGAGAGACAGAGTGAGAGAGAGCGAGCACAAGTGGGGTGAGGGGCAGAGGGAGAAGCAGACTCCCCACTAAGCAGGCAGCCCAAGCCCAGGCTCAAACCCAGGACTCTGGGATCGTGACCTGAGCTGAAAGCAGATGCTTAACTGACTGAGCCACCCAGATGCCCCTCTTACGATTTTTTTAATAACATCTTCTTTTCTCTAGCTAACTTTGTTGTAAGAATATAGCCTATAATACATATAACATACAAAACACATGTTAATTTACTGTTGATGTTATCAGTAAGGCTTCTCATAAACATTAGGCTATTAGTAGTTAAGTTTTTGGGGTTCAAAAGTTATATGTAGATATGCACAGGGTCAGCGTCCTTAACCCCACATTCTTCAAAGGTCAATTGTCCTGCATTTAAACAAAACCTAATGAATGAGCATTACACTTCTCAAACAAACTTGGAGTAGTTTTTCCAATTAGAAAAGAACCCAGAAAGTAAAATAATAATTCCTCATGTATGTTTAACATATGATTTACCTGTAGAAATTCAAACTATTGCATAAAATAAAGGACAACCATATTATGTTTGAAACACATCATGAAATTAATAAAAGCATCTTTAGAAATGACAACAAGCCCACTGGAGAAAGTTTTCCAATCTAAGGTTTTAACAGAAACAATAAGTAGAGATTAGTTACTACTATATGAAGTATTTCATGGTAAGATAATCATGATTAATCTATAGGGTCCAGGAAATCAAAGTGTTGTTATAACTTGGATTTGATTTTCAACCCAAATGGAATACCATACGATCTTTCTTCCTTTCAAGGCAGCAATTTTGGTATACATGATCTGTTAGTGAGATTTAAGAGTGTGGTGTCAGGGGGCCTGTTAGATTCAAAACAAACCTAAGCCTCTTCTGGCAAATGAGAAATATATTTATGACATGGAACTTGGGAAAACTGTCAAAGGGGAGGATACAGAGCTTTGGGCGCTGCTTGTAAGTTATGCACAGCTCTGGGAATAATGACTTCCCAGGTCAGGGTTATGAATCAGAGGCCAGGACAAGCCCTACACCCACATTCATCCTGTGTTCCTAGCATGAAATGATCACTCACTGAAGAACAAAAGTTACCCCAATGCACTTGGCAATCAAACTACTGAGGCAATCAGCTTATTGATTTATTTATTACACTGAGGCGCTGGGTGCAGAATGTTAAAACCTAACGTTCCAAGTTTCTAAAATACATTCTAAGTGGATGTTCTGAGCTGGGGAAAAGAAAAAAGAATGAAACAGGGAAGTAAGGAAAGGCAGTCTAATTAAAACTTCAAGCAAACATCCCTGTGATAATTAATCCTCCTCCCCCTTCCACCCCCACATCAATGCAGCTGTCTTTCCCACACCTCCACCGTTGCAGTGGACATAACCCCATGGGGTACAGCTGTGGGACTGAAGAACCTTCATAAGACATAGGTGGGAGGTCGACACAGAGCTGAGGTGGTGCAGGGAGAGGGAGGGGGATCTCTGCAAGGAGCACAGGAGAAAAAGACCTTGTAGACAATTCAATTTAAGGATGGGCAGAGGCAGGAATGCCCACATGTGGGGGCTTGATGGGTCAAGGAAGGTGGGAGTGGGGGGATTGGAGGGGTGATCAGGGTAAAGTCTAGAGGTGCTGGAACTGGGACCCCAGGAGGATCAGACAACCTACCCCAATGCTAAAAAGTCACAGGGAAGCAATTCTGCTCTGAAACTGACAATTGGAACCCTTCAGAAAAGGCCCTGTTTATTCAAAGACGGGCTCTAAGTGAGTTTGGCAGGCCAGAGGGGTAAGAACAAAACTGCAATCTCCAGCTGCTTCTCTTCACTATTCCCTATTGTGTGCTGGTACAAGGAGCCCTCACAGTGGTAACCTATATTGCCAAAACCTAATTCTGCAGTATAAGTTACTATCTGCTTCTAAAGTCACCAACCATTTCTAGAACCAAAGAGAAACAACTCATTCAGTCAGTCGTGCAACTTTTAGCAGGCACTGTCCTAGGCATGAGGTAGAGCAGGGGAAGGACAGACATGATATAGTGAGACAGAGACCCAGCAAACTGTAACATTTCAGGAGTGAATGCCTAATTCTAACATGATAGGGCACCAGGCAGAAGGAGTGTCTGGCTCACGTCAAGGGGTGAAGGAAGGCTTTCAGGGAGATAGGATGTCTGAGCCAAGACCTGAGGGACGAGTTCCAATTAACCAGCAAAAAAATATACAGCACAGAGATGAGTCCAGGGAGAGGAAACAACAGATGCAAAGGCCCTGAGGCACGGCATAGGGCTCTACAGCAGGAGGAAAGGGAGCGCCTGAATTATCCCATGTTTTGGATTATCGTTCCTTCACTCAATGTAGAGATGAGTGTTGCCAGTATATTTTGTAATCCTTTGAGGAAAGTATGCAGTCTCCTCACTAAGCTGCAAACTCACCTAAGTGCCTTCCATACACTACACAGTGAGCCAGTGATGCCAACTTGTTGAGTCACTGCTTAAAGATCTGGATTCATGATGCTGTTAGGGCCACACTGGGGCTGCTGAGAGTGGTGCCAGGACACAGGGTGCAGGGGGGCCAGTTCCCTCACCCTACCCTACCATCTAGATCCCTCCTCTCTGGGGCATCAGGAGGTCCTCTGCCCTCAAGCCATTTTAAGACCAGAGGGGCCTCGTCACTCACTTCATCAGGGTGGTGAAATGGGACCATTGAGAGAGGCTCGGCCATTCTGTCTTCTGGCCCTGGGAATAATTCTGCTTATGCGACAGAGAATAGGGGCTGGACAAATATTTCCAGGTAAGTTCTGAGTAGACCGAGTATAGTTTGGGAGGATGAGGATGAGCACAAGGGAAGTTCAGACCTCCTGGATTCATCACATAAGCCAGGGTTGTGACATCTAGGTCCCCTCCTTGGTCCTCAGAGATGTGGCAAAGATACTAAGAGAATTTGCCAAGTCTTGCCCTCCCTCCCTGGTGCCGCCCCGGGCACGGCATGTTTTCCAGGCACTTTATCGAATTCCCGCAACTCAAGCCTCAGGGCCAGACAGGTTGAACTCCCCTGCTGGGAGCCTGAGGGGGCCCCTGCCCCCTCTTTTCTTCACTCTCTGCCCTCTAGCCACACTGCGACTCCTACAGTCCCTTCAAGTCTGGCTCCCTACTCCCCTCAGGGCCTTGCCAGCACCATCCCGGACCTCCACCCTGCTCCTTGGTCTAGATAACTTCTGCTCTGGCTTCCAAACATGCTCCAACCTCCTCCCTGAGCCCTTGGCCAGAGCATCTTCCCATTACGTGTGTCCGTGGTCCTCTGGAAACACACCCCGTCCCCAGAAGCCCTAGATCCCAGCAGTGGCTCGGGTGCATGGTGGACACTCAGGAGATACTAGGTATGGAGATAAAACAATGCACTGGGCCTCTTCCTAAACCCCTCCTAGTCTCAACTGACCCAGCTAAGAAATGTGGATGCTAAGACCCACCTCACAGAGCCGTGGTACGGCTTACATGAAATTAATGTGAACAAAGCACTGAGCGCTAGGCTAGGAACACAGTAGGTGCTCAGTAAACCAGAGACACAGTAAAAGAAGAATTCTCCTAACGCCCTGTGAAGCAAATTCCACAGAGATCATCAGGCCCATTTTAAAGAGAGGAAAGTGAGCTCCGGAGAGTTTAAATGATTGTCCAATTCACCTTGGTCAGGCACCATGCTAGGTGATGGGAAAAAGGATAAATCAGAGTCAGGGTTGACCTTAAGGAGCTACGGCCCAGGAATCCCCATGTTCTCCAAAACTGGTTCTCTCCTCTTCTAGTAAAGGAGCCGATGACTTGTAGCTGGGCACAAAGATGACCGGAATAAAGACCGTGTTGTGCCTAGCTGTGGCCCTTCGTCCAAGTTCTGGTTAAGGCGAGGGTTGCAGAAGGAATGTGTGCAACTTCAGGGTCCTGCTCTGCCCTTCTCCTCTCCTCCCTTCCTCCTGGCTGGAACAAGGATGTGAGTGCTCTTAGACCAGGAGGCCAGGGTAACAACCTAGTTAGGATGAAGCCAGAGGCAAGAAGCAAGCAGGGCGCCCAACACCATGAAATGGACATACCAGCTCTAATTCCTGGGCTGCGGCATGAGAGAAAAACATGTTTCTGTCTTGTCTAAGCTTCTATTACTTTGGATTTCTGGTGGAGCAGCTAAACCCGCATCCTAGCCAATTCCGGAGTCCATAGTCTGGTGGGGCAGTCCAGTGGGTTCTGCTGTGGGCAAGGTCCATCCACGCCTTTCTCCCCCTGCTACAGGGAAAGGCATGGGCTTCCATGCACCAGAAGGGCCAGACACTCACATGATGATGGGGCTCTGAAAGCAAAGCTCCAAGGAATTCAGTGAAATCCCTTGGTGATACCCACCCACTTCTCAGACCAGAGACTGGAGGCCAGAGCAGGGGTAGGGTGGGCAGGATCTGCCAAGGATACACTGTGTACCAGGCCAGACTCCAGCCAGGGACGCTGCCACTGACACCCACCATGTCCCTTACCCCAAAGATGATGAAGTCCAGGCTTTCCAGCTTAATTTGGAATCCTTAACCCTCCCACATGCATCTATGGCTGCTTCCCTCAGGTCACCTGAGACCACAGGGAAGAGTAGATAAGGAAATTTTGACACCTGGTAAATTTTGCCTTCTTTTATTTGTAATGAAGCTACAAAGTCCCCCCCCCCCCCTTTTTTGCTCTTACTGAGAAAATAAATGCTGCTGGAAGTCTGTGACCTCTGCTTCACTTGCTACAGCTCAGAGAAGTGAGAAGGTCCATCCAATACGGACAGAGTGGAGACCTCATTGATGCGCTTTCCTGTCCAAGTTGTGAAAATATACCACTCAGAACAAAGCCTCGGCTTTAAGTGCCAGGTCTTATCTGAGTGTGCTGTGGTGTTAGGTACTGAGCCAACACATTTTATTGGATTTCTTTTGCCAACAAAGAAAGTGGGGCCTGGAGATGTTCAGGAGGCCTGGGCTCCAGGCAGAGGCACGCAGGTCACCCCACTTCTCTGACGGGCATCTCCTTCTAGAGAGGCTTGGTCTTTAATTTAGCTTTTGTAGGAGAGCTCAGAGATGTTCAAGAAACATCTGTCTTCTTTCGAAGTTAGTACAAAGGAGAACAATTGTTAGGGTCTTCAGCAAACTACCTCTAGACATGGGACACTGGCGAGGGTCCGCCACATCCCTGGTCAATGAAACCCAGGAACTGTCATGTCACACACTGGCTCTGATGGGAACTTCCCCTGCCTCTTTCTCCTGGACAGCTATAAGACTGGGGGTTCCCAAAGGTGGGGTTACATCTCACCATCTCTTGGCACCCAGTTCATTCCAGTTCAACAATTTGGCCCCACCTACCACGGACCAGGCAGCGTTCCAGAGGTAAAGGGGCACAGAATACGGGAAAGTTGTCTCTACATTCAAGGGGCCTCCATGGTGAAAGACAAACCAAAGGTGTGTAACAGCAAAGTATAGAACGGCTAGGCAAGAGGCCTGAGACACATGGAAGAGATGGGTAATTTTTCCGAACAGTGAGAGGGGAAAAGCTGGATGGTTGGAAATGAGGTTAGCTGGTCTAGGCTATTCTCCTTTCTTTTATGACTCAATGTCAGGATAATAGTATTTACAACATCTCTACACTCTTAGGGTTAAGGGGTGATTTACCCCCATTTCCCAATGTTCCTCTTCTGTAAAGGCAACCCTAGTTGTACCACACTCTTGGGCTCTCAGTGGCCCTCGTCTGTGTGAGGAGTTTGGAAGAACTGAACATGCATAGTAGGCCAGCCCCTTGCTCTCTTCAGAATCTGCCTGCCTGCAGGAAGCATGTTCTCTCCATGCCTCCAAGTCGTACGATCTGTGAGGCAGACCCTCACCAGGGTAGGCTAATTCTTGGGTTCCATATGGGGAAGGCCTCTTGGATGCAGATACAAAGCATATTCTTCGATATTAGCTTAATCACAAAAAAGAGGTGATATTTTGACAGGTATCTCTCTTACTTATTTCTCTCTTGGTTCAGAACTCTGAAAGATCTTTACAATTTATCAAGCACCCTGGAACTAATGGCCACCTTCCCCCATTTCTCAAGTTACTCTAATCTTGCTTCTATCCCCCAGCCCCTGCTAACACTACTCTCACCACAGTCAATCATAGCTCTGTTCCTAATCAATCTAAAAGGTATATTTTAGTCCTCAACTTATTCTAGCTCTTTGATTCTAATATACACTTAAGTTGTCGAGCATTTTTTAATCTCTGAAATCAGAACATGTCTTACAGTCAACCATCTATCACCATTTAACTGGCAGCATCATGTCTCAGTGGGCCATAAAATACTGGCGTGTTCCCTCCCTCATTCCCTGTCTTCTGTGATAGCCCCTCCCCTCTGCTGGCAGTCCCACACTGGCCTCTCCACCTGTCCCCTATAAAGGCATTCCTCAGGGCTCTGCTCTAGACCTTACTGCTTCTTGCCCTTCCTTCTCTCTGGGTTTTTCTCAGCCTCTCGCCTGGCTTCAGCTGCCACCTGGTTCCTGATGGTCCCCATGTTTATGCCCCCAGCCTAGGTCTCTCTTCTGAGTCTAGAACCTCACACTGGACACTTTCACTTTGTTCAACACCACAAATCCCAGAATGGAACTGGTCCCACCCCCAGGTCAGCCTGCCCACCCTCCAGAGTTCCCTGTCCTGGTGAAAGTTGTCCAAGTCATTCCTGACTCCTCTCTTTTGCTCATCTCCATATCCAACAAAAGACCAAGCTCTGATCATTTTATCCTTCAAGGATCTCATAAATTTGTCTACTCTTCTCCATTTCCACTGACATCAAATCAATTCAAGCCACACTCATCTCTCAACATCATCCTTTCCGGTCTTCTTGCCTGCTATCCATTCTCTTTACAGCATCCAAGATGACCTCTCTAAACACAAATATCACTCTTCTGCTTTAAAGTCTTTTAAAATACTCGGGGCACCTGAGTGGCAGTTGGTTAAGTGACTCTTGATTTATGTTCAGGTCATAATCTCAGGGTCGTGAGATCAAGCTCTGAGTCAGGCTCTGCACTCAGTGGGGAATCTGCTTGAGATTTTCTTTCTCTCTCTCTCCTTCTCCCTCAGTCTCTCTCCCCCCATGCCTAGCCATGCTCTATCTCTCCCTCAAGTAAATATATAAATCTTTAAAAAAAAAAAAAAAAAGGCTTTGAAAATGCTGTCCCCTGTGCTTAGAACACTTTCTCTTTAATCCCCTATTCCAAACCCCACTACCACTGCTGCTTCCAATGGAGTTCAGTTCATCATGCAATTCCCAGCTCAGGTACCATCTCTGGCAGGAAGCCTTCCTTGATTTCTCTTGGCCAGGATGGATTAGATGTCTGTCTTAGAAGCTTCTTTAGCATCTTGTTCTTACTCCTATTGCCCTTGGCATACTATGTTATAAAACTGTGTGTTTATCTATCTCCCAGATGAGGCTATTAACTCTATCCCAGGTGTGTCTGCCTGATTTGCTAATGTATCTTCAATCCCCAGACTATACCTGGCATGTTTATGGAGTGAATAAATCAATACATCAAGAAAAAGATGGGTCTGAGGTGAGCCAGGATATGAAAGACTTAGAATATCTCAGGATGGCAGCTTTGAGGAGAGGATTGGTCCCCAGCCCCAGTGCAAAGAACCCGGGTGTCCTCAGGTAGCTACCTTGTCAGCTTGGCCCAAGAAGGAATTTGCTGACCTGTTCAGAAACAGTCCCATAATTCACTCCTATCTAGCCAATGGTAAGCTGAAAATTTACAGATGAATTTAAAAATAAGATGTAAAGATAATGAATGTTAGAAATCACCCTATCGTACAAGTGCTCTCCTTTAAGGAATAAAAATTTCACCCAAATGTGGGTCACCAGCCTTCCTTGTGGAGACTACACTGAGCAGGAGCAAACAACACTGGCCTCTCTGTGTGAACACAGATGAACGCGGACTCACTCGGCAATGGTTACGTTAATGCAATGGCTTGGAAACATCATGATGCTCTCCTATTCTTTGCCACTGCAATTATGTAAAATTAAATTAGCCCAATGTGTCTCTGCTAAGTAAACAGATCACAAATCTCTCACTGAAGGCAGGTGATAATTTCCAAGATCACTGCAGATAAGAATTGCAAATTGAGTTGATTTTTTCCCCTTCCTGTTTATAAAAGAATCCATGTGCGCTGCAGAAAATGACTGAAATATACTGAGAAATGGAAAAAATATTGGCTCTGCAGGCCGCCACCTAGAAAACTCTGAACATTTTGGTACACTTCCCACCTTGCTTCTTGCAAGTCCACTTTTATGCAGTTGGGGTTACAGCTCATAGAGCTACAGACTCTGCTTCCCGCCCCCAACTTAACATTATATTTAAAACATTTCACATGCCGATAACACTTTTTATATCATCATCGTAACAGCTGCCTCAATTTACCATAGTTTTTTAACCATTCCCCTCTGTCTGGGCACTGAAGTTGTAAGAATTTCCTTTAGAAAGATCTATTGACTTTGCTAATTACCGGTGTCTTCAGAGACTACAAACCAATTTTTTTTTTAATTGCTTAAACAAAAACAGAATTAAAGAAGCAGAACCTGGTCCCCACCTCCACCCCACCTCAATGAAGTACCGGTGTGCATTACCCGACACAAACGTTAGGCATTTTGGAAATTCTAGATTATTCCTAGGCTAGCTTCTCCCTGGGAGTGTGGATTTAAAGTAATTGCTTCGGTTGATGGAACATGAATATTAATGCTTGGTTGGAGCATTGAGATGCTTAAACACAGCCCCCTCCCCTTGGGTTGAGCTTGAGCAAGTGAAGTTGTTATATGGTGCCCTGCGGCCATATTCTTCCAGCAGCCAGGCCAGGTCCCCAGGGCAGTGGGGGGCAGGGGCACTCCAGAAGATGGTAGCACAGGAAGTGGGGGACCTCTCCCTCAGGCCCTCAGCTCATAGGCATCTTGGGAAGCAGCTCCGTGAAGGATTTAGCTCCTCCATCTCCAAAATAATGAGGGTTTTACATAAAGTTGTTGATCTTTTCAAAATCCTGGGTAGATGGCCACTCTGTCCTCACCACCTAGCCATCTTCCTTTTCTAGAAGAGTTTCAGGGAGGGGTTGGATAGTACCCACTAAGTAGTGTCTTTTTTTTTTTTTCTGACTGGGTCAGTAAATAACAAAAGAAATCTGGCTGAGACTGCTTTCTGAAAAAAAAAGTTATTCTTTCAAATGATATCCTAAGAACCAAAAGAATATATGAAACAATGCTGACTTTCTCAAGTTCCATTTTAAATTAAAAAAAACCCAAAAACCCTCATTTTGAAAAGAGCATATGCTCTTTTAAAGAAGACTTGAAAGATAAATATATACATGACAAAGGGAAACAAAAATCACCTATAGCCTCACAGACTAAAAACATCAACCATTGGGGCGCCTGGGTGGCTCAGTGGATTAAGCCACTGCCTTTGGCTCAGGTCATGATCTCAGAGTCCTGGGATCCCCCCCCCCCCCCCCCCCCCCCCCCCCCCCCCCCGCATCGGGCTCTCTGCTCCGCAGGAAGCCTGCTTCCTCCTACCTCTCTGCCTACTTGTGATCTCTCTCTCTGTCAAATAAATAAAATAAAATCTTTAAAAAAAAAAAAAATCAACCATGACATGTGGGTAGAGATGATTTTGGGTTTTTATCTACAAATGTGTTCCTCCCCATAACTGAGATAATACTGTATTTAAAAATTATATTTTCTTACTTTACTTATCATAAGAGTTTCTAATCCCATTTAAAATTCCTCTTGAGCATTTTAAACAGGTAGACTCCCATTTCTTTTCTTTTCTTTTCTTTTTAAAGATTTTATTTATTTATTTGACAGAGAGAGACACAGCGAGAGAGGGAACACAAACAGGGGGAGTGGGAGAGGAAGAAGCAGGCTTCCCGCTGAGCTGGGAGCCCAATGCAGAGCTCAATTCCAGGACTCTGGGATCATGACCTGAGCCATAGGCTGATGCTTAACTAGTATCTTCAGACACCCGAGACTCCCTTTTTAAAAAAAATGCTCTGAAATAACTTGGTCATTTCGTAAAATGAATGTGATATCTGTATTCTCTCTGCACCCGTCTTGTTTGTTGGTTTGTTTTTCCTATATCCTAGTCCTTCCTCTGAATCCTAAATCCCTGTCTTGAGCCCTGGCTTCTTTCCCCGGTTCCAGACCCACTTTTCTGAGCTATCCACTTGGATACCCCACTGGTCTTTAAATGCAACAAGTCAAAGCCAAGCTCATCACCTTTCTTTCTCACTGTGTCTTGCTCCTGACTCGGCGTTGTCTGTCCAGGTGCTTCCGTCTCCCACTCACGGGGACGTCAGAATCACCTCCCTTAACTCACTCTGGCTCCTCCCCACATCCCACTCTGCACAGCCGTTCAGACTCTCCTTCCAGAATGTCTCATCAACATGTCCCTCCCATCAAACGTGGCCAAATTTAGCAAAAAAAAAAAAAAAAGACACCCTGTTTAGATAAATGGATACTTTTTTTTTTAATTTTTAGCATAAGTATATCCCATTCCATCTTTGGGAAATACTTCAGTCAAAAATTACCTATTAATAGGAGATCCAAGTTTAACTGGCTGTGCTGTATCTGACCTGGCAACCTCATCTCTATCTCCATTTCTACTACCCATACCTTACCACCTCTCATCTCTACTACATGCCAGAGTCACCAACTGTCCTCCCTCCCCGCTCTGTGTCTAGTTCATTAATTTTTACAAAACGCAGCTCTAATGGTGTCACTTTACCCATCACCTTCAGTGACTACCCACTGCCTAGTTCCTCATGCTGACATTTAGAAATGTCCACAGATGAGCTCTGAGCTGCCTCTCTGGCCTCAGGCCCCACTGTTGCCCCTTGGGGCTCTCAGCTCTAACTCAATTACTGGTCCTGGGCTTACACAACACACTCTGCCTCGCCAGGCCTCAGCTCACACTATTCTTTCCATCTAGAACGCCCTACCTCAGATGTCCAAATCCTAACTCCACCTTCACAGAGCCACCATCCTAGGCTAGGTCCTCCTCCTCTGGAATACAAATCTAACTAAGCAAAGATGAGAGGTTCTTCCAAATTAGAAACCATGAGAAGGGGGTGTTCATTAAAAAAAAAAAAAGATTTCACCTGTAAATAAGCATTTACAACTTTACATGTACATGTAAGGAGAATCTACACATAAGTCCTAGTTCAATAGTGACAGGACCACAGATCATAAGTTAATTCAGAGTGTGTGATGAGCCACAGCCTGCCTGTCAATCTTCCCCAAGACTGATTCCTTTCATTGGGCAGACTCTGGCTCATCCATAAGTTGAGAAGAGTTTCCACTAGCTGAGAGCCACACTTAGATCTGTTCCAAAAAGACAAAGCAAATTCAGTAGAATAAACCCTTCATCATTCCTCTGGCCCTCCTGCTTGTCCATGAGCTGCCAGAAAATAGTCCCTCCCCTCACCTCTCCCAGCCAGAAGCTTCTCCCTCCCCTAATATCTCTGGGCTCCAGCTCGTCCCCACATCTCCCTTCCACCACCATACATAGGCTCTCATCATTTCTCATCTGAATCTTCTAGCTAGCCTCCATGCCTGTGCATTTGTGGGACCCACATCTTCATGTCGTTCATGTTTGAAATGTTCTCTGAGCTCCTCATCTCCACAAGATGAAGTCCAGACCCACTATTCTGGAACCAGCAGCCCTTTACTGCTCAGTCTCTCCCTGCCTTTCAGCTCAATTCAGTTCCACTCTGCAAAGAGCCCCTGGTGCCTTCCATACGTTGGGCCAAGCTAGAGATAGGAAATCAAAGGATCTCAGCTCACAGACAGCTCAGGGACAGAGGAGCAAACATGCAATTGGCACAGTGTGTTGGGGTCAGGAGAAGTGCAGGAGACCCTGAGATTTCATTGGTTAGTGGGGGCATTCCTGCAGGAAGTTTGTGCACAGCCTGGGCTATGGGCAAGTCTCCAGCTCGGGGCCCATGGCTCTTCCCACTCCTCAGTGCAGTCTGGCCCAAAAGACTCTACCTTGCCCAAGGGAATGGAAACAACAACAACAACAACAACAAAACAAAACAGAAAGAAAGGACACAAGATGATCCATGGTTAAAATACAAATTAAGTATTAAAATACAAAACCCACAGAAGTTACTATAGGGACACTAAATCACAGGGAAACAAGATCATCTAAATCCTGCATATCTGAGATGGAAATGTAGGAAGACAGACCACACTCAAGCAGACAGAGCCCGGAGGAAATTCCATGACTCCTCTACTTTGGTCAAGTGTCACAGAACCAAGATAATGACTTACTTGCAGGTGCGTGGGCATCTCCACCACTTGGGCAGGGGCTATGCCTTTTTATTCTGACAGCTATGACAAAGTGGGAGAAAATGCCTTTAAACATATAATGAATAAAATGAACACGCTAAAGGCTTGAATTTACTTCAAAGAACCACCAAACTGAATTTGAGAAGACATGAGTGATTTCTAAGAGAATTCCAGAAGGAGACTGAGAAAATGTCCTCTCAATCGTAAGGCAGAGAACATCAGAGGAAAGGAGATCAGAAGAGATGATGCAGGCGTAGTCTCTGCCCTCAGTGGACAGCAAGGCTTTCAGTCCAAGGGAAGTACTGACGTTGGTGGAACCCGTTTTGAAACGGCAGACTTTGCGTCAGCCAAGAAAGCAATTTAGTGAGTCATGACGTCAATTTCTTTTTAAATGAAAGAGAATGGAATCTAATAGAAAGCACCAGGTTGCATCGCCTGCGGCAAGATAAGCACTTGAGCTTGACCTATGACTGTGTGCGCACATGAGTTTATCCATTCATGAGACAACACACCATCTCCTATATGAGTTGAGTTGAGAAAGTTTGACAAACACTCTTCTAGAAAACTTTTTTAGAAAGGGTTCTATTTTTAACATTTATTAAACACAGTTATGACTACATACGCTTTTCCTTATTCTTGTGCTAAAATTAAGCAGACTATTAGAACCGGGAGGAAGAAACAAATTAGCAGAATGTAAATGAGCGATCTGATAACAAGACAGTAGAGACAACTGAATGTGACAGATAAGCTCTAGGCTTTATTCTAAAGCCTCTGGCTTTGTGATAACTAAGGATTCCTTGGCTATTTATTTTTTCCTTGTTGGAGCACTAGATACAGTACCGTACCTGCTCAAAAATTACTTCTCAGATGACCCTCTAGAACAGGTAACACTTTTTTGTAACATCAGTCTTCGGTGCTTGTAGAAGCTCCTGGAAGGGGAGCTAATCTCTGGTCCACTGATACTCCCAATTCTATGACAGCACCTCGTAAGTAGTAGATGTTCAATAAATTTTGGTTGCATTGAACTGAAATGCATCAAAAGGCCATAGAGATCTAGTTTTAACAACCACTTGTCACCTGAACCCTCCTTGCATGAACAACTGATTTTAGTAAATTGAGCAAAAGAAAATCTATTTAGGAAGAAGCAACAACAACAGAACACTGAACTTAAGTTTCCAGGGAGCAAATAGCTGGGAACCTTATGCGATTTGGCCCAGACTTCAAGTTTGGTCAAAGGACTTGTCTCATGTCTTTTTATAGAATAAGAACCTCTTGAAATGTTACAGGCTACTTAGGATCTCAAGTTTGGACCTACTTTTTGGACCTAATCTGGCTCCTGGGGACACAACGAAGATGCTTTTTGTAGTCGGGACAGCTTGAGGGCAACAACTGCCCCGAATGTGAAGCTGCTGAGTGATTCCAGAAGTCCCGTCCGCATTGCTAACCGGAGCAGGCTGGATGCGCAGGGGGCCAGAGACAGAGGGCTGGATTTGGAGAAGCAGTCAAGTGGCCAAGTAAATCAACAGTGGATCAAGCCCTGGTGGGCTTCCCCACGAGAAGAGAAAAGAGATAGGAGACCCCACTGGGAAGCAGTCACTCGCCTTTGTCAAGCCCTTTACACCTATGACCTCTCTCTGGGCTTCATTGCCCAATCCTAACTCCTAACACACAACTGTGTGAGATGGGTCACTAAGGATGCCCCGCGGATGCATATGGGAGGGGGATGGTGCTGGTCACGGATGTAGATGCCTTGGAAAGCCGTTTGGTGAGTTACCAATAAGGGGGATGGGCCAGGATGTCCATGGCTCAGTCCTGAGCTGGCTTTTAGCTCAGGTCATGATCCCAGGGTCCTGGGATGGAGTGCCGCATCAGGCTCCTTGCACGTCAGGGAGCCTGCTTCTCCCTCTGCCTGCTGTTTCCCCTGCTTGTGTGTTCTCTCTCTGATGAGCAAATAAATAAAATCTTAAAAAAAAAAAAAGGGCAGAGATGAGTGAAGGATGCCCTTAACCAAAGGATCAATTCAAATTCAATTCCAATTCCAACTCAAAGAAGAGCTCACTAATCACTAGTTACTTTCTTAGCCAGGTGAATATCTCAATGGTGTTACCAATGGAAAGTCCTCTTTATCAAGGACACCGATGAGGATTAAAGGAAGGGATGAAGGGCCTCTCCGCCTCTCAGCCACTAAAGCAGTAGCTGTCCCCTTCATGTGCGCTAGTCCTACACACAGTCAAATCTCAGTTCTCTGTGGATGAGGACAGCAAGGAGCAGAATAACCCTGTCTACAGATTTTAGTGGAGAGCAGGAATCCACATCCTTATTTTAGCAAAGAATAGTTTCACCCTCCACCCCGCACCCAGTCTCTATCCCAGCCTCCCTCTGACCATCTGCCAGCTCATGCTGAAGGAATATAAATCATCCTTGGGTTAACCTGAGCAGAATGTAATCAAGAGGGAAAGATGGCTTGGGGCCAGGGGAGCAACAGGAAGGCTGCATATCGTGCATTCAAAAGTCAAGCAGGAACAAAGTTTGGAAAGTATATATATGTATACATATGTATACACACACACACACACACACACATATATATATACACACACACAATGTATGCTTAGCTACTTAATTTGAATCTCCTTTCTGACTTTCACAAAATGTAACCTCTCCCTCCCTCAGTTTCTTAAGAAATCATATATACAGGGTAAAATATGTCCACAATGTCTAGCAGTATCTGGAAATTTAATGGGCCAGCAAACTACGTAATGTATCCTTAGGACTGTGGTATTGCAAAATGGATCAGAGTAGAGATTTTGGACTCAGAGGTTTTCCAGGATGCTGGCTCCATGGATCTCATCCTAACCTCTCAAAGCTTTCACGTCTCATCTGCAAAATGGGGATAATAAAATCACTTCATAGGGTTACTGCAAGGATTAAATGAGCATATGTACGTAAAATGCCTGGCACCAACTAGATGAGCATAAATGGTGGCTATTACTTGATGGCTGATCCCTTCAGAGAGCTAGAAATGGCCCCAGTGAAGAGCTGTTCTGTAGCTTCCTCAGACGATCAGATGAATCTCTCAAAGGCTGCAGATGCTTAAAAGGCCAAAGCACCAACATATCCCCCCACAACCCCACTCCATCCCCCACATCCCTCAGTCCAGTGTGTGGCACACCGGCTTCCTTGTTATCCAAGTAGGAAATCCTGCAGTCCTCAACCACTCCCCTATCCCCCACCCCAGCCCCAGCAAATCCTCTGTTGACTCAACTTCTTAAATGAGTCAACTCCATTTGGTTCTCTCCCTCTGCCCACCACAGTGTCAGTCCAGGGTACCATCCACCTGCCCCTGGATAGCATGTCTCCAACCTCCTCTCCCTGCCCCAGCCACGCCCCTTGCAGTCACTCCGGAAGCAGCAACTATAGTTCTCTTTCTAATCTTCAAATCTGACTTACCCTCTCTCCTGCTTTAAACCTCCCACGCGCACCATAGTAAAGTCCAAGTCCCTCAGCGTGGCTCCCAGCCTGCCATGATCTGCCTAGGACGTAGCTTCCATCCACGGCCCTTCTTGCTTTGTTGCTCCAGCCGTGCCAAAGGGACACACCGCAATTCTACAAATACATCCTGCTCTCTCTGAGGGATTTCGCACGTGCTTTCCCCCTGCTGAGGACACCCCCTTGCCCTTCACTTCTCCAGTCTGTAGGTTTCAGCGTACATATTGTTTCTTCCAGGAAGCCTTCCAGACACTTGAATACTGAGTTAGATCCTTCTTCCGCAGTGTACAAGTGTCTGCTTATTTGCTCCTCTCCCCTAGTAGCCCGGGAGCCCCTAGAGGACAAAACCCATTTTTCTAATGCTTGTTAAAAAAACAAAAAACAAAAAACAAAAAACAAAAAAACCATTTTTGTCACTGAAATACCCCAAGTGCCTAAGACGGCGCCTGGCACAATGCAGGCACTCAAATATCTGTGTGTCGGATAGAGGCGAGCAGTTGGCCTTGCCCCGAGGAGCCTACTCTCCCTGGCTGAAGCCGCAGTGGCACTGAGCTGCCCAGTAGCTCGGCCAACCCTGGTCCCCAGAGGTGTATGTCCAGCAAAGTTAACCCACCTACCTAGGATAGCCACCACCTCGTCGTCCTGGATCACCTCCAGGGAACCAGAGACCACAAAGCAGAGGCTGTCAACACTCTCTCCTGCGTGGTAGATGAGGTCCCCCGGGGCGCAGTGCACTGTCTGGAACTCCATGGCCAGTGCCCGCAGGCAGCCGTCGCTGGCCAGCCGGAAAGCTGGGTGTTCCTTGAACACCTTGCGGTTCAGGTGCACACAGATGTCAGCTCTCATGTCCTTGGGGCAGATCTGCAGAACCTGGGCGGGCACAGGGAGAAAAAGTGTCAGGGTCCTCACTGCGCTCTCCAGCCTGTGGTCCCTCATGACCCCAGGACCCCAGGAGACTGCACTCCTCAAGGCACGGGTAGACAGCACAGCCACAGGACCTATCCCCATGGAGCTTACACTCTCACGAGAAAGAAAAGCAGCAAGCATAGAAATCCACGCTAAATGCTCAGAAGAAGGATCAGAGAGTCGGGGCTGGGAGTACGGGGAGCTCTTTAGATTAATAGCTGGTGAAGCCTTGTCTGGGGAGGTGACATGTAAGCAGATACCTGCAAAATGTGTCAGAAGACATCCCAGCAGCAAGGTCAAGATGGTAAGGGGACCTGAGCAACAGCCAGCGTGAAAAAGGGGCTCAGGGGAGGGCTTCAGGATGAAGCTTCGGGAGAATGCCCAGTATGCACGTACCTAAAGACCTGACGTTATGAAAAGCCTCTGACTTTATTCTGAGTGTGATGGGGACACTGGAGGAGTGTGAGGAGGGAGTGACAAGACCAGGCTGTATTTTAAGAGGATCACCATAGCTAGAGAGTGGAGTTCGGGGGCCCAGACCTTGGGGTGGCAAGGATGGAGGCAAGGATTTGAGTTAGGTCACTCCTGCAGGACGCCCTGTGAGAAGTGAGGGGGCCCAAACTGGGATGCTGGCAGGGAAGCCAGGGAGGAGTGGTCAGATTCAGGACGTATTCTGAAGGTTGGGCTCACACTGCTGATGGTCTGAGTATGTGTGTGGCTTAAAGAGAGATAAAGTAATATTTCGTGAGCACTTTCTCTGTGCCAGGCTTTGCTAAGTGCTTTAAAGACACTCATTCATTTCATATTTATTTATTGAGCCCTTATGATATACCAGGAATCATTCTCAGCTCTGAAGATGTAGCTGTGAGCAGCGCAGACAAAACCCTTTGCCTTTGTGTAACTTGCCATCTCGTGGGAGGAGACAAATCCTAAGCAAAATGAGTGAAATTTAGCAATGATTTTACATGATTGTTATGTGCATTTAATAGCTAATTTAATCCTCACATAACCCTCTGATGTAAGTGTTAGTATGGTACCATCTTACAGAGAAGGAAACTGAGGCACAGGGAAGATAAATAACTTCCCCAAAGTTGCACAGCCAGAAAATGGCAGAGCTGGGCTCCCAAATGAGGTAGTCTGAATCCAGAGCCTAGTTTAGATACTAACCATTTCCTACGTTACATGGCTACCCTAAACAAAGGCACTAGTAATTCCACTCTTAGTATCTAGAAACTCAGGGCAAAGTGAGAACGCTAAGAGGTCACGTGGGTCTTTCGAGAAAGGAAAATTTCTCAGCCTTTTCTAGGGGGAGAAATAGTTCCCTGAACTAAATTTTTATGAGAAACCACTGCACGGCTGATCCCATAGCAAGCATTAGGTAACACAGTAGGACGCGTTCAAGTGGACTCTTCCAGAGAAATTAGGTGTGTCCTTTAAATAACCCTTTCTTCCATTCTAGTGTAGTGAGCAAAGCTGGGGGCATAAAATCAAACAAGTTCAATGAAGACATTTCCTTAGGATGCTGGTTACTCCCACACTCCTGCTTCTGTGCCTTCACACAGGGCATTTGCCCCTGCGCCTAGAGCTCACCTTGGAATCTGTAAGTTTCTCCGCCTCCTTCAAAAGTCTGTGCAAGTTTCACCTTGCCCGTGACTGTGCTGCTCCTACCCTACCTTCTCAGGAGCCCTTGCACTCTGCATGGAGGTGAGGCAGTGGACAGAGAGGTCCAACAGTCCAAATCCCAGCTCCTTCCCCTCCAAGTGGCCTAACTGCTCTACACTCGACTTTCTCCTATAAAGTGCACACTGCTCACATTGGCTCAGGAGGATTAGTTAATCCAGGACATGTACCAGTATGGTTCCCCTGGGACAGTGTAGGACCCAGGAAGGGGCTCCATACACACCGGTCCCCATGCTCCATGTGCCTCTTCCTGCTTGTTCTGGGGTCTGGGATGCTGAGGAAGTGAGCAAGATCTCTGCGAGGGGAAGGAGCACTGACAGAGCAAAGGGACAGGAAAATTCAGACTGCCGCTGAGCACTTGCTAAGTGTTTCCCTCCTTCTGGCTCATTGAAAAACAAGACTCCTGGGGCACCTGGGTGGCTCAGTGGGTTAAAGCCTCTGCCTTCGGCTCAGGTCATGATCCCAGGGTCCTGGGATCGAGCCCCACATCGGGCTCTCTGCTCTGCAGGGAACCTGCTTCCTCCTCTCTCTCTGCCTGCCTCTCTGCCTAGTTGTGATTTCTCTCTGTCAAATAAATAAAATATTTAAAAAAAAAAAAAAAGAAAAACAAGACTCCTATAGAAATACAGATTTAATTTGGATCCTCTTCTCCCCAAGCAGAACACCAGGGGGAGAACTCTCACATGTCATGTCAAAACTGCCCAGCAGTTCAAAACCAACATTTGCTCTCCAGGTAAATTCACCTTTCAGTATTTGGTTTCCCCTGGGCTGGGCTTTGCCGGCAGAGGCTGCTAGTGAACGAGGCCTTGGCACAGAAACAATGTTTTATTCATGGGCCCTATTCCTGGATCCGCTGGAAAGCACTTGCGAGGAGGAGAGGGAAGCTGGGGGTCAAGCATTCTGGACTGCCATGCCATCAGGCACCTCCATCATTCTCCTGTTGGCTCCACACTGGGTGGGTTAGCGGGTCATGCACCCTTGTCTCTGAGCTGAATGCTCAGGAAGGGCACCTTCCCTTCTGTTTGGTCCTTAAGAGAAACCATTCCTCCTGGTTCTTGAGGACTTCAAAGGCCACAGGGAAATGTCACCATGGAGGCTCATGGAACCACCCCAGGCCGGACATGGTTGAGAGAATAGACTTTAAGATCAGGCAGACCCAGATTCAATTCCTGGCGTTAAGGTTTACTGATCCTGTGAACCTGAAGCCATACTTAGCTTCTTTTCCCAAGGCTTCTGTTTTGAACGTGAGTACAAAATCCTGAGGACTCCCTGAGCTGGTATGTGGTAAGTGCTGGCGCAGTGCCTTCCACACGCACCGGCTCAGTGCCTGTGAGCTTTAATTTCTGAGATCCTTAGCACAGAGGAGCAGTGAGTCAGGCTGAGGGAGGTCCAGAATGTCATAGATAAAGGGGCCTTAGCACTAAAAGTCATCTAGTGTCCATGTGTTATAGACATGGAAACTGAAGCTCAGAGGAACAGGCAACATGTCACTGGCTAATTGCTGGTCAAACGAGAGGAGCCCAGCACCCCCCATCCTCCCCACCATACCCCTAGGCTCCCGTGCTCTTCCCTGACCCTTCTGCCAGGATGGAAGGGACAGGAACCAGGGAGAGCCAGGCGACTATGGGACTGGACCCCTCCGCAGAAGCTGTCTGTCCCAAGTCCCTGCTGGGAAGAGCAGCCGCCTAGGCTGGCTGGGCCCTGCAGTGAGCTGTCACAGTACTCCCTCTTCCACCTAGGCCAGGACCTGGGGCAAATCCCAAAGCCTCTCAGGAAAGTGAGGCAGTGGAGAGGGGCAGGGCAGGCAAACGCTGATGGTGCTGTCTCCCACGGGCAGCCGCCCAGCCCAGCCCTGCCATGGGATGGGGAAGGGTTTCTTTCCAGACAACCAGATTTACAAAGCCCTCCTGGTCCCTGGGAAAAGGAGCCCCAGGGCCGACAGATCAAAGTTCCTTTCTGCTCCATCAGCTGCCAGGCACCCACAGAACCTACATGCCTTGCTAAATGAAGCAAAAACACCAGACTCAGTAAGGGCAGGTGGGTGGCAAAGCCAGGGACTCAGACCCACCCAACTGATGCCCTGCCTGGGGACAGAAATGAGGGCAACTCCATCTGGACTCATCTGCTCATCCTTCTTCCCTCCAGTACGTGTTTTAATTTAAAAAAATAAATTAAATTAAAAAGTAACAGTAGGAAAAGCACAAGCTTCCAAGTCAAACAAAACCAGATTCAAATCCTGACTTTGCCATTCTTAATTCTGTGACCAGAGACAGTTAACAAAACTCACCGGGTCTCTGGGTCCTTGTCTCTGGGGTCAAAATAGCAGCGGCTCCCTCCCAGAGCTGCGGTAGAGTGTCACTGAAGTGTGAGCGCTGGGCCCGCAAGCAAAGAGCATGGTGAATACTTGTTTTTGTTTTAAGATTTTATTTATTTATTTATTTGACAGAGAGAGACACAGTGAGAGAGGAAACACAAGCAGGGGGGAGTGCGAGAGGGAGAAGCAGGCTCCCCGCAGAGCAGAGAGCCCGATGTGGGGCTCGATCCCAGGACCCTGGTATCATGACCTGAGTCGAAGGCAGAGGCTTTAATCCACTGAGCCACCCAGGTCCCCCTGAATACTTGTTTTTATTTATTTATTTTTTAAGATTTTATTTATTTGACAGACAGAAATCACAAGTAGGCAGAGAGGCAGGCAGAGAGAGAGGGGGGGAAGCAGGCTCCCCGCAGAGCAGAGAGCCCGATGCGGGGCTCGATCCCAGGACCCTGGTATCATGACCTGAGTCGAAGGCAGAGGCTTTAATCCACTGAGCCACCCAGGCGCCCTTGAATACTTGTTTTTTTTTTTTGTTTTTGTTTTTTTTTTGTTTTGTTTTTAAGACAGAGAGGCAGGCAGAGAGAGAGAGAGAGAGAGAGAGAGAGGGAAGCAGGCTCGCTGCTGAGCAGAGAGCCCGATGCGGGACTCGATCCCAGGACCCTGAGATCATGACCTGAGCCGAAGGCAGCGGCTTAACCCACTGAGCCACCCAGGCGCCCCTGAATACTTGTTTATAAGGAGCGTTGGGGCAAGGTAGCCAGTGCTATTATGTTACTGTTGTGGTCATGGCTGATCTTCAACAAACCTGAATTATTCTTCCTTTTACGTGGGAATCAATTAAATTGAATTCAGGTTTTCCTTTTATTTTTTTTTAATTTTTTATTTATTTATTTGACAGAGAGAGAAGTCACAAGTAGGCAGAGAGGCAGGCAGAGAGAGAGGGAGAAACAGGCTCCCCACGGGGCAGAGAGCCCGATGCGGGGCTCGATCCCAGGACCCTGAGACCATGACCTGAGCCGAAGGCAGAGGCTTAAACCACTGAGCCACCCAGGCGCCCCCAGGTTTTCCTTTTAAACTTCCACCCTCGGCTGACCCTCCTGACAGAAGAAGAGGAGCAAGGATAGCTGCTCCAGTCAGCCGCATTTGGCTTCGAATGTGTCAGGTTTCTGCAACAGCGTTATCTTTCTGTTTTTCTTACTCTGACAGCGAAAGGAATCAGAATTCCCCAAGTACCTAGAGACTGGCAGTAAAAGGAGAAGTGGGGTGGAAAACACTGAGAAGCAGAGAAAAACGGACCCAGGATGACATGTTGCTCATAGAAAATGAACACAGGAGATAACTGAAGTGAATAGAAAGTTCACTGCATCTTTTCTCTGTTCTTCCCAGCCACCGAAGTTTCTCCACTTTATTGAAATGCGTCTAGAATAACGCAACTCTTAGAGAACAATAGGGATTTATGGCTGTTTCCATTTCACAGATGGGAAAACTGATACCTTAGCATTAGAGAGAGATCTAACTGAGGTTTTCCTCAAGCCAGTGAGACTAAGGCACAAACCCTTGATAAGTATTCACCAGACTTGTCTGATGAAGAGGATTCCCTGGGCAATTGTTAAAAATGCAGATTTTCTCCCTCACACCTCCCCCTCCTCTAAATCCGGAATTCCATACATTTGGTATAGAGGCTGGAAATCTGTTTAATAACCCCAAATTCTGAGAATCTTATCAGAGCTGAGACTACAGTGAGGCAACGGCCTTGGGCTAAATTCTCAGTAAACAATATAAATTACAATTTAATACAATATTTTAAAAAATCAAAATCCATGCAAAAAAAAAAAATCCCCGATGAACAAAATATCAAAAATTTAAATAAGGACAGAATCAGTGGCAGGGCTGGGCCATCTCAGAGCCTGAGGTCAAAGGAAAATTAGTCACGATGATGACCTTCCCCGGGATGGCCCTGAGCCTTACCATCACACAAGTTTGGGAAATTCTGCCCTGGACAGTTTGACTTCCAACACCTGTCTTCTCCAGGAGAGACACACTGTCTTTCCAGTTTCTTAAGTAATGGCTCTTAATCTCTTAATTGCTGGTCTTTGAGCAAAGTCGATCTGGAAGCCACCAAAACTTTTGGGGGTAGGACTTGGTAACCCCAACTACCCAAACCTCAGCCAGGCTTGAGAAACCTCTGTCCCAGGTGCACCTCCGTTCTCCCTGGGAAAGCCGACACACGCGGCTCACCTGAGCTTATTGCCCTCCTTACCTTCTCAGTGTCGATGCCTCTGGACATGGACCAGGTGGAAACAATATAATCCATGACTCGCTCACTCAAGCCCTTTGGCACCTGGTAGAGCTTCAGGAAGTCCCGAACGCTGTTGAGCATCTCATGGTACCGGTTGGTGTTGGCGTACATCTGTTGGAAAATGGTCGTCACGTTCCCGAAGATGGTGGCATACAGAAGGGCTGAGGAGAAGAGACAACATGTGAGTGGGCCTTCAACCACGGCCCAAGAATGCCCAACTGGCCAAGAGCAGGCCAGTGGCCAGAGCTGTTCTCTCCAGGACAGACTGTCCTGACCTCTTCAGAAGAACCTCACGCAGCAGCCTCTGGGAGTGGACCCATCAAAAGAGTTGCCTGACAGCAGGCCAGTAGGACCAACAGGTGGTAGGCAGGACTAGGATGGACAGGACCTGGCATGACTGTGGCCAGAGCTCAGAGGCAGAGAAAAGAGAGCGGGGGTAGGAGCAGTGAGGCCAATTTATACTTCTTGACCCAAAAAGTTTCAGCCGTGCCTGAGGCCATCAGTCAAATGTGTTATTCTATATCAGCCCAAGTCCTAACCTATCAGCAAATAAACTTTTTCAAGAACTGCTAACGTGCTAAGTACTAAGCTACCTGCTGAGAACAGGATGGTGTGAGACCCTCAATCCTGGCTCTCACACAGCAAACAATACAGTGTAAAGACAGACCTTGAATACATCATCACAAGTAACTAAATAATAGCAAATCGGCCAAGAGCAATGAAGGATGTTATTTATACCTTGGCTTCACACTGACTGTTAAGGTACAGATAAAGACAACAATCTATTCCACTGTGATGTGGCTCCTGGGGAGAAGAGCATGACTGCGATATGGCAAAAGTAAAGTCGGGTCACCTCTGAGATATGACCAGTACCTACTATGTGCTTCTCTGGGTACTTCTACGTTAGTGTCAGGAAGGAGGACCATTATGGCATCACAAACCCCACCTTCTACCTTTAACTCCCATTTGCCCTTGAAGGCTGAGCTCAAGGGTTTCACTTCCAGAAAGCCTTCCTTTGAAGTTGACCATGACTTCCCAGGCTTGAAATGGTATATAAGCCATTTTACAACCATATGTGTCTTTCTTTGCCTGTGCCTGTATGAGTTGCTTGAAGACTAGACCCATCTTTTCCTTGTCATTGTATCCCTGGGAGCTAACACTAAACCAGTACCCAAAAAATATTTGTCAAATTAGTTTTTAATAAATAATACATATATTATTTGTGACATTCACACGTTTTTGCTTTTTTAAAATTGAGTGATTATTGACATATGATAAACTGCACCCTTAAAATATACAATTTGATAAGCTTTGAAATATGTATACACCCACAAAACCATCACACAGTCAAGTAACTGAACACTTTCATCACTTCCCAAAAAGTTTTGTCATGTCCCTTTATACTCCTTCCTGTTCCCAAGCAATTGCTAATATTTTCTCTCACCATAGGTTAGCTTGCATTTTCAAGAAAGTTCTATAAATGTAATCATACAGTATGTACTCTTTTTAAATGTTTTAATTAGATATAATTCCTATACCATGAAATATATCCATTTTAAAGTGTACAACTCAGTGGCTTTTATTGTATTTACAGAGCTGGGTGACCATCACTACGTCTAAGTTTAGAATATTTCCATCCTCCTCCCAAAGAAACCCCCTACCCATGAACATCATTCCCCACTCCACCCCCATGCCCTAGCCCTCGGCAAACAGTAGTCTGCTTTCTGTCTCTATAGGTTTGCCTACTCTGGACATCTCATATCAATTAAGTCCTATAATATATGAACTCCTATGGCTGGCCCCTTTCAAGTTCCTCCATTTCGCAGCATAATTTGGTACTTCATTCTTGTTCAATGTTGATTAAATAATGTTTGACATATTGACAATCCACATTTCATTTATCCAATCATCAGTCCATGGGCATTTGGGTGATTTACTTCTTGGCTATTAAGAATTGTGCTATTATGAACCGTCAGGACCAAGTTTTTGTGTGAACATGTTTTCTGTTCTCTTGGGTAAACATCTAGGAGTGGAATTGCTGGGTCATCTGGTAACTATGTTTAACATTTTGAGGAACAGTTTTCCAAAGCAGCTGCACCTTGTTCTGTTCCCATCAGCAGTGTATGAGAGTTCCAGATGTCCCCAACACCCCTTCAACACTGTTATTATCTGTCTTTTTGATTACTGCCATCCTAGGGAGTAAGATCTGTTATCTCATCCCAGATTGGGTGTGCATTTCCCTGACGGCTGGTGATGTTGAACATCTTTTTGTGTGCTTATTGGTCATTTTTATCTATTCTTTGGAGAAATGTCCACCTAAATCTTGCCTATTTCTCAGTTGGGTTGTTTGTCATTTTATTATTGAGTTGTAAGCATTCTTTATATATTCTGGATAAAAATCCTTTATCTGATAGATATGATTTGCAAATACTTTCTCAACCATGTGGGTTGTCTTTTCACTTTTCTTTTTGTCTTTTCACTTACTTGATGGTATTGTTTGCACACGAACATTTTTATTTTTGAGGTAGTACATTTCGTTTATATTTTTCTTTTGTACTTTTTTGACTATTTTCTTATAATCAGAATAATTATTTTCAGATTCATCCATATTGTTGCCTTATGAGTAGTACATCCCTTTTTAAAAAAATTATTTTGAAATAATTATAAATTCCCAGAAAGGTGTAAAGATAGTACAAAGAGAACCTGTATACCCATCACCCAGTTTCCCCAATGGTTCCATCTTGTAGAAGTAGAGTGCAATGTCAAAACGAGAAGATTTATGCTGCCATGAAGTATGTGTATGACTCTGTCATTTTATCATCTGGACAGGTTCATGTAAGCAGCTCACCATTTAGAAGACAAAATGTCCCATCACTGCAGAAATCTCTCTTGTGTTCCCCCTTTATACTCATACTCCCCCAGGGAACCACAAATCTTTTTTCCTTTTTTTATAATTATGCCATCTCAAAAACATCATATAAATGGAATCATGTAGTATGTGAACATTTGATATTGGCCTTTAATACTTAGCAAAATGCCCTGGAAATGCATCCATGTTGGTGCCTGTGTCAGTGGTTCATTCCATTTTGTTCATGAATACTGTCCCACTGTATGGAGAGGCCACAACGATTTCTTTCAAATGATCTTACTCAGGCTTAGCTGAAGACTGAGAAGGGAAAAAATCAGAGAGAAAGGCATAGATCTAGATGTAAGGGAAGGAAGTCTTCAGTAGTCTATACACTCAGGCTGAATATGGCTGCCCAAGACACTGAGGACAAAATTCTACCCAATAAGAATTATAAATGAGGACTGGAAGGAGGGCTGCCAGTTCTAGAAAGGCAATGGGGAGTGCTTATCAATCTGAACAAAAGCAGCCAGAGAAAAAGCAAAAGTAGTCAAAGCCTGAATAATGCAGACACAGCTCTTGGAAGCTCATAAATTCACTTATGCACAAGAGGGTCAAATCTCCAGCTTCCTGCCTCCTGTATCAGCAAGTGTTCCCAGAACCTGCCTCCCAGGGCCCCCCCGGCTGGCTCCCTTGCTCCCAGCGAGTCTGACTCTAACTCAATAAGCCTCTATGGCAGTCGTGGCTCGGCTCTGTTTTCTAGTCCACAATGAACCAGAGGTCATGCATGAATAGTAAGAGGTGGCTTTCTCAGGAGGGCTGCCAGAAAGCTAATTTAATTTTGAGCTTAAAAATATAGTTATACCAAATCGATACAGTAAAAATAGCTCTCTTGCCCATGGCTTGAGAACTAGGCTCACATCGGAGGCACTGGGGTGCTGGTCAGACCATTAAGGCAGTGATGACACATCTGTCATTTACAGCCCACGGCTGCTCTCATGCCAGTCTGCTTCTGAGACATTCTAGAAGGTTAAAGGTCCTCAGGAGGGACCTATTTAATTATTATCACTATTAGAAACATTATTACTATTAAAAATGGATAATTTGTTCAATGTCCTTGTCTAATTTTATATGAAGTGAGGTTATACATTTTTCATGCATACATTTTATTTATTGATATCTCTGGATAAAGCACTATGCCTTACATACTCACAACCTAACTGGGAGAGATTGCCTATAAGTCTAGCTATTGCTTGAACTCCAGTGTGCTGTGGGGAGGAAGACAGGGAGACTGAAATGTCCCTGCACAACAGAGTCTCACAGGGCATATGAGGCCCTGGATGACTCTAAATGTGAATTAGTTGGGTCCCCCCTCTATCCCCCATGGTAGGAAGGCCCTTTCTCAATCCCAAGGCAAAATGCTGATTTGCCTAAGGGCAGGTTTCTTTCTCTCTTTGAGCAGTTTAAAGTTAACACTGTATCAGCAGGAACTCTGGGTCCCACCCAAAGAAAAATAAACACAGTATTCTCTGGCCCGAAATTAAACGTTTGCTGCATGGAATTTAGAGGAAGAGTGGCAAAAGTTTTTGTTTCCCTTTTTAAATTTTCATGTTTATTTGTGCATACGTACACATACACATAGTTTAAAGAGTTAAGTGGCCAAAACCTCTTTTGAAGTCTTTACTCCCCTAGATATTCTTTCTTTTCACCCAATTTCCCATTCTGCAGAAGCACCCATTTTCCATTGTATTAAGCTGATTGTTTTGCTATTGATCTTCATAGTTCAATGTCATTCTCAAGTCACCATTCATGATATTTCAGGCTTAGGAATTATCTGCTGGCCTGAGAATTTAGCTCTCTTCTGAGAATTTCACTCTCTTCTCCCCACTGCCCTCCAATCTCACACTCATTTCCCACAGCTCTTCCCATGGCCCCATTCTCTAATGTAGTTATAGCATCAATTCGGTTAGATAATTATCTGTGCGGATATTATTGTAACTGGATGAGACATATTCACAGCTAAGCCACACAGGATACTCAGGTCACTTTTCCTTTTCTACAGTGTTTCCTTTTCCCTATAGCTAATAATGGTCTTTTCGTTTGTTTAGTTATGTATCACTGATTTGCCTCCAATTCTCCCACAGACAAAAGTTCTTCCTAATATATAATAAATACCGTAGTTAGCCTATCAATATCATTTCCACAAAGAAATCTTTCTTGGGGGCACCTGAATGGCTCAGTTGATTAAACATCTGACTCTTGATGTCAGCTCAGGTCTTGATCTCAGGGTTGTGAGTTCAAGCCCCACATTGGTCTCCATGCTGGGCATGGAGCCTACTTTAAAAAAGTAAAGAAGAAAGAAAACTCCCCTGGAGGCTTCTGATCTGTTCCCTTGGCAGCTGTGTGGATGTCTCGGCTCCAGCATCCTGGGAAGGAGCTTCATTTAGATCCCCTGATTCCTGTATCCCATGGTTTCACTTTCTTGGTTTATTAGTTTTTGTTGGTAAAGACATCTTTTTGTAGTTTTATGAGAAAGGGTATATGGGAGCAACATTTTTGAGACCTAATGTTTACTCTTACAATCAATTGTAAGAGTTGGGTGTAGAATTCTAGATGTGAAATCATTTCGCTCATTTCTCAATGGAAGCATTTCTCCATTGTCTTCTCTTGCTGTTGTGAAGACAAAAGCATTCAGATCCTTATCCTTCACACTGAATCTGTTTTTTCCTCTCAAGAAACTCCTTTTCCACAATGTTCTGAAAATTCATAATAGCGTGCCTTTTGCTGAGGCTCAGTTCTCATCCATTGTGCGAAGATTGCAGTAAGTCCTTTCAATCCAGGAATTTATGGCCTTCATTTCAAGGAAATTGTCTTGGGTTACTTTATTTTCTTTCTTTTTTTAAACTTGCCTCCAGCAGATTAAAGTGAAAACAAAAGGGAAAAGAGAAGGGAAGAAGGAAGGAGAGGGGAGAGGAGAGAGGAGGGGAGGGGAGGGGAGGGGAGAAGGAAGGGGAGGGAAGAAAAAAGAAAGCAAATATGGAGTGTGGGGACAGTGTGGATGGGGTGACAGAAGGATAAGCATAATAAGGACACTTTTTATTTCTAGTCAGTTTCTTTTTTTTTTTTAATCACTTAAAAAAATTATTCACAGCTTCTTAAAAGGTAAGGAAGAAGGAAAATTGAGAGACTGTTCTATTTTATGAACCCACGATGGAGGAAAACCCTAGTCAGAAAGAGCAAATCAAAGGCATTGGAAATGGAAGTAAAGCTGGTAGGTCAGCCTTGAGGCTCTTCAGTGGGACAGAAAAGAGATGTTGCAGGAGTGAGTTTGGACATAAGAAGTGTATTTTGCAGGCTGCAGTTCCAAAGCCCCTAGTTTATTCTTTGTTTACCCTTAACCTGCTCTCCAGCTCCCGGGTCTCCTTAGCACTCCAGTCTAGAGCCAGTGTCCATACTGCTACCCCATCTCTCATTGCTGTCTCTTTGGGACATCTACTCCAGCTTCCTGAAGCGAGACGGGCACTTAATCTGCCTGCTGACATAAGGGAGTGAAGATGTGAAGCGCCGGCCCCTGTGTTAGCAGAGCCTCTCTGGAGTCCTGGGTGACTGGCTTCTGCAGCGCTGTTAGCCCCTCACCTGCATACATTTCATCATCAGTGGGGTAAACAGACTTGTGGGCTTCTTTAGGAAGTCGGTTATTATTCACAAAATTATTCCTGTGGGAAAGTATACCCCAACTTCTAAACGACTCTGCAGAGCATAATTTACTCCTAAACTCAAGAAGGCTAGAAAAAAAAAAAAAAAAACAACAAAACAACAAAAAAACCAAGCCATTTCTGTAGGTGTATCAAAGCTTAGAGATAAAGAACTAATGAGTCTTTTTCATCCTTGTAATAGTTTAAAAATCACTGCTCTGTTAAAAATCACTGTTTATAGGTTTATCCAAACTGACTTCGTTCCATACAGAATTCCAAAAGATATATTAAAACAGAATTTAAAGAAGACTACTCACACCTATGCTTGTTTCTGACTCTTAATTCCCAGCAGAATTAGATCATCAGGCCTTTGTTAGCTCTTATGATCTGGCCACTCCATTTGGCAGTGATGGAAGATGAGCTGATGTGGATAAAACCATGCTGATACCTCTGACATCTTTATTTTCCCCTTTTATGCCAAATACAGAAAAAGACTAGAAAAGCATGGGCTGAATGAATACACTGAGTGAATAAGTACTGATGCAAGAAACAAATCAGGTAAAAACATAATAATTTGAAAAGAGAATCCTTAGAAATGGAGGTAGGCTTTCAGTTGTATCCATAAAGGATTCTCTCAGTCCCGTCATTGGTTTCCTCCAGTTTTTTGGGACGTGCTGACATATAACATTGCATTAGTTTAAAGTGTATAACACAATGATTTGATATATGTATATGTTGAGAAATGGTTATGTATGTTTAGTTATATAGTTAATAGTTTAGTCACATAATTAATTGGATTATTTCTTTGATGGTTTCTTTCCCTTCATTTTCCCCCCACAGGTCTCCTGTGAATCAGGTGCTGGACTCCTAGATTAATCTGATTTTATTTTTCTCTCCAGTTTCTTCCTATCACTTTATGGAAGATTTCTTCATTTTATCTTCTATCCACCCCCCCACCCCCCCACCCCCGCTTTAAGAGAGAGAGCACGCACGTGACAGGGAAGGGACAGAGGGAGAGGGAGAGAGGGGATCTTAAGCAAGTTCCATGCTCAGCACAAGTGCAAGCCCAATGCAGGGCTCAATCTCACAACCCTGAGATCATGACCTGAGCTGAAATCAAGATTCACACGCTCAACCAACTGAGCCACTCAGGTGCCCCATCTTCTATTCCTTTTATTTAGTTTCCATTCGATATCATACTTTTCATTTCCCTCAGGTTCACTAAATGTTGCTTTTTTAAAAATAAACATATAATGTATTATTTGCTCCAGAGGTACAGGCTTGTGAATCATCAGGCTTACACATTTCATAGAACTGAATGTTGTTTTTTAATAGCATTCTGTTCTGTTTCATTGACATTAATACCTTTTGTCTTCTGAGAATATCAATAATAGATATATTTTTACATTTTCTTACCCCTGCTTGGTCTTTATTTCCTCACTTATTTGTGTTTGCCTGCCTTTCAGATTAGAAATATATAGTAATCCTTACATGCCTGCTCATATTTAAGAGTGGGCCCCTTGTGAGTATGAGTGGGGGTTGTCAACTATGAGAATTCACTGTAGGGTGACCTGGCTGAAGTTTGTGTTGAAGAAACTACGGTGCCATCAACTTTAGGATTGTCTTTTTGGACTCTCTGAGTTCCTAGAGAAGTCCTCAATCTCTTGGGAGTCTAGATGCTTCTCTCTCTCTCTCTCTTTTTTTTAAAGAATTCTGGTTCTGTGTTCTAAAGAAATATTGTAGAAATCCTTAATTTGGATCTATTTATTTGGAAGAGTTTCAGTTTTCTTCGGCTGCCACTGTGTTATCCTTCTTTACCATAAAATCTGGAATAAGATTTCTGTTCATGTATGATCCTCTTCGACTCTTTTATATTTGGAAAACTAAAATCTTTCTTTGAGGGAAAATTCTTGATTATTCTGCCATAACAGATCATGTATTAACTTGTAGATTTGGTGGTTTGATCCTGTTTAGTCACTTGCTTATGTTTCCAGAAGGATTTCTTGTATTGGTGGAAAGAAAGATGGTTGGGGGGATATTTTTGTTCTTGATGTACCTTGTTTTAAAACTAGAAATCTGTCCTGTGGCATGCAAAAGAAAGCAAATTACTTTTAAAAGAAAAAAAATGTTTTTGTTGTTTTGTTTTGTTTTGTTTTTAGAGAAAGAGAGAGAGAGAGCATGAGCAAATGGGGAGGAAGGGTGGAAAGGAGGGAAGGAGAAGAGGAAAGAAAATCTTGGGCTCTAGAGGGTAGGAGAAGAGGAAAGAAAATCTTGGGCTCCCCTAGTGTGGAGCCTGATGAAGGGCTTGATCTCATGACCCTGGGATCATGACCTGAGCCAAAATCAAGAGACAGACTCTTAACTGACTGAGCCATCCAGGACCAGGGCAGGGTCAAAATGCTTCTTAAACAAACTTTCAACTAGCCCTATTCTTAGCACCCCCTTCATCCTCACTTCTAGTGGCACTATTGCCATAATGCCTGAGTCTTTGGGGAAGTTCTGCTGTCAATCAAATTATTGTTTAGATTTCCCCTCCATCACCTTAGGGTTCAGCTTTCTTTGGTCCGCCAAGTCAATCACTGCTTTCTAGCTTTCCACTTTATTTTCCTCACCTCTCATGCTCCTTGTCCTAATGCATTAATGCTCTAAAAGGACCTTTCTTTTGTTGTTGCTTTGGTGGGATTTTGGGAAGGATCAGATGCAAATGTGTGTGTTTTGACAGCCATGTTTACTGACAACCATACAGATGGTTTACAAAGGCAATTAAGAATTGCTGGCTCTGGGGCGCCTGGATGGCTCAGCGGGTTAAAGCCTCTGCCTTCAGCTCAGGTCATGATCCCAGGGTCCTGGGATCGAGCCCCGCATCGGGCTCTCTGCTTAGCTGGGAGCCTGCTTCCTTCTCTTTCTCTCTCTGCTTGCCTCTCTGCCTACTTGTAATCTCTGTCAAATAAATAAATCTTAAAAAAAAAAAAAAAAAAAGAATTGCTGGCTCTGGCCCAAGGTAACCCCTCACAAACCTGGAAAAAATAGTTTTCAAATCTTCAAAGCCAAGAGCTCAGAGCAATGTATGTAGTAGTCATAAAAAATAGCACAACCTAAAGGTGGGTACCATCACTGCTTGGCAGAAAAAAAAAATAAAGTCCAATATCAGAGAAACAACATGCAGAGGCCAGAAGCCAGGGTCTTGCCGACTCCAAGGCCATCCTCCACTAAATCATCGACTCCTAAGTTTCAGTGTGTGTCAGAATCACCTGGAGGGCATTTGACACAGTTCTGGGCCCTTGACCCCAGAGTTTCTGATTCGGTAGGTCTTGGGTGGGCCCTAGAGAAAGGAGATCTCTAACAAGTTCCCAGGTGATACTGTAACTGCTGGGAACCTTGAGAAGCACAGTACTATGATTTTCTAGCCTCTTTCACAATTCATGTTTTATTTCAGGCTATGTTGACAAACTCTATGGACATAAATGTTGGTTTTGATTTGTTCTTCATGGTCAAGGTCCATTATATATTTACCAATTTCTTTTTTTTGAGTAGTTTAGACAGATCAAAAGGAGAGTTGTTTTTCTATAAAAAGCTCATTTCCAGGATACAGACTGTACTATTCCCCCATCTTTCTCCACTCCATCCTTTCTTCTCTCCTCCCTGTTCCCCTTTGCAATTCTATTCCCACTCTGGCTGTCCTGCCACCCCCAGACCTCGTAGATGCCAACAGGAAAAACCAAGGAAGCAGAAGCCCTTTCTAACCCCTGTTTTTGAAACAGATAGTGCCTCAAATTCAATATCTATTAAGATTATGGCTTGTTGCTCCTTGTTTTAATGAGACTTAATTTCTTCATTTTTTTGAAGAGAAAAAGAAAAAGAACTCTTGTTATATGAATTTCCCCTACAATAAAATCTCCAGTCTTATGATCCTTAATTCCCCATTAGCCGCCATTTGATTAGGATGAACTGCTCATTAAGTCATGTGGCTGCACTGGTAGGTTGGGGTAAAAGTCATTAACACACACAACACTGGCACTGAGAGCTCAAAGCAGTCCAGAGACATCCTTTCACTTCCAAAACATTAATGAGATTATGCAAGTAGAATCTGAAAAGTCAGAGAAGGAGTTCAGAAATTGAATCTTCTGCTTTCTAGGTCAAGCACAGCCCAGCAAACCCGGAGAGATGAACCCAATGACTTCTGCACCCCCAGTATTATCTGCTAAGGACAGGAAGATGGGGATCTTCTGAGTTATACCCTCCTGGGTTCAAGTTCTAGCTCAGCCACTTAGAGCTGTGTGGCCAGAGGCAAATTACTTTGCTGCTTTTCCCTCCATTTCTGTCAGTTTGACAAAAGAAATATCACCTGCTCACTTCCCTGCGTTGTTGGGGAAACGAGACGATGTGTGAAAGTACCCAGAGTACTCAGTTGGAACAAAGAGATCTTCAAAGTTATCGTCTCTTTCAGCTATTGTCCTGGAGTCAAACCTAAGGACACACACATGGGAGGGCATTTCACTAAGACAGCAACCTGGAACACTAGCCAGAACGGGAACTATTATCTTTTAGTTGCACAGACAGACTCAAAAGTTATCATAATAGGAAAATACCGGAGTCCAGAGAGAGGTCTTAAACGAAGCTCATCCTGCAAAAACCGAGGCCTGCAGAGGAATCTCTAAAATCCATAAACGCTGAGAACTTTGACACATCAGCTGAAATACTGACCACGTGGTGATTCTGGATGAAGCTACTCATAGATTAGAAAGGACTGAAGAATTAGTGGATGCATACAGGAAGGCAGAGAGGGTATGGAGGAAGGCCTGGGAACCAGACTTAAATCCTGGTTCCATGTCATCCGGCCCACAAGACAGCAGCACATCTCATTTTGTTCATGTAGTATTTTTGGTCTTTGCTGCTGCAACTGCTCGTGCTTATCCTAATGTGATCACAATGAGCAGACGTGAAAAAAAGTTTATATTGGTATAGTAACCGGCAACCAACTTTTAAAATCTTATTTCCTGTGTCTTGAAATCCATGGCTATGGATCTATCTCATTTTGGGGGAAGAAATGAGTAGTAACAAGGGGAAGACAAAAAAGTGATTACTGGGTTACTACAGCAGATCAACACGGAGTAGGAGAACTCTGTACTTTGGAGACAAAAACTTGCAGTTTGGGAACCTGGTTTCAGTACCAACCCCAGGACAATTCTTTCTCCTCTTTAAATATCTTCATATAGAGGGGCGCCTTGGTGGCTCAGTGGGTTAAGCCGCTGCCTTCGGCTCAGGTCATGATCTCAGGGTCCTGGGATCGAGTCCCATATCTGGCTCTCTGCTCAGCGGCGAGCCTGCTTCCCTCTCTCTCTCTCTGCCTGCCTCTCTGTCTACTTGTGATCTCTCTCTGTCAAATAAATAAATAAAATCTTTAAAAAAAAAATCTTCATATAGAATAGAGTATAGAGTTAATAATTACCTTATAGTTTACTTTTTAGTAAGTGGGATAATGTAGATAAAATGCTTATCACACACAGTACCTGGTACATGATAAAATGCTCAAGAAATATAACAATAATTAACAGCAGTATGTTTAAGGACCATTTCTGGAGTCATCATTTCCTGGAAACATTCACTTACTAACTTAATCATCTGATGTCTCAATTCAACCAACATTAACTGGATACTCAGGCATGTCATGCTCTATGCTGGGAAGCAACATGGTGCGGTGAAAATAACTTGGTCTCTGACAAGAAAGAACCCTATTGGCCCTGCTACTGTCGGGGCGGGGGGGGGGGAGGCAAGAATTTCTGTCCCCTTCAAGGGTCCTTTCTAGCTGGACTAAGAATCAAATTGACATGAGACAGATTAACAGGAAAAAATCAAATTCAATAGCATACATACAGGGAATCCACCTAGACATGGCAATTCCAAAGACAGTTAGGTAAAATGAGGTCCATAGGTCATCTTGGACTAACAAGATGGGGGTAGGGGTCTGGGACTTCAGAGGAAAGGAAAGCATTTCACAGGGCAGTAAGAAGAACAGATACTTGGTAATTAAATGTTTGCCCTACCATACAGATGGGGCACTCAGATAAAATTTATTTCTGCTAATAACCCTTATTCTGAGAAAGACCCCCAACTTAGATTCTTCTATGTAGTTAAGGGAAGGGCAAGAGTTTCTCTTGACCCCACAGAGTGTTGGATGTCGTCAGCTCGAAATAATCTTCATGCCAAAGTGGCTCAGCTTGGGGCATTTTGCCCCTGGCCCTACAAATTCAAGTCATAAGAGCCTCAGTTTCCTCATTTATGAGAGCAAGAGCAAAATCTTCATCTCTCGGGATTTCTGTGAAGATTCAATGAATTAACATGACGAATGCCAGCCATAGTGCTGGCATGGGATAGATCCAAAATAAATCTTAGTTTTCTCTCTTGACCCACCCAGTGTTAACATCCCGCCATTCAACACCCTGAGACTCAGTTCCCCTTGCCTCTTGGCTTTGAGTGGGTACCTCCTACAGTGATATGTAGGCTTGTGCTTTTCTATAAACAGAAGACTTCCTGGAATGCAGGAATTTATGGGGGTCAACTTAGCGACTTCTTCCTCAGCATTCAGCAGGTGCTCAGAAGGTGCTCTTGGCTAACTATTGAAGAGACTGTCCCAATGAGGTGAGTGCCCTCAGGTTCAACTGTACAAGGTTTACAATGAGGGTGGGTTTTTTCCACACCTCACAACCATTTCTCTGACACCGGCTGGTGTCCTACAATTCAATTTCATTCTGAGACCATCTGCCAAAGGCAGCATCAGATTCCACAGGTTAAAAGCTCAGTCCCACAAGACTGCCCCCAGTTAAAGATGCCATTTGCAAGTCCAGATGGCTACTTGTACTTCTGATAATGGTTCCCAAGAACCCCTCCTTGGGTTCAGTTACTTTGCTAGAGCAGCTCAGAGAACTCAGGAAACCTATTTACTCACTAGATTCCTGGGTGCTTACAAAGCATATTAAAGGATAGGAGTCAACAGTCAGATGAAGAGACACACAGGGCAAGGCCCTAAACAAAGGAGTGTCTGTCCTCCTGGAGTCTGGGGCCTGGCATGGCACTTGGAAGCATTCTGGTTCACCAACCTGGAAGCTCTCCAAATCCTTTCCTTTTAGGTTCTTATGGAGACTTTGTAACGTAGGCACAACTGATTTAATCATTGGCCATTGATGAATGAAGTCCATCTTCATCCCTCTTTCCTTCCCAGGAAGTTGGGGGTGGGGGAGGAGAAAGGGGGCGGAGGGACAGGTAAAAGTTCCAACCCTCTAATCATGTGATTGGCTCTTCTGGCAACCAGCCCAGATCCTTAGGTACTTCCAGAAGTCACCTCATTCATACAAGAGACATATTTATTGCTGTCGGCACAGGAAATTCCAAGAGTTTTAGGAACTCTGTGCCAGAAACATGGAGGAAAACCAAACATATATTTACTATTACAAATCATAACATCACACAAGGGCTTCACAATGTGGCCTCAAACCAGGAACATCAGTTGCTTGGGCAGTTAGTTTGTAGACCTACAAATTCTCATGCCCCCTCCAAATCTACTGGATCCAAATCTCTGGGGGTGAGACCCAGGAATTTGTATGTCTTCAAACTCTCCAGAGGATTTTGAGGCATCTTCAAGTTTGAGAAACACTGTTTTATACCCCTTGCATCCCCACTATTTCCCTAATAAGTTGTAAGTGTAATGCTCAATTCCAAGGGAGGAGGATGGTCAAAGGGGGAAGAAATACTGGGCCATACTGAGGAGGCAGGATGAGGCCAAAAAGGCAGCAAAACTTACCCCACCAGACAGAAAAATGACAGAGAAGCCAGGAGAGAATGAGGGAGTGATCCCATAGGTCAGTGGTACCCTGATGCAGGGGACACAGATAGGAATGACTCTATTCCACTCCGAATGTCCTAATAGCATGGTATCCTCATTCTTCCCCAAGCTGGAACAGCTATTCCCCTGAGCACAGAAAGTGCCCCCGAAATCAGGGAATATAAAACACTCATACACTGCCTACTTTATAACAAGAAAAGCCTGAAAACTCTCACTTAGTATCTTGCTAAGAATAGCTCAAAGTCCTATACCACGCTGAAACTCTGCTGTGTTGGTGAATGTCACTTAACAAGCAAAATTCTTACAGGGGAGACAGAAGGTTATTTTCAGCCATTTCTCATCTGTCGAATAAAACAACAGCTCCCACGCCACGGTACCCCATTATCCATGCAGTCTGTGCCACCTCATTTCAACCAGTGTTTTAATAGCACCACAGATAAAAGCACAGCAATTTCCACAGGCAATTACCTCTGCAAATGAATCAAGAAGGTCAGACACAGGTTGGAAAGGTCTCCAAATAATCTGCTACTTTCACTTATTTTGTGCTTGCTGTGTTCCTGATTGCAGGGAGACAAACAGTTACAGTTATACCTGGCTGAAAAGGTAGACTGCTGCAGCTTTCCCAACCCAGGTCTTGCTTGATGTCATAATGAGAGCCCTAAGTTTATATTTTGCCCATATGAGTCATCAAAGAGAATCTAATTAACAAATCCATTTAAAATACATAGTTTTTTCGAAAGCCATTTAAACAGGTATGTTAATCTTACCTGGGCTCATTTTCTGATAGTAGTTATAATTCCTGAAGTTATAAACTCAGAGAAAGCTCAAATTTTGGTTTTTCTTCTACATCTCAAAACAACTACAAAAAAGAATTTTTTTTTCAAAAGGCACTAGTATCACCATGGTGAATTAAATTGGAACAGCACAACGACTGCACAAAATCTTTTAAAGAAATAACTCTTCCAGTAATACTTAATAGAAAGAAATTAAAATCACTTTCTCCCCTGTTGACCACTCTGATCTAGACACTTCAGCATCTTGTGATTTTCCTCCGTGAATGACCCGCAGTCTTCGTTTTTCAAAGGCAGCTCTGGAATTACATGGTTGCTAAGTGACACTGTAGGTCAGAGTGCCTCTCTCTACACTGACTCCAAAGTACTAATTACCCTGAAGGATGGTGCCCCATCAGGCTTTCTACTAAACAGGCTGCCAAGGACTAGAGAGAATTGGTAACTCTCACAATGCACAGAGCTTTCCTTCTTTCATGAGTGGTTCTCATCCTGACTCTGCTGTCTAATAGCTGTAAGCCGAGTGACTTCACCCCTTTGTGCCCAGGAGGCCCAAATATTTGTTTAAAAAGGGAATAAGAACAGTAATAACCACAACTGGAATGTATACAGCTTTTAGGGTGTACAAATCACTGTCTCAATCATTTTGCATACATGATTTATCTTCATGGTAGATACTATTACTATCTTCCTTGTACTGATGCATCTGAGTCAAGGATGTTTAAGTGATGTGCCCAAAGTCACACAGCTGGTAAATGGCAGATGGGGGGATTTACAAGCCGGCAGGCCGACTTGGGAAACCACTCCAGTGCAGCACCAGATGCCGCTCTTAAGCCCAAGTTTGCTGTGTGCCAGCTACTGCTCCCAGGCCTCAAATACACTGACTTGTCTAAATCTCTTAACAGCCCTGGGAGGAAGGAGCTGTCGGGAGCCTTATTTGTAGATAGGCCACAGAGAGGTTAAGTAACTTGACTAAGGTCACACAGCCAGTAAATACGGCACTGGATTCAAACCTATCCCATGCCTTGAACACTTATACCAGGCTTTCTCAGCCTCAGCTCCATTGATATTTTGGGCCAACTCATTCCTTGCTGCGGGAAACTATTTTTTATGCTAAGATTTTATTTACAAGCCTTTGTTGTACAGAAAATAAAAATGCCGTTTTAGTCTTGATGTAACTAGCAGCCACTGATGGCTGACTCACTGACCACGATGACCCCTGCTCAGCAAGTCTTACAGGAGAACCTAACAGGACGTGCAGTTTTGTTGGGGTGATATCGCCACGTTGATGGTGGATTTTGAAGACAGACCAAATGGAGGAAGGCAGAATGTCACAGGAACTATTCTTTGTGCCACCTCATTCTTTGTGCCTTCTTTGGATAGGTGGGGTCCTGTGGTTGATATTACCAATACCCTTTATTACTATTATTACCTGTATTACTATTATTATTTAAACTTCTATCTGTGAGCAGTCCAGCCAATATGGCGCAGTTCTTTTTTGCAGGTTATTTTGCTCTTAATTATCTTCTCCTTCATTATCAATTTTTCTTTTCCTTTTACCTTCCCACTTTCTTATTTTTCTTCCTCTTCTTCCTCCTCATCCCCTTATCTTCATCACCTTCTCCATCATGTCCAAACTCCTCTTCCTCCCCCTGACTTCACCTTCGTCACCCTCCCTGCCATTTACATCTTCTTCTTCCTTTTCATCTTCGTGGTTATCAAACTCCTCCTCCTTCTCACCGTCCTCATCTTCCGCATGTTCTCCTTCACAGGCCTCTTCTTCGTGCTCACCATTCACCTGGGCATCTGAACCAGGGGCTTCTTGATTCTCTCGGTCCTAGCCAGGGGAAGACGCTCCTCCCTCGTCATTCAGACTAGTAACCCCACAGTTAAACAGGTTCAGGGTTTTCAGACATTCCCACTTTTTCAAAGGTTCCAAGGTGCTGATATTTTGCAGTAGAATGCACTGACGTTCAGATGGGTGAGATTTGAAAGGTTTTCTGCTAACATGCCCAGACCTCCAACGATGTTACTATCACTGAGCTCAAGCTTTTTCAATTTAGGTAGCTGGGGGTGATGTGAAACCGAAATCAAGCTGCATTTATGAAACTGAGCAACTCTAAGTTCACAGATTCAGTGTTGAGCCCACAATGTTCTCATTATTTGATCTGCAGTTGTCCCGGACAAGTTTTCCAACAGCTTAGGGAGTCAGACGTCTCGGCTCCAGGTTCCTCTCCACATCCATTGTTCCCTCCTCCCCACTTTTCATTCCGCTGAAGGGCGGAGGGGTGACAGGCATCCGGACCTGCTAGGGGAGGGCCCTGGGACAATCCACAGCGGCAGGCAATGGAGCGGAGTCCCTGAGCCAAGTGACTCCCAGAGCGGAGGGAATCCGCAGAGGGAAGGGGGCGGCAGCGCTGCACTGGTCTCACTACCGCTGCCTCCGGCCGCGGACTGCACTACATTGAGATGTCTGTGGCAGATCCGCTGAACTTGGCTGGCGCTGCCTTCCCTTGAATAAAACCTGCCCAATGAGGAAGTCAGGAAAAAGGACAGCATGGGATCTAAAATCCCTCTGATCTCCAAGAAAGTACTATGATTATGAATTATTATTATGAAATTAGATAGAAAAATTGAGGTGGATGATCATATACCAGGTCTATTCATGATGACAAAAACTTGGCCTTTCTCATCTTCCCGGAGACACAAAGACAATTTTCAGCCTAATGGTGATGTCCATAATTGACTTTAAGGACTTCTCATAAACCCAGATAACTGTCTCCCACAAAGACTCTGATCAGGTAGGATAACTTTCCTGCCATAACCCACACCATGAGTCTCTCTCTGCTGCTTTCCTTCTACGAAATCAGACACATCACAGCAGTGAGAGCTCTGGAGTCACCCTGACGGAAGGGCTAAATAGCAACTCTGCTACTTACGTGCTGTGTGACTTTGGGCAAAGCACTTGATCCCTCTGAGCTCCATTTTCCCCATCTGTACAAATAGGGGATAATACCATCCTTGGTGAGGATTAAATATGATGACATAGATGAAGTGCTCCACATAGTACGTGCTCAACACATGTCAGTTGTTGCTATGTTATTTTTATTCAAGGTTCAACTCAAAACAACACATAACTCTTCCAAAAGCCTCCCAGAACCATCACATCTAACTACCCGCCCCCCCCCCCCCCCCCCCCCCGCTCCTCACTGTGACTCCTGTGTGAAATCAACAATCCTCAGATGGGTCCTGCCTACCTGGGACCATCATGACCATATGTCTCAATCAGGGGGCGTATTAGAATCATCGAAATAGCTTTTTTTAAAAAAAATTATATTTTCCTCGGTTTACTTAGACTTAGGGGTGATGTGGGGTGAGAAGAGGGTGAGCAAGTAGAGTTTAAAAATTCCCCGTGATTCTTATAGGCACCATTATCTCATCCCCATCTGTGAGCGTCTAAATTATCCATAAGTAACCACTGGATGCCTTGTTTTTAAAAAGTCTGGTTATGTTCAACTATTCTAAAAATGTTTAAGGAAAAGAATATGATGCCTTTAGGAAACAGATTATAAAAGAAAAGGTTTAGCCGAGAAGCACTTAATGCTAACTGGGTACTTATAATTTAAAAAAATAAAAGAGGGGTGTAGTTAATTGAATAAACTAGTAACTTTTGAACTTTTTGCTAATTAAGAAGAAATAACCATAGACTAGGTTCAGGTTTTACAGAGATCAGGAAAAAATTGCAGCCTTGACTTTTTTTCTCTTTTCTCACTTGAAAGAAGAAAGAATAAGAAATAGTATGTAGAGAAAAAGATAATTTTAGTCCTTGAAATTAGCAAGGTCAATATTTTTCATGAACAGAGATGCCTAAGGGGGGGCTGGCCAAATGTCAGGAGGAGGAAACAGAGCCTTTACCAGGGTTTTGAGCAGCCAAGACTTGAGTGTCTGCCATGACACTTTGGACAAGCTAAAGGCCCTGGGCTTCCTGCCCTGAATCACTAGGGCTACACGACAGTCAAGGTTACCCTGAAGGGAGAGAGAAAAATAAAAAGTAAGCTAAGAAGAGGTGGATGCATTGAGTTTAGGGAGGAGAAAAACCAATATTCAACTTGTATCAATAACATATATACATATCTTGATAAATTAGTCCAAAAAAATAGCGATCTGAAATTATTGGATTCTATTCTTCTGTTGACAGTATTGTTGTTAATAGAAAAGGCCCAAGTGGTAAATTCCTGCAGATTTCTGATTCAGTTTCACCACACTATTACCACTGAACAGTAGAGTTCATGGTAGCTCTCAGGGACTGTAAGAACAGTGTTCATAAAAACATAATCAGACTTGAGATAAGCAGAAAAAAACATCCCCAGAGAATTCTCTTGAAGGGACAATGCTGAGGATAGAAGGAAGTACGCGGGAAGGTGTCCCAGACAATATAAATAACATCTCCAAAAGTGCAGAAGACAGGGATGAGGACGATGTGGTCTAGGGGAAAGGTGAGGTTATTTAGCTGTGATATTGAGTACATGGACATAAAGTCTGCATTTAACTGATGCCATTTGGGGAACTGAGCCAAGAAAGCCCTCCTGCATGAGAAGACGCCAGAACTTAGTTTTGAATTATTCTGGTAAATGAGGGAGTGAAAGTAAATGGAAAAATCTAGGCAAAGGTAATGGTATGGCCAAGCCTGAATGGTTGAGAGAACAAGTCTTGTCTAGGAACTACAAGTCTGTCAGCATAGCTAGCTGGTTCCTATAATTCAAGGTTAGTGGTGGGATGACCCTACAAGAGGAAGGTGGCATGTGACAAGACCCATACCATGAAAGGCATCCTTAGGTTTTATTCTATAGGCAGTGGAACTCCTTGGGTTGCTCATTCTGACAGCTGGCTTAAGGCCAAGGGAGACACCAACCATCCCAACGTTTATGAGTGATCCACTGGTACCACCATACCTTTCAAACTGCTAATTTGGTCTGCCAAGATGGGGCACCATATTGATACTACATTAATTCTGATATGAAATGTTGGCTAGCAAAAGTCCTCAAATTGCCATAGCTTCTGTAGCTTTTGAAATAGTTTCCAACTTAATTCAGCACAGAGTGAGGGGTTTCAGAAAGATGTTTGCACTGAGTGAGGTCTACAGTCTACACATGTAAATGGAAGACCAGAAATAGACTCTCATCCAGTATATACACAGGGTCAGAGATGCTGAGTCTGTGACAGCCCTCTATTTCCCTTCTAAAGTTTAGATTTCAGCTCCACTCCGAGAGCCTTTTCTGAGCCAATCAAGCCTCTGGATGCCTCCCCAAACCTAAAAGGAGGGAGGCAGAACCCCTGAGAAGTGCCAGGCTTGGTTGGCCCTGGGAAGGTCACTGTGACATTGCCATCAACAGAAGGAGGAAAAAGGAAATCCTGAGGGGCCCACAGTTATAGAAGGAGCAGATAAATAGCCTCTACTCTGCCCTGAGAGGCATGATTGAAACCTGAGATGCTCCCCAGTGGGGCTCTCTGGGGGAGAAAGCAGGACAGCCTCTGAGGGGAAGGAGTATTTTGCCTCTGACATTTAGAAGTGCCAGCGCATG